>NC_064443.1:2727272-3030303 GCF_023343835.1 Lagopus muta | reverse complement strand
ACTTAGCAGAAGGAAAGCTCACGGTCCAAGAGAAGAAATCTAGCACACTGATCTGGGCAAGGTCTTACTGTTTATACAGCACTGATCATGCCCAGATCATTGCAAAGCAAATTGTATCACACTCTTGTGTGATACAGCTCCAAGGAATTTGGGATAACTGCGATTTATCAAGGCACTCACTTCAGGATTTTCATTAGCGTTCTTCATGATGATCCTCCAGTCTGTATCCATCATCTGAAAGCGCTCACTTTCCACTGGCAGCTGTCTTTTGATGTCTTCTGACCTAAAGATGGGCTCCAGATAGAGCCAAGAGCACTGGCAGTTCAACCATTCCTCAAGGACATCCTGGTGGGAAGGACAGGACAACTCTCCATGAACCTGTTTGACTAAAGCAATCAAAACTGGGCAACAAAACGTGCTAAGAAATGAATGAATAAAACAAAAAAGATGCTGCACCTAAACCTACCACAGTGTAAATTGCAGAGCCAGGAACTGGAAGGTCCTTCTCCCCAGAAAATAAACAATAAAATTATACAAACACTTCTATTGCTAACTGCTGTCAGCAGGCATCAGAATCAGCACTTATGAGTTTAATGGAGGTGGAATGGATCTACGTCTAAGTTGACACTTGATCTCAAAGGGGCTTTGTGGTGCCAGGTCAAATTTTTGTGGCTCGTGTTTCTGTATTTCACAGCAGATACTGCTTTTGTAAAATGAGCTGGGAATTCATTTTGTGAAAAGAGCTTTTTTGGGCAAAAAGAATGACAAATAAAACACCTCAGACTGTGCAGTTCTGTCACATCCTCTCCCCTGTCTCACATAAACTAGCTAAAGCCTTGCCTACAGAACAATCCACAAATAGATCTTCAAACAATCTTCTCCAAATTAAGAGAACGAATGAAAAGTCAATCATTTAAGGTAGACATCACAGAGTTAACCCTGTTTGTCGTGCATTTGCAGGAAGACTGGAAGGTGTGGGGAACCTGCCTAAGCCCACAGAGCGGTGTGTCTGACTGCCTTTCTGCCTGCCAGAGGAAACCAGCCTTGCTTACAGGAACCTGTCTTCTATCATTCCCTGCACACATGCAGTCACTTGACCGAGCAAGAAGTGGTTTCCTCATAATGCAGACAGCTGTGCTTGCCATACCCCATCAGCTAACCCTGCTAAGCCACATCCCAGGAGAGGATTCATGAGCCTTTACAGACAGGAATGAGCGAAACCTAAGGAAGAAGTAGGAAAGGCAGGGTGCAAACAAAATGTCACAGTCAAAACTACGCAGTAAATAACTGCATTTCCCCACATCACCTTCTGCCTTAGGGCTTACAGTAGCATTTCTGTATCCTTGTGAGACAAGATCAGCTCTCTAGCAGCCTATGGCCCAAGCTCACCCAGATGGTAAGCACCAATAAACAGGCAATTATGAAGAACAAGCAACAATGCTGCTGTAAATCAAACACAGAGTTCTCCAGCAAGATAGTTATACAGAAATTTTTCCCCTGCAACAAAATGCTGTTCTGCTGGTAGAGCCCTGCTGCATCCTGCACATTCAGGCTCAGGTCTGACACAGAAGGCATCGTTTGCCAGATCTTGTTCTGAACAGCAGCATTCTATCCTGTGATACGTAAATGGTTTTGTGTGGACAGCACTCAGGCTTTAGTTCAACATGATTAGCACATGGCTTGTAAAGAAGCTGTAAGGTCCACTTAGTGTAATGTTATTAGAGATGCCACCAAAAAGTGTTGTCAAAGGTAGTAAAAGGGCTGAAATTTCATCACTTCTGTTTGCAGAATAAGGCACTGAGTTTGTCTCCTTTTTTTAGAGTCGGAGAGATTTAACCAGACTTCTGCCTCCCAAGAAATGATCTTCCTGACAGCTGTGTAACCCCCCACAGTGCCGATGTTAAAGCATGGCAGCACGTGCTAGATGCTGGCCTTCAGATATATGTAGCTAAGAGACTAGTACCTGAGTCATCTTCAGCTTATTTTCCCATGTGTTCATTCTGTCCTCAAAAGGCTTTTTGAATGGTGAGAAGGACATGCTCTGAATCATGACAATATGATCATCTAGGAGCTGAGAAGCTTCATCAGTGTTCTTCAGAACAAAGGTACCCGTGTCTTTGTAAAGCGACACAGTAAATGAAACAGAGCTCCATTCACTCTCCATCTTGTTGAGTGCCTAGAACAGAGGGACAAATTTAATTCTCAGGTACAACCTATGTGATGGTTATTGCATCTCCCACGTCTCTCCTAATGCCTGCTGACAGATTTTTGCCCTTGGATTTCACTGAAAACTGCAGCTGTGTAGATAATGCATCCATTTGCCCATGGACTCAACGCCTTGATGCTGTCCTAAAAGGACATCTGGAGAGAAGGCAGTTTCAGAATCCAGAGCATCACCGATACTACTCGGATGTACAGAGGATGCCAGCAGAGTTTCTGTTAATGATAATGGTTATGATGGCTTTGTGGAAGGGGCAGCTATCCACTGGGAACTCACCTGAGATCTCAGAGTACAAAAACTGCCATACAGTAATGATTTTCAACCAATACCACCTTAGATCACATCAGCACTGATGAACTGAAACTGGAAGACTATCCAGCCTACAAATCTCCAGAGCCAGCAAATCCTCCCTGCACGCATTCACCACATGGAAGGATTTGCGACCTCCATTTCTAGTCACAGCTAATCTTCCTGACATGACTTTTGGCAGGCAGAACGCTGCCAATCAAATGATTTTAACTTGAACAGTTACCAATCTCACGCTGAGGTGAGGGAACCAACCAGTGGATCAACATAACCATCAGGTAGTGCTGTCACGCTGCAACTGTGGGTTCCTTGCAAAGCAAAATAACATCCAGTGCACTAATTTAATCAGGTGGCCGTTGCTCCCATCTCTAAGGGACTCCTGAGATGTGCTGCAGAATGCACATAAAGCTCTGGAAGCACATGAGTGCCACCAAGGCAACAAATGGCTGCTCAACAGAAGTCCAACAGAAATACCCCTAAAAACACTGGGACACAAATCCCTCTCTCCTCACATTCTCAATAGCGTATTCCTTGCCAGCTATCTCAGCCACTTTGGTAATACTCTCAATATGGTCCTGCAGGTTCATCTCCAAACAGCGACGAAGCGTCAGATCGGATTCTAGCTTGATATCCATGTTCGTATCTTCTGACAGCATCTCCCAGTGCCGCCTTTTCATACCAGGATTGTTCAGCCCTTGGATTAAGGGGACGTAGAGTCGGAACTCTTCAATCTTGTCTCGGAACTCCACTGCCACACCCTGGCATGCTTTCAGGAAGAGAATCAGAAAGAAAACCCATCAGCAGTAACAGCGTGTGAGGAAGTGGCCTTAATTTCCTACAAAAGTTACCTAAAGCCTGAGGTGCTTGCAGACACAGGGTATGGGCAGGAGACACAGGGTAAAAGCAGCAGGAGAGAAAGCAATGGAAAAAATGCAGGCTTGAAGATTGTCTCTGTGCTGCTGCTAAGCAAGGATACAAGCTGCTTCCAGAAGCAGGCCTGCCCATTAGCCTCACAACTGCTAGAAGCAAGTCCATGCTAAGCAGAAGTGTGCCATAGCCCAGAGCTCACCGTAAGATTCCCTTTTGAGCTCTGGCTGCCACACATGCCTCTTTCTGACTGCACCCTGCGTGGCAGTGCTGCGTAGTGGCAGCGAGGATGTGAGCACCCCACATCCCTGCTGGTGGTATGCAAAGGCAAGGAGGCTCAAGGCCAAAGCACACGTTATACCAGGTGGAAGGGAATATTGCCACGAATATGAGCAGGTATTCTTAGTATTTCTGTTTACCATAATGATTCATAGTTACGCATCCACTCATCACCTCCTCCACTGGGGCTGATTCATGGCATTGTTTAAGAGAGAGTTCAAGTTAAAAAGGATGAATCAAAAATTTCCCACTGCAAAATATATTTCAATCTAAGCCATCTGGTAGATTTTAGAACTAGCTCCAAAGAATGACCAACGGATCTCCCAGCATCAAGGAATGGGAAGTTAAGCTGTGACTGAACACTCAATTCCACTTTTACTAGGGGTGATGATAAGAAGATCTTCATGTGACTTGCAAGGGCTGGATGAGATCATTTATATTTCATATACATTTGCATAGGAAGAAAAACAGTTCCTGCATTCTACAAATTATTTCCAGTCCTTGCAATTTAATTTTTTTAAATAAGATCTTTTATGACTTTCCATTAAATTAATTGGCCCATGGAAGAAATAAGATTGGCCAAAGAACAGCACCCAGCTTCAAATCTCTTTCCTGCCTGACCTAACTAAGGGTTTAAACCCACGAGCCTCTGGCCTCTCATTAGCCACCAGACTGCATATTAATTCTTTATGAGTAACTAGATAATATTTAATAATTTGTACAGAGTGAAACAAACTGCAGCATAAGAGGATGGCTCTTATCTCAGTGCTGTCTTGAGAATTAGGTATAAAAGTAATCCGGAGGGTGGTTGTTTCTATGCCAAGCTAGTACTTGAAGCAGCAAAACTAGCATCTAGATGTGAATCATACCTACAGAAAAAAAAAGAACAAAAAAAAAGAGAAAAGCTGTATGAACAGTTTCTCAGCTGGCTCTAATACACACCACACACTCATGTGACATCCTTACAGTTCCCTGTTCTGAGCATGCTGTGATGTTCCTCATATGAATACGTGCACCACCATCCTTTCCCCACACAGTCCAGGTACCTGGTGAGTTTTTGAACTGCCTCACGCACTTCTGCATTGTCTTAAAAGAGCTATTGACGTTCTTTTCTAGCTGCTCAGCTTCAATTTCAACGAGGGGACCATCCATCCAGCTCTTACACCAGTACAGCCAGTCTGACACCGTAGTCCAGAGATCACAATATGGCTGGAAGTCCTTCACCATCCTGGATAGCTTCTTGTACTTCAGAAAGAAAAAAAAGCATGTCAAAAGGCTTTAAAAGGCACAATTCTTTTGTGAACCTCAAGCAAGCAATGAGAAATCTACTCCTTTCAAGAGGATGCATCAGACTGTCTTCTCTTGGGAACACAACACAGATTCCAACAAAGAGCAACCAGCAAAGTTGGGCATTACATGGCCAGGCTGCAGCACACCTGGGATAGAAAGCAACCCCCCAACTTTCCTTACAAATGCTCTGTTGTGAATGAAGAGGCCTTGATGGGCAGCCCACGTACACTCAGAAGAAGCACACAGTGCACTTCCTTTTGAACATATGGGAATTTGGGTCCTTACAGTGAAATAATCACAGACTGAGAAGTAGGAAAGCACTGTGTAAGCTTCACTTCTGCTCTGCAGCCAGACTGGGTTGGATGTGGGTGACAGTGACGCATTGACAGCTGAACAGCCACAGGCAAAAACGAGTATTTCTAACCATATAAACTGTTGCTGTAGGAGAACATGTCACCATCTGAGCCCTGCCACCACTGCTCACCACTATGCAACCACTGTCATTTACATCCACACAACTGCAGTAACTGCCTTACAGAAATCGATGCATATTATCTGCTGCATTGAGACCCACCTCTCTGACTCCTTTATCAACATCACTCAAGTCTGAGCACATACACCCAAAATCTCTCATAGAAAGGGCAATATAGTTCCTGGATCCATCCAAGGC
Organism: Lagopus muta; assembly: GCF_023343835.1. NCBI lineage: Eukaryota > Metazoa > Chordata > Aves > Galliformes > Phasianidae > Lagopus > Lagopus muta. Next base: position 3,024,670 of record NC_064443.1, on the reverse strand, counting down.
CAGGCTGGATGTGGCTCCGGGCAGCCTGGTCTTGTGGCTGGCAACCCTGCACACAGCAGGGGGTTGGAACTAAATGATCACTGTGGTCCTTTTCAACCCAGGCCATTCTATGATTCTATGATATCAGGGTCATGAACACTCATCTGGGACCAGCTCTTCTTCAGCACGGAGTGATAGAGCAGCACAGCCACTCTATGGGATTAAGGAGTGTCCCTAGTCAGCATCAGAAAACCCAGAAGAGCATGAAGAATTTCTTCTGGAGCAACTGTGACTTATTACTTGCTCTACCTACCTACCCAGGAGGCCCAATACAGGTTAGAATTCTCTAGGTACGGGAATACTTACATTAGTAACTTTCATCCCAAAGATTTTTTCCCGGTTGTTGTAGAGAATGGCCAAATTCTGAAGCTCCTTCAGCTGCTTCCCGACCAGTCTTGCTTCGTTAGCCAAAGTATGAGCTTGTCTGATGTCCACCTGGACAGAAAATTCACCTACAGTCAGCTGGAAGAGAAAAGGCAGGCGTGAGGTGGGGTTGAGAACCTGAGTTCTGCAAATCTCAGCTTCCTGGTGTGCTCATTATATTCAAAGTTAAGATTTTTCCAAAACTCTGCCCCTGTTTCAGGGTCTTCCATGCAAGGTGAGCTCCCTGACTTCTCTTATTTCACCCTTGATGGCAGCACATCATGGAGGATGCTTTGTAGGGAACTGAGTACATAAGAAAGAAGAAAGAAGTGCATGCAATGCCCAAGAATTAGAATATTGTGTATTACTTTTGCAGGAAACACTGATTTTTCACCAGGAAGAGTATTGTATTAAAAAATAAATTAAAACAGAAAGTCCTAAATGAAAGTCCAACTACAATAAAAAGCAGAGGTTTCTTTTGGATAATTTTGGGCCCATTAATACATCGACCTAAAATCACTTAAATCTCATCTGAAGTTTTCCATGGGTAAACACAAGATGTTTGAATCCCCCCCCATCTCTGGACAGTTTACTGTCAGGAGCTTAATACCTTCATGTCCTCCAGTTTCTCTTCAAACGTGTTGTGATCCATTACTTGGATTTCACGGAATCTCTCTTCATCCTGCACGTGTTGGAGCTGAACAGCCTCCGTCTGCACAGCTATTTTCAGGGGCCAGTAACTTGCAGCCCACCTGCACTCACATGATGCCATGAGAGAAAGAGAGAGGCTTTTTGAGCATATGTTTGAAACGCTGAAAAGAACAGAATGAGAAAGCAAACTCCAACCAAACAGGGAAGCTTTACAAAAACAGAAATTCATGTGGTTTTGACAAACAAATCTTCCCAGTTTCTTGTTTCTATGTAGCCCTTATGACTAGGCTATTGAATGTGAGAACTCTCAAGAGAGGTGGAGGGTCTTTTTAAGAGGTACAAATCTAGTAATCTTGCTGAAAAGCAGGAAGACAGCAAAACAACAGTAGGCATCCAGAGGGAATGTCTTTCTTTGACTGTGTTCACAAAGAACTGGAACAAGTGGGCTGAGAGTTTTGGATTTTAGCTTTTCAGGACTACTGATAAAACCAGTTTCCTGTTAAGCAGGGAAGTGAGAGACCAGGATAACCCAGATACAGTGAAGCCCTGGCGTTTGCAGAGTGCTCCAGGAAGCATGATGCAGATGTAGGAGAGGCTGTCCAATGTGGCTGCTTATTCTAAGGCATGTTTCTTGGTTCTTACTTAGCCATTGCTCACTATTACTCCATTTGGACTCGTGAGCTTGTGCAACACCAGATGCAAGCTCTGCAGCATTATACTCAAGGCCATGGACCTGCCAAGCTCCTGGGGATGCAGCCACCACCTACTAATGCTGCATGTGCCAGGTTTGGCCAGTAGACCCAACGCATCTGTGCTGAGCTGTCCTAGAGCTGAGCTGCTTCTCTGTGGAGTTTCTGTGGGTTTTTGGTTGTGGGCTGTTAAGTTTTTTTCTGCACTGTGCAAAGGTCTCCGAAAAACCAAGATAGAAGAGCTTTAATATGTTTAAACAGGTTAATAACTACCAGTTTGCCTTGGTCCAGGCCTGAAGGCAGCATGAGTCCATGCTTCTCTGTAAGCTCCATTTCAAGAATTCAGTGCTCATATAGCAGAGTGGCACTTAAAGGTTCTGCTGGAGCTTTTGATAGACACATAGACCCTGAAGCACTGGGAGTAGCAATTGCTGCAAAGTGTCCCACTTTGACAGTGGGAGGAATGACACTCGTGCTCACTTGTCATTGAAATCTTCCTCTGTGAGATTGTAAAGGAATTCCTCCATGACTTTGTAATCCTCCATGACTTCACAAATCAGTTCCTGCACATGGTGAGAGAAACAGACCAAAAAAGACACCTTTAGAACACATTAATCCCAACACCATTTTCATGAGGTGCCTTTGGAGGGCCTTAGTCACACAAGCTTAATGGGATGGAAGGCTGCTTCTCTGTTGTGTGAACAGTGGAAATGAATTTCCAAGCTCTCCTTACACTAATGATCAAGCCACCGTATCTCTCTCTGTTCTACATGAGTGAAACGTGCTGGTCAGAAGTGGAGTGCTTTGGGTTATCCTCCAGCTTTGGGTTACCCTCCAGCTTTGGGTTACCCTCCAGCTTTGGGTTACCCTCCAGGTTGTTCCTTTGGCATGCACAAGTCAGCTTACAGCTTGCTGCATTTGTTTATCGTGCACAACTGGAAAGAGACCTACTCAGCAAACTGCTTTGGGGTAACTCAGCACTAAGGTGTCCTATTAGAAGAAATTAGTTAAGCACTATAAGCATTTGGTAGCAGAAACACTTTCTTGAAAACAGCATTAATTTTCAGTGTTTTTTAGTGTTATACATATTTGAAAATACAATTCTGATAGCTAGGAATCATATGGCCTTGCATACATAGACAAGTAAGTTTAAAACAATGGATTTTTGCTTGAGACACCAAACATTGCACTAACAAGTTTTCTCCCCACTGCCCTTGGTGCCCATGGGAAGAGCATGCCCTACCTCCTGCACAGCCAGCTGCTCAGGGACTGCCTTCATCCACTCCCGCAGCTCAGTCAGCTCCTCAATATTGTTTGGTGCCTCACGTATCCTCGAGCTGACAGCTCTGTATGCATCGCAGATCTGCAGGAGGACGAAGCAAAAAGACCATCAGGTGTGCAGCTTCAGCATGGGGCTAGCAAGCCTCATCTCACTGAGAACTGGAAGCAATAACTGTCTGTATTTCAGTCATCTTCAGAGCAACTAGGAGGATATTCCAGCCTCCCATTAGGTGGAGGTTCTCAATCCACAGACACATTCCTATAAGATGGCAGGGGACTTACATCTCAAAAGATTTTTGTCAGGCACATAAATCATCTTTTGGTTGAGTCTGTGCATCTCTCCTCCTGATTTCTTTATTTATTAACAAATAACTCCAACATAATCTTTCCCATTAATATGGGCTCAGTTGCTGCCTTTTGGCCATCTCACAACCACAGCAATTTCAAAAGCAGATGGACAAGACACTGACAGGCAACAGATTAAACCAGGTGACTTACATTCTTCACCCTTGCATGGAGGTTTTCAGCCAGTAAGTCCAACATGGCAGTGGCAAGTGCATTGTACTTTTTGGACAAGTTTTGCTTAACGCCTTCTACTCTGACACTGAAGGGACCAATGATGACAGATCTAGGTAGAGAATTGTCCAGGTTTTCCTTTTCAGACAAGTACGTGTTCACTATAGTCGTTACCTCCTGGGCAGATGGACATTGCTCTTGGTAGTCTCTGCAAGTAAAAGCACCAACAGAAGTAATCACGTAGCCCTTAAGTTTATCTGAATGTCCCTGCTGTTCAAAAGATGTCCAGACATGCCCACCCAAAGACATGAAGTTAATAACGTGTTCACAGCTATTAGAACAGATCCTATTTGAATGCATACAACTTCTGTAGCCACAGACTGAGAGGCCACCAATGCCTTTTAGACCTTACAACAGAAGACATGTCTACATAGGGAGTGAGGAGTGTGTTTATATCACAATAAAGTACAAGAAGACACTGAATTGGTGTGCAGCTGGGGAATGTTACAGGGGAGGAAGAGACAGGACAGACACAAACTGATTTGTTCAAATCTACAACGGATTTTAGAGCACAATAGGTGTGTCAACAGGGGAATATGAGCAAAAAAATTAATTTATCTGCAGGAAAGGAGTGGAAGAATGCTGGAAGAGGTGTTAAGGCAAGAGGAGAGGTAGAGCCAAAATTAAAGTGCAGGTATAAACAGGGGAAGATTAGAAAACAGTGTGTTCTGGGAAGACATAGGAGCTTGTCACACAGCATTTGTAAGTTACTGAATTTGGAATAACAAAAGAAAATGGGACTTCAGCTCCACTGTTTGTACTGACTGGAGAAAAGTTGCCAAAGAAAGACCATTAAAGTAACTGGAGACTAAAGGACAGCACAGGTGTAAAGAGGAGCTTCGGCAGTGAAAACAATGAGGCTGAAACAGAAGAAAACATTACTTCCTACAGAATGTTATCAGCTTGAGCAGACAGTGTTTGAAGGAGGTCAGAGTCAAGCATGCTAATTGGATTTTCAAACAGCATGAGTCATTTTTAGGGCCATTAATATCTCCAATTACACTTACAAACATGTCAGGAATGTGACTGCTCTCAGAAGCACAAAGAAATTCTCACTGCCATCACCAATTTCCTCTAAAATCACGGACCACTGCCTGTGGCTGAAGGCTGCCTCTGGTGTTACGGGCATCTGAGACACTTCATACAGACTAGTGGGCCCAAAACAGGTCCTGCACTCTCACATGCATCCACACAACAGCTTCAGAAAAGGTTTGCTGTTTGTTTCAGAGGCACGGCTGCGATTCACCACTTACTTCAGGAAGAACTGGACATCACTGTTATGGAGCTCCAGGAACTTCTCGTATTTCTTAGCGTAGGCTTGGAGGGGGATCAGTGCCTTCTGAAGGGCAGATTGCAGAGCCACACGCATTTCTTCCACTTCTGGTTCATGAAGGTCCACTGAGTCCAGAAAGGGTGTCCCTGTGACAGGTATGTTCTCCAACACGTACTGGAAGAGGAGGGATAGAGCTCTTTCAGGACTAGCACAGCCAACCACGGCCCCCAAAGAAGAGGTGGCATCTTTGGGATGTCATCCTTCTACAGTGCCTCAGAAATTGTTCTATCAGTGTCATGGTACACCCCAGAGAGAAGGATATAGAGTCTTTCATAATAAATGGAGAAGGATACATATGCAGAAGAGATCTGCACCACACTGCTGGCACTGGAATAGGTGCCAGTTCCTTTATGAACCTATTTTTGCTAGCTGCCATGAACTCAAAGCAACCAGGCTACTTAGGACATAAAATCATAGAATCATAGAATCACCAAGGTTGGAAAAGGCCTAAAAGCTCATCCAGTCCAACTGTTCACCCATTCCCAACAGCTCCCACTAAACCATGTCCCTCAACACAACATCCAGCCTTTCCTTGAACACCCCCAGGGTCGGTGACTCCACCACCTCCCTTGGCAATGTCTCTCCATTGAACCTGCTATTTCAAAAACAGAAGTCATGCAAAATAAAGGGGTGCACAGCATGGAGAAATCCTGTTAGAATAGAACTGTATTAGCACAGTGATGTGCCCAAACTAATTAAACTGGATTGCCCGCTACCGACTTCTGCAGCTCTCTCCCTCAGTACAGGCTTGAGGGTGTCTATGCCCAGCTGCAATACAGCCTGCACAGCTGTATCACTATGGATGCAGAATAGTCACCTTCTCCAGCTGTGGGATAGCGTGAGTCACCAGGATTCCCTTGTCCAACAGAGAAAGGAGGGATTCCTTAAAACTCTCTGCAGGGGGGCTGAAGTGAACACCACTGTCATCGAGCACGAGGTCAATAGCAAAGATTGGATTCCTTCGAGGCCTGCAGAGGGAGGAGATGAGGAAGAGCAGGGATGTTTTTTGAGACGACAGTACACAACTGATGCTAATACCTAAACACCAAGAGATGAGAGCAGAGGAGAGGAGGACACCCCTATGCAGATCAAAACAAGAAAACTGCATTCTGGTGTTACCAGTAAGGGCATTGAGACCTCACATCTGAGCGGGGAGAAGGAAGTGGCAATCATGACATCCTAAGACCCCCAAAAGTCATCACCCTATAGAGCTGCTTTACAGAAGACCTGCAGACACTTTTCAAAGCAGGCATTCATCCTCTTCAAAACACTCCCAAAATGCACTTCCCAGAAATGGTATGGAGCACTTCCTCATCTCACGTGGCACCAGCCCAGATCACGATCAGCTGAAGTTAGCGTAAAGACTTCCACTGGTTTCAAAGGCTCTGGTAAAAGCCCCACATGAGTGGCTTCAGCTTCTAAACGTTCTATTTCTAAACCTCTCCTTTTAAAATGACAATTTTATTTATATATATATATTTTTTTAATTTTAAAATACTCAAAGGAAAAAAAAATGTGGGCACCTTGACTGAATTCAGTATTCTTTAGGACAGATCTTAATCCTGAGTTTTAACACAAGAATGGAATTAAGCATGCATAATGCCTCTTGGCATTCTTCTTCCTGGCCTCCAATAAGTAGTTAGCAGTAATTAATTGCTCCTTTGAGGATGCTGGACATGGTTAGTCTTTGGAGCATTTAGGTAAGGTAACAGACCTTGGTTTTGCTGTGTCTCATCTCACTAAATCAAGGACACTTGAAATCTGTACTAGCAGAACAACAATCTTTGTGTCAGGCTCCCAGACCCATGGGAGTACGTCAGGTGGGGGAGCAGGGAGCAGCCTAAGCCCCTCCTGCAGTGCAAAGCTTGCTTGCAATGACAGTACTCAGAAAGGCAACGGCACTTTTCCGCTCTTTCCATCCTTTGACCTTCTCTTCTCTCCCTTCCTTACCTGTAGGGACTATTGATGAGGTCATCTCCCCATTCCATATCTTCTGAGCAATTCAAGATACCGTGGCAAGCATCCAGCAAAAGCTGGATGAATGTGATCAGTGAGTTCTGCACCAGGTAGCGCACCGAGTCCTGCAGGATGAATCTGACGCGCTTCATCAGCTTATGTAGTTTGGACATCTGGTAGACATCCCAGCTGCTCTGCTCCAGGCTGTACCAGCCTTTGCCTGCGTTTCTCAGGCCCATCTTCACTGCGGTCGTTAGCGTATTGATCCAAGTATCCTTGAGAAAAGCCTGCACCTAGGGCAGAGAAACAAAGTGAACTGTGTCATCTTCCAAGGGCTGATGAAAAAGCAGTATGGTCGGGATAGCTGGGTCTCTCTGTGCAAAGTAACTGAGTAGCACTATTTTAGCTGTGGTGGCTCTCCATGCACACACGTGTGGCATCTGCCTCAGCGTACACCTTCACTGATAGACACACAAAAAGAAAGCCCAATATTCAAAAGCAGGAGAGCTCTGTTCTTTCTTTTCATACAGTCTTCCCTTTTTGTTCTCTTTTCTATTGAACAGTATCCCTGGAGCTGTCTGTGTCAGGGTCTCTCATAAAAAGTTGCGTAGACAGTATGATGAGCAAGTAAAGGACACACTGTTGTCTTCTCTTGACAAGTGAGGAGAAGGAGGGAAGTAGCCAAGGGCAGCAAGCAGCCTGCAGTGTTTTCTTTTATTAAAATACCACCAAGTGTCACTTCTGCTCCACAGGCAGCTGCTGCTTGTATGCAATAACACAACCTCAGTCACTCAGCGGATGACAGCACTGCCAAGCTGAAGCAGCGTGGAACTGGAAGGACCCATACCTGCTCTCTGCCCCGATTTACTGCAGAAGCATCAGTAAGCTGTGTACTGTGCATGGCCATGTTCCAGTGTGCAAAGTGCTGTCCTCATTTAGAGAGCGTGAAAATCTTCTGGTGAGAGTTATTACAGAGCTGCAATTTTTTTTTTTTGTCCTAGTCTATTGGCATTGCAAGCGGAGTAATCTAATTAAGTACATAAAGAACATAGAGTGTAGGAAAGCATTACCCCCATGAGCCTTCAGGAGAAATCAGAGCTCTTATGCTTTGCAGCTGAAGGGATGGAGAAATAAAAGCAAATGGGAAACCTGTAATTGCCAATCAGGACTGCAATCTGCATGAGAAAAGGAAGAGGAAAAAGGGGTTCTGCAGCCCTATGTGGCCACTTGACTGAGGCATGACCAAGCTCATGGACAGCACTGGCTGATGCTGCCTAGGGGGCCTATGGCTCCTCTCACCTGAGTGAAGGTCTGGGTCTGAATCCCTTCAAATTCCTCCAAGCTGACATGCTCGGCTAAGCTTGTGTTAAACAGAGACATGGAAGCTGCCTTGTTGCACTCATCTTGCACCTGCATAAGGACGAGGACGGCTTCTGGCTTTGTCAGGAGCGAGACAAAATTGAAGGCTGCTTGTTGTTTGCCAAAAGGATAGTCTGGGATGCAGATGAGCCCTGGCAACAAACAAAAGAACACGTTACTGCCTGCAAGGGCATCTCAGTTTCTGTTATGGAGGAAGAGTACAGCCCTGTTTTAGGACACAGTTTGTGAGAAGGACTCGCCCCAGGTATACTCATGCAGTTTCAGTAGATGGCTGGATGAAAGAGTGGCTGTTCTGCAGCAGTGACTTTCTGAACGCTTCCATAAGGGGCTGAGAGGAACTCTTGGTCCTCGATGCTCCCAAAACTTTGGCTCATGACATTTCCTTGAGAACACAGGACTGGCAAAATCTCCTCATTGAAGATACAGCTGAGTCATTCAGTGAGAGGCTACTTATGAGCCATGTCAAGGTGTTCCAATTTTTGCAAGATTTATTGCACAAGATATTCTCTCTTATGTAGTCATGTCACACAAGTGTGAGAGCCTGAAAGAGCCTGAAAGAGCCTGAGTTCTTCCATGTCTGAGGTATGCCACAGCTGAGCACAGCAAACAGAAGGAAGTCAGTCCTAGCTTATTGCAGTGAAAGACAGGTAATTACACCACCATGCATTTGGTGCCATTGAGGGTGCAGATTTACTGCAGCTTAGATGATGGATGATAACGTGCTATAGGAAGGTAACATGAACATGCAAGTACACCCCAAAAAAGAGGGGGCATACTCAAAATCTGGTAACATTTCCTCCTGCTGTCCCTTACCAGCACTAATCACCACTGTGGACCTGAGAGTTTCTGCAACAAAGCACAAATCCTATCACAGAGATTCTACAAGCATGCCACATTCCAACTGCTCCACCATTTCCCATACCTTTCTCTGGTACTTTCCTCTCCTCTTTGTCTGGCAGGGTGACATAAGAAAACATCTGAGGTTTGGAAGTGATTGCTCTGTCAAAGATCATCCTGTTCATAGCGCGCTCATAGTCTAATTTCACTTCTTTCTCCAGACAGCCCAAGCAGCCTAACACTCTGTTACAAGACATGGAAACAATGGTAACCCACAGTGTCAGAACAGAAGCCAGATTGTAGCTCTACTGCAAAACCCACCCTTCACTCCCTCCCTTCCTCCCACATTTGCTCACTTACTACACACGAAGACAGCTGGAACAGCCAGCAGACCTTACAATCAGACATTTAAGTGAGGACCTGAGACTAGGACTGCAGCTTTCTTAAGTGTCTTTTCAGATCAATGCAAAATCTCTACTGAGGGCATGCAGACTGAGCAGCATTACAGAGTGGAGTGTAAATAACCAAGAACTGAAGAAGCTTGCTTGTAATTCTGGAAGAGCTAGGCTATCTGGGACATCCCCCCAACTGCCTCCTGCTGAGCATCTCTTGACATGTTCTAGTTTCCTCAGCTAGAACATGCATGTAAGTGCTGAAGCCCTGCTCTGCTTGACCTAGGAAATCATCACCTTCCACCTCAGGCAGGCATGGCACTTTTCTTTCTGCCCATATTTCTGCACACAGACAGAGCCCAATTACTCACCTGCTCTTCCTCCAAGGTTCGCAGAGCATGAAGCCCCTCACACCTTCCTGTCTCTGAGCAGGGCAATAAGTCATGGCTGATTCTCAGCAACACCACTAATGGCTCATGATTCATCAACCCAGGGACTCTTAAAACGCCTCCCTGATATGAACTGCACCTCAGAGAGACACTTGATTATATTCAGGTGGAGATCTTCTGTTCTATTTGCTTCAGCCTGTGCAGATCTTTTGATTTGTTTATTAGAGCAGTTAACAGGTAGACACGTCACCAGCAGACAACAGCCATTTCTCTGGAGACAGATGGTGGTCTGCAGATTAATTGAGAAATGACTGATCTGTGCCATCAGAAGCTCAGGAAGACAACAAGTTCAACCAGGGCATTTCTGTCCTACTTTCTGCTGCTGTAGGTCACTTAACTGCAGCTGCAAGCATGGCTCAGTGGATCTGCATGCAAAGTGCATCTCCCTCACCTGGGAACACTAACAGATGACCCATCCTGCACAGATGCCACTGGGGCTCTCATCCTATTTAATTCTGGTGACTCTCTGGGTAAGAGAGTGGTTTGCACATGCTGAAAACCAGGTGAAACCCATGGGCTGAGCTGGATGTTCTAGATCTGCCTCAAGTGCCACTCAATCAATCTATGAAGTCCTACAACGTTAACTGGTTAAAGGCTGAGACCCAAGATAGGTACTTGATATTTTACCTGTTCTTCTTCAGTTTGGGTGTATGCAGAGCCCACAGCTTCATTTTCTCCAGGCTTGTCTCGCTGATGCTATTTAGTCCATCTGTAGGCATGCAGTCCACATACAGGTGATACAGGAGCAGCATCTGCGTCTTTTTACGCAAGAAGTTGGCAGAAACTATTCTCTGTGCAAACAACTGAGGATCTTCGGCCAGAAACATGAGATGAACTCGTGGCACCCAGTACTGACATGGCAGCAGCGGGGCTCTTTCTGAAAAACGAAAATAAAGTTTACAAAATCCTACAGGGAACACAAAACTCAGAATGGTTCGCAATGCTGACAGCAGCTACTTGATGGACAACGTAATTGGGTCAGCTTAATGGAGATCAAAGTGAAGGACCAAGTCAGGACAGCAGGAAGCAAGGAGCATGAAATTAGCAGCATCTCCAAGTTTTTCAAAAGGTGAACGTTTGGTCTTAATCTGCCCATGACCCCCCTCAAAATGGTGCTGGCTCAAAGACCAACGTTTCACTTGTTATGAAGGCAGAGAAGAGGGGAGACAGAAAAAGGTAGAAATTCCATAGGGAAGCCCTGAAATAGGTTGTGAAAATGAGGCATGAAGGCCTCTCCCATGAAGGTTTTTCAGGACAGGCTAAACAGATATGTGACAAGAATAATATTGAGAGGATCAAATGACTTCTTGCCATCACTCCCATCTCTGCCTAGGAACAGTGTGAGTAACGTACTGCCTTTCAGGATATGTGCCAGTTCCCCCAAAGCCTTACTTGCACCACCTTCTGCAGTTATTCCTCCATTAAGGATGGGTCTCCCTTCTTCATCACGCACCAACCCATTTTTATCTAACTTATGCACCAAATAGAGCTTCGTCTGCTTGTCATAATCCAGAACACCAACATCAATCCACTTGTAGGTTAACTTCTGGCTTTTGGGGTCCTCTGAGAAGAGAATCAAGGATTAAAACAGGGTTAGTTCTTCTAACTATCCTAATAGGGTTTTTTTAGCCCTTTTCCTGATGGCTACAGCAAATAGACTTTCCTGATCAGAGTGATAAGGCTGCAGTGAAATCAACTTATTAGCTTGAATCTCTGTCAATCTCGGATCAATACTGCTGTGATAACTGAATAACTAACTCAAGTTTCACCACATAGCATTTCAAATTATTTGCACACCCCAGAGCACTCAATTTTCCTCCTCTGAGGAGTGATCAGGTGTGATGTTCCCCAGGGCAACTGTACACACACACACACACACACACACACACACACACACACACACACAGAGTAAGAAGTCAGACACCTAAAATATGGACACAGTCAGACTAGGGCAGGACTGGCAGCCATCAAGATCCTCGATCTCTTGCTCCGACTGCTTGAACCTGATCAGTACAAGCTATTGCTTTTCTGCTATTCAGAGCTGCATTCATCAGAAACTACACACTCCCTTCTGCTGAATGGGCCCAACAATGGTTAGCGATGCAGCATTTGAGCAGTAACTCATTCAGGCTTTACCGTGTCCCAGTACATCATCTGTAGGTAGAAGTGCTTTCCCAGGCACTGGCTTTCTGTCATGAGATCCTGGCTCCAGTCCTAGAGAGATCCACTCTTCTGGAGTTCGACAGTCGTATTCTTCATTGTCAAAGATCTAAAAAGCCACAAAGTGACTGAAATAAAGTCCAGCTTCATGGTACAATATTTAATGAAAGCAAAATCAGCGTGCACAACAGAACATCTCCAGCTGGAAGGGACCCACAAGGACCAGCAAATCCAACTCCTGGCTCCACAGAGGACCACCCTAAAATCAAAACCTATGCATGAAAGTGTTGTCTCAAACTCAGGCAAGTTGGGGCCATGACCACCCTTGCCCTGAGGATCCAGTTCCGAATGCCCTATCATCCTGACAGTGAAGAATCTTCTTACAGCATCCCATCTACACTTTCCCTGATGCAGCTTTGTTTTGCTCCCTCAGGTTGATCACTGGTCACTAGAGAGCAGAGATCAGTGCCTGATCCTCTCATGAAGAAGCTGTAGAAGTTTGTAGTTCCTGAACAGGCCACTAAAAGTGAAAGCAATTAAGGGCAAAAGCTGATATTTGACCAACAGCCTTCTCCCAAACAGCAATATCTTCACCTCTAGTTCTCCCCAAGGGAGAGATCAGCACGTGGATTAGCTCTGCACACACATTCTGCTGATTACTGCATTCAGAAACACCCAACAACAGCACAAACGACACTGTGGAACATCCTCAAGGAGTATTAGTTTAACAGAAAATGTGGTCACCCTGCAAAAGATGCTCACCATCGTGGGGATATCCTTCAGGGCCCAGTGTGCTAAAGCAAGGGTGTCCAACCTTTTGGCTTGTGTGGGCCATACTGAGTGTGGTCTTGGGCTGCATATAATGCCTCCTATTTATTTCCATGAAAGTGACAGCAGATACCAAGAGCACACTAACACTATTCAAAAGAGCAAATTCTCAGCTACAAAGCTGCATTTTTCAACAGTGTTTTTCAACACAATTAACTCCATTTTTTCCAACCATGAACAAGAGCCTGTACTTGTAAAAATCTGTACCAGCAGTGGGTCACTTCTGCACAAACTATTGCCTCACTGTGCTCACATCTCCTGCTTGGTTTCCATAAGCATTCAGCAAGTGTCAATGAATGCCAGCGGGTGCCATTTTTTTCCACATGGAGGAATTCAATGACACACCTTTTCTTCATGTGCACTTCCATGACAGACACCATTCTGGCAGACTGCCCCTCTGCTGCCATCTGTCACACAACAACACGTCCTGGAATACAGGTGGGAAGGTTTATTCTCTTCTGCCATCCCACCAACATCTGCCTCTGACATCATGGGCCAACAGAATAAAACAGGAGGCATCGCCTTTGGAGCAGCCTTCACAAAATAGATTACATAGTTAATGCATGTGAAAGTAACAAAACTTATATTGCTATTTATTTGCAGAGCAGGGGGTGGCCACAGTGCCAGGCTGCACGCAGCCTGCAGTTTGGACATGCCTGCTGTAAAGCACTGTAATATTGTTATTGTCAAATCAGTGTCCTGTGATCCTCAGAAGCATCCTGCAGTGTAAGCAACGAGATCACAAGTGCCAAATGTGCTCTCCTACCTTTAGTGGGAGGAGGATGGGATATTTCTTCTCCTCGATAGCTGGCATGCTGTCAGGATCGTAGTGCCTTGGTATCAGCTGATCAGAGTCAATCCCCTCGCTGGCTAAGAGCTGAGTGATATCCAGGGTGAGATACAGCTGTCTCCTCCTGTTGGGAATTGATAAATGACCATTAACACACCCAGAAGGGCTTCCAAACCTGTAACGCTGCACACCCTCACAGCAGGATGCAGCAGGGTTCTCAGAAGGCAAAGGACATCATCAGAGCTTTAAAATCTAACAGCCCAACGCAATGAAAGCAGGGTTGCAGGAGCCTCCATTGCCAGCCCACTCCTATTGCCAACAGTAACTTACCTGAGTTAGCTGTGGGCACTGAGCTAAGGCGATGTGGAAACGCACCTGGTTTCAACCCAAAGCAGCTGCTGTCTGGATCAGCCCCACAGTGACAGAAAGCTCAGAAGTGATACAAATCCTATACAGTGTCCAAACTTTTAGGTTGTGCACCCCATCAGTAAAAATTTTTTTCAACAGCCCTCCCATACATGTATTTTTATTTATAAATCATATACACATACTCAAAGACCAGTAGCACAGCAGGGCTGCTCTGAAAGCAATGCCTCTTACATTATTACACTGGAACGGATGTCAGTGGGACATCAGGAGAGGTTGAACCCTCCCACCAATAATGCAGGACGTGCTGCATGGCAGATGGCTGCAGAGGAGCAGTCTGACAGAATGGCACCTGACACGGAAGGGTGCATGAAACAAAAGTGTGCCACTGAATTCCTCCACGTGGAAAAAATGGCACCCACTGACATTCATTGACACTCACTGAATGTTTATGGAGACCAGACAGTGGATGTCAGCACAGCCAGTCAGTGGATGGTGCATTTCAGCAGAGGTGACAGCAATGTGAAATACAAGCCACATTCCAGACAGCCATGCAGATTATTATAAACACAGCAATGCAGGCTCTTGCTCAGTGCTGGCAAAAAAAATTTAAAAATACATAGCTAGTAGTGGTCACCATGTTGAAAAACACTGCTTTATAGCTGAGAATTTGCTCTATCAAAGTGTTTGCTCAGATGCAATAGCTGTGGGCACAAAAATGAAGAAAGCTGCTTAGCTTCAGAAGGCATCAGGTACACAGGGAGCTCCAGCAAAATCCCCTTGCCTCCACTGCCAGTCCTTAAATGAGGTCTGGGGTGGGGATCCTGGCTCCAGCCCTTCCAGCCACTTGGGTACATTGCATTCCCCTGGGTTGGCCCTGCCTTCCCACCAGATCCTCCATCACTGCTTCAAGCTGTGACTTAGTATTTCTGCTGCACTCACCTCTCTACTTCAATACTCCGAGGGCACTGCCCTGGAAGCGTTTGGAAGGCAATCTGCACTTTGGGCTTAAACGACTGTTCAGGGAAATCAGACTGGATGAGGTGCTCAGTGGTTGGTCCAATCACTTGTGCATCCAGAAGATTCACAGTATCCTCAGGCATCTTGAAAGTCGTGACTGAGAGACAGAAACAAACATTTGAAAGCACCAGCCATCGCTCCACACCTGCACACGTGGCATAGAAGCCTCTATTGAGAGTGATTGTATCCAAATTTAGTATGTAGGGTACTGACCCGGCTTGGGAGGAACTCGTTCCCATTCCCAGCTTTGACACACGCTGCCAATACAAAATTCTGCCTCTAGTGCATGGTTTCCCCAGCCTCAGAAAGGGGTGGGATTCCCCTGCTTCCCTGGGATGCTCTGAGAGAAAGGTTCAGTGACAACATGGAGGAACTTTGAAGAGATGGCAATAAGGGGCTTGTGAACAGTGCAGGAGAGAACAAACTGCTCAGGCCATCTTCACATGCTAAAGACCCTACTCACACCTTACTTGGGACAAACCTCTCCTCAGTTACTGCTCAAACACACGTCCCACTCACATCAGCAGTGGTTTGAGATCCACACAAAGTAGAACAGCTAGCAGTCTCACCATTTGGCCAAGAGTTTTCAATGGAAATGTGCACAAAGCAAGAAGTATGTATTTCCAAGAATTGGCTAAAATTAAACCGTGTCATTTACTCCATAAGTAAACTAAATTGTTTACATTGCTAAACAAGCTGCAAAGAATAGAGCAGAAGCAAAGTGGGAATTTGAAGCTTAACCTAAATTAAGTAATTGCATGCAAGCTTTAAAAAGCACTGTTCCCTAGACAGAGCTAAGCATTGAACCAAAAATAGATTTTGGTGGAAAGAGAGCTCTTCATCTGCTGATTCTTCATTGAGACTTGTAAATACTTGACTTGGCTTCAGGTTCTGGCTCACAAGCCACTGTTGTGGATGTCAAGCTCTGGTGCCAGGCTTTCACCCTGCTACATGTGCTTCTGCCTGCATCAGGGTGAGTTCCACCGAATTCAAAGCAGTTGAGTACAGCAGCCAACAGTGCTGAAGCCAGACACGTTTCAGGGTGATCAGGTACAGAGAGGGTCCTTTATTGCAGCCATCTGCCTTTCTTATGCAGCCCCAACACGACCCTTGTAGCCGTGCATTGTCTGCTCACCCAGAGAGGAGACAAACACTGACCCAACTCCCTTCTCTATTCCATTCTCTTAGGAGGGACTCCTTAAACAGGATAAGCAGGATCCTAACATTTGCATGGTCTATACCAATACTCAAGCTTATGATGATTTTGAGGAATCCCTAAAATGTTTACTGCAGTTCCTTTAACCTCACACACATCTCTCACTTGGGGTCCTTACAGAACGGCCCTGATTTATATTTGTTGCCAGGGAGCACAGCTGTTCCAATTTTGTCACTCCACTGTTGCAAAATCCATGGCACCATCCATTACAGCACTTTGTGCATTATCAACTATTTATGTCAATACTTAGTGTTTCATTTGCATCACATTTCCAGCTTTATAGCTTCTTCCTCCTTGAAGAAGCAGCAGATCATAAATAGAGATCTGTCTCCACTCATTAGAGATGAGTCTGTCTTATCAAGACTCACTTGAGGATGCAATCATTTGTCCCCACTCACGAAAATAAATGTCACTTCCAAACACAGGAAGGTAGTATATACTTTTACCATCTTTCTCTAGCCCTAAAATCCTCTCTCATGCACACTTTCTCCCCACGCTGCCAGCCTATGATCCACCCCCCAGGAGGCTCTAGGGGCAGGGAGAGGGCTGCCAGATCTTTCAGCTCTGTGCCTATGTTTGTGCACCCATAATACACACTCCTGTAAGCAGGTGGGACCAGCAGCTCAGTATGCACAAAGAGCCTTTGCAGCTCAGAGAGAACCAGGCACTCTGGGACACAGTTGGGTGCAGAATGGATAAGTGAGAGAGAACCATGATTTTGGCCATGGGTACCCAGCTACTGAATACAGCTTTAAAGAGTCCAATTTCTGGATAGGCAGGGAAAGGGCACTGCTGGCTCCATACCCAGTGATAACACACATAAATTCAGTGCTCTCCTGGCATATGACACCACCAATCACCATACAACAAACTCCCATTGACAGCAGTGCAGTCTACCCAAGTCTTGGGGGTGAAAATATTCAGGAGAAAAGGGAGCATGGTTTTACCACATGGTCAGATCACTTTGCTCTACCTCTAGATGAAATTCATTTTTTCAGGGGATACTCAGGCATCTTAGCACCTTTCCTGGCACTGACAGGGGAAGGAAAGCAGTGCACTAAGCTATAGCCTCAGCCTAGTTGTGAGCACACTCAGTGTAAGCATCCATAAGGGTTATGGCCCATATCCTGCTGTACCACCTCTCAGTGTGTTTACCTTTAGGGCTGTGCTGTTCGAGGTCTGCCTGATTTAGCAAAGAAGGGTACGCACGGGGTGCAGCATAAACAGCCTGAAATGCAGTGAGAGAAATGTGAGAGCAGTTACAGCACAGCGGGAGGGGGGGTTTCTGGGTCAAGACGGAGAGTGAGACAATGAAACTCACTTTACCAGAACTTTAGGGATAAATGTGACTGTCAGTAACAACCAGAAGAGGCACACACTCCTGGAAACTTAAGCCCAATGCACAGAGAAGGGGATTTGCCAGCAGAGTGCAGCCTGAAGTCAACTCAAAATGTGGATGGAGGGTTAATGAAGTAAGCAATCATCAGGGTTTTACTTCCAAACATTTTCTGCAGTCACAACTGCTCTGCTTTGCCTGCCTCACTGGTAACCTAAACACAGCTACATCATGAAGACTCACATAGCACTGGCCATAAGGGAAGCAGAACATCTATGACCAGGAAAAACCTCAAGGCTTCACTTTGTAAGGATCAAGGACTTGCACAAAGGCCTCTGACAGAACTGAAGGGCTGGGATGAGCTGGGATGAAAGCCGTGTTTCTCCACACCAGGTGCACCTTGTTTTATTTCATTTAAGAAAGTCCACGGTAGAAAAAAGAATTGCTCTTTGCACTTACCTCTGAGATGCTGGAGGCTGCTGGAGTGGGGACACCAGAATTATAAGCCTTTTGTCTAACAGTTGAGGACTTTTTTGCCCCCTGGTTGCAGCTATCAGGAAGCAACAAACGCCTTCCTGGTCTGTGGTTCTGACATGAAGCCTCACGGCTGGTACTGGGAGGTTTGGGGCTCCTGCCCAGGGAATTCATCAAATCCTTGTTTACTTCATCCATCTTTTTAGGAGAATGACACTGCAATGCAATCCTGGGCTTTCTAGAGCGAAAAGACATCGAGCCAGTTAAACACTCCATCCTTGGCACTCCTCCACACCCTCCCACTGTGCTGGATATTGTGGGCTTGCTAAGATGAGCGGGTAACAAGGTTGGTTCGACTCCCTGCTTGGGTACCAAGCGCTGCCTTCATGATCTGGGGGCCATCAGTCTCACACAGCTGACTGGATGGCTCAGCAACCCTGGGGAAAGAGTGTTTTATTATGCCAAATGGGTTCTAGAGGGGAAAACCAGCAGCATACACATGAAAAACTGCTTTCCTGAAGCAGCAGGGGCTTCCTGGATCACGGCAGCATTCTAAAGGCTGCCAGGAGGATCTGAGTCAACTGGGACTACAACAGAAGTGCTACTTTTGCTGCACCAAAACCCCTTAAAAACCTTGTCACACTTGACTCCAGTGGGGGCAGGCCACAGCCTGGATACCAACACAGCTCCCAGATGTGAGGCCTGGCCTTTTCATTTAAATAATTCAGGAGAGATGTTTAAGCATTGCCTGACGAATATTAAAATATAGCCAGAAGCTCCTCTCTCTCTCTCTCCTCCTGCAGGGGATATTTTTGCTGGTGATCTCAGCTCACAAATAATTCCTATTCTTCCACTCTGGGAGATGCAAGTCCAGGCAAATATCACAGCTGTACGGCTGTATTTTATAAAAACCTTCATGCACAGAGAGATACTAATTAAGAGCAGCCCTCAGACTTCTGACAGGATGGTAATGCAGCCCTTGATTTCAGACTTGTCTAAACACAGAGGTGACTACAGTCACTAATTAGTAGAGCTAAAGCGACACAAGCCCCTCCAGCCTGCAACACACGTACTGACAGAACGATGTGCACAAACCTGCCAAGCTTTTCCCTATAAATTATGAGTCAAAGCCCTCTGTGGTGTCTCTCAAGGATATCTGGAGTGTGATACGGCTTATTCATTAGTTCCTGCTCAGGGCTAGACCCCAGCTCCTCACCCAGCCCTACCCGAGGCTGTTTGTGCCCTGCACCCTTCCTAACACTCATGCATCCACCTCAGTCACTCCTGGAGGCCAAGTCCCTGCAACAGACTGCTAAATGGGGGTCCTCCAGCACAGCTGCAGCTCATCCTTACAAAGATCCTGCCTGCTCTTGTTGGCCACAGCTGGTGTGGTGCCTGCCTGGAGTCTTGTTCTCACTTGGAGATTGCAATGAATGGAGTGGAAAACGATGCCCATCCCACACTCTCTGTCAGAAGGGAATTTTTTTTCCCCCTGAATTTCACCTTGCTGTCCGTCTGCACGAATGAATCAGGTACACACAGCGGAGAAAGCATTACATGCATGCCTGAGATAAGAGGGAACAACTGTGCGGGTTTATTACTGTAGGTTCAAGCCAGTGCACAATTTTGAGAGGTTGAGGCAAAAAAGAAATCGGATAATAAATCAAGGTTACCATGATGCGAATCCTTTAAGTGACACACAGCAAACAGATTGCAGAGGTCTGGGAGACAAGATCAATAATACTCTCTCCCCTCCTTCAAGCTAGAAAACCTCAAATCTTTCTCCTCCTAGCTTCTCTCTAGCACAAGAACTGCAACTTCAGACCCTGAAGAATGAATTTTCCATGGAGGATTTTGGTTTTATTAGTTATTTTATGCTCTGGCCATATCTATTTTAGCAGCCCAGCAGGATTGATTGGTATCGGCCAAGATCCAAGGATTCCTGCCGAATCACTGCTGGGCTCCATCAGGCCGGCTGTTTGGGCACACCAACCAGCAGCAGTGCGGAACAAAGCCCACCTGAGCATCCCTCCTGGGAGAGGGGAGGTGGCAGTGCAACTTGCTGTACTTTGACCTTTTAGGACCTGAATCCACAGCCCCTCCAATTCCAAAGCTACATCCATATGGAAAGGCTCATCCAAACCCTGAGTCTACTCGCCTTTTTGCAAGACTGGCAATCTGTGTGTTCACTCACACCTCCACAAAACCCTGCCTGAATTCTCCTCTCAACAATCAAACAAAACCCTCCTCGGTTTCCAGCTCAAAAGCCTCCACCACGCTCCTGCAGCTGCACAGAGGGAGGGTTGGGTGTTTAGAGCTGCTGCCACCAAACTGACACATCACACCCAAAATAAACAACAAAAGCAAGCCTCCAACATGTTATATGTTACCAAACATGCATACGAGTAAAACAGCTTGTCTGTACATGATACAGCTTATGGAGAGAGAGAGAGAACTGCTAAATACAAAGGGAATGCTTCTTTCTGGCCAGCACTCCTCCCAGAGCTCAGCAGGGAAGCTGGTGCTCCCAACCAGCTCTAGGAACGTTCTCTGTATTGGTTTAAAAAGTGAGATCCACTCTCTTTTACTCAGCCTAGATGCTGTGTGCAGGGGCCTTTTGTGGAGCAACCAGTTCTTCCCCAGCCTCCAGCTCCCCCAGAAGTAAGAGAGGATGTTCTCCAAATCTTCACCCTAGGGTGGCCCTGGATGCCTGGGCAGAGGGCATGTTGTGTGTTACCAAGGCAGCCTGAGGTTTCAGACACATCTGCTAGAGCAACCTCAGCCAGCGTGAAACAGACAGTGCTCAGGGTTTTCTTTGCTGCCCAAGAGATGCTGAAGCAAAGCTGTACACTGGCACAAGCCCTGTCTGCGTCACACTCCAGCTGTGTGCCACCATTGCTTGGAGCACAACCCTCCGGGCAGTCAGGGCTTGAACTGCCGACAAAGAGAGCTTTAAGCCAACAAGCCTTCCTGTTTTAGCCACAGAAAGCCTGGAAAACCTCCTCTTTCCTGCCTGAACATCAGCTCAGTCAGGCCCTCTCACACCTGAAAAGCATCTTTCCTACCTACACAGGCGTGCTGCTCTGTGCTAAATGGAGGTATTTAAACCAGAGCACGTTTTAATGGCACTGCCGGTATGTCAGTGACAGTGCCTGTGTCTCATCGTGGCAAAACTATAATTACAATTTCTCGGCAAATCCGGGCTTTTACACATCCTCCAAGTCAACCTCCCACGTGTCTTCAACGTCTGGCGGAGCAGGTTGATCCGCTGCCTCTGCGTCTTTCTCTGCTTCGGTCCAAAGCGTCAACAAAACGGACTCAGCCTCTTTCCTTCCATACTGCGTTCAAAACGGCCTAAAAACTGAGACGGAAGAAAAGCGCTTAAGAACCGAGCCGACCCCTTAAGCAAGGCTGCCGACTAACATCCGCCCCTCCGCCTTCCGGCTCACCGAACCCGAGCCCGGTTCCGCTCCCCTGGCCCTCTCGGATCCGACCCGCCGTACCCGTCTTGAGGAGAGCCGCTGCTGAGCGCTGCTAACCGGCGTCCCGTCGTTAGGGGAGGGGCGGCCGCTACCATCCGTCGGGAGGGGCTCCTCGGGGCCGCCCGGGCCGTGCGAGCGGCGGCTGCGGTTGGGAGGGACGCGGGACGGGTGGCATTGAGCCGCTGTGCCGCCACGGGGTCACGTCGGAGCGACCACGGAGATACCAGAGATCCACCGCAGAACGCGTCTGCCAGCAACGAGCCGCCGCAGAGCGACCAGACAGCCCCTGTGTCAACAGAGAACTGCTTACAGAGACCCCTCTGCCACCACAGAACGTTTCTGCCAGTGCAGAGCCATCAACAGCCCCTCTGTCGCTACAGAGCCACCGCACAACCACTGGCAGAGCCACCATAGAGCCACCACAGAACACTTCTGCCACCATACAGCCACCACACAGCCCAGGCTGCCCCCACTGCTACCACAGAGCCCAGCACAGCCATGGAGTGCCACCACCACCACCAGCCCACCTCTGAGTTCCCACCATCACCCAAGAACCACTGTCACCAAAACACCACTACGAAGACACCAGTGTCATCAAAAGGGAATAGCAGCTACCGTCAAGCTATCTCAGGGACAGCGTTGCCACTACAGAGCTGCCACCACCACCACAGGGTCAGCACAGAGCCACTATTGCTACAGAGCCATCATAGATCCACTAGCAGAGACCACCTGCCTCCCAGGGGTTATTTATAGTGGAGCTGATGTACCTATGGACATCCTAGGCCACCACACCTACAGGGCTTGTAACTCCACCTGGAGAACATATAATGACTAAGTGGGGGGCAGGTGGCACTGGGTTCAGCTGGGAGACACCCAGCAATGCAAAGGGCTGCAGGGGAAGCATCCTGCCCCCTCTACACTCAGCCCAAAGCTACAAGAGAGGGACAGGTTTGGCTGCTCTGGGGACAAAGCAGAGCTCCCCGTGTGGTCCCGGGGGCAAGGGGGGCTGTGCGGCAGCGGGGCAGGGGGCTGTGCCACCAGGAGGCAGCAGAACCCAGGCAATGAGCATCTCACCGTGCACGGCGTGGGATTCGTGTCATCCTGAAGTTTGCTGGACAAACCCCCAGGAGTAAGTTCTCCATTATGCCGCTGGCCCTGTGCTTTATTTAATCAAGGCTTTCTTCGATTAAGTGTAATGTGATTATGGTTCTTTGCAGGAGGTCCCAGGGGTGACATTGCAGACTGTGACTCTTGGCCCAGAGGACTCAAAGGGAGAGCTCCACTGCGCTCTCCTGGGACAGCCCTGTGCCCCCTGCGGCGGGTGCAGATTCACAGCAGGCCTTGCTGTCCCCCTGGTCAGCCGTGCTTCATTTCTGACCGAGCTTTCAAAGCATGACACAAAATGCTTCAGTGAGCCAGGAGATGAAAGCGGAGCTGTTTCAATCGGCTGGGCCTTCAGAAACCTGCCAGGCCAGAACTGAAAGCAGACAGGTGTGCGATTGACTGCGCTCTCCAGCACTGTGCTGCAGTGAGGTTTCATTTCCTGACCTGCCTTCAAAAGGCCCTCATGGTTCCCTACAGACCCACTCCCCAGGTTGCAGCAGGGAGCACCCAAACCCTGTGCAGTTTCCAAAGTTTCAGCGCAGCTGCTTGCAGTGCTGCTGAGTGTCTCTGTGCTGCCCCCTCATCTCAGCCTGAGTTCGGATGCTGGCCCCAAAAGTTCAACGCTATCTTCCTTCCAACGCTTCTTCCTGCTCCTTTTCTACCGTGTGCTTTTTCTAGGCCACAGACCTTCCGCTACTTACAGCTGATGCTGAGTTCCCAATAAACTGGTTCTCTGAAAACAGGCTCCTGAGCTCCTGCAGAACCAGCAGGAGTGACCAGGTCAGCGACTCACCTGGAGCTGGTTGTAGTGCAGAGCTGGTTGGAGAGAAGGAAAACACCGCCCTCCCCATCTGACCAACAAGACCATTGGGGTGGTAAGAGCATGAGTGAGGCTAAGCAAAGTCTTGACCCACAGTGAAGGGCAGCTCTTGTCTCCCCCATCAAACCAGTTTCACTTAGGGGATGGTTAGCATGTGGATTGGCACCAGAAAGGCAAACTGTGACACATGCTAGTGGTTTGCTCTTTCTGTGCTGCTCCATTGACAAGAGCCTGGCTCCTCTGCTTTCTGTTGTCCACGAGCTTTTGCATCCACCTTTCTTCCCCTCTCCTTTCAATCCTTTGGCTCTGAGACATCTATCCTAAACCGATAGCTCAGAAAATACCAGGGCAGTGCATTGCACACAAGTTCACTATTACAGGGAGCAGCCTTCCTCTAGTTATGGGAAGAATAACAAAATACCAAAATGCCCAACTTGTGTGGACCTCAGAGATGATGCACTGGTTGTTTCATCACTTGCACCTCTCTGACGTGGGTGGCAGGCATCTTCAGATTTAGCAGTTTCCATACCTACCCCACACGCGTTTTGCTGAAGGTGTAAATGATCCTCCAAACACGAGGCCACTGGAGAATAAGGCCCTAGATTTCTCTGTCTCCACACCTACGTGTGTTCCCACACACAAGAGAGCATTGATTTAGAGTAAAACACCACATGTTGACAATGTGAACTACATTTGACAGAAGAAACCACGAGGAGGTGACAAAGCAGGGAGAGACAGGAGGAGGTCTGGCTGCATCTTGCTTGATGCCTTTCTCCTGAAGATACAGTTTGATTCTGGGAAGGCAACACCAAGTCAGATTCACCTTTATACCCCTGCTACTCGTTGCAGCTCTTCCATAACAAGCTGCTGGTTATCTTGTGTTCATGCAGTGTGGAACTGGTGGAGCAGTTCACACCAGCCAGCTGCAAATTCTTTGCATTCAGACTCCACTTTTTCCTGCAACCTCAAGAAAAGGATGAGATGTTGACCCTGACAGAGCAATCTTCATGTTGGTTAGTATTCTTTCTCATCTCACACTCACGTCCCACCACCAGTCCATCCAGAAGGCTTCCCAAAGGAATTTCCAAGAAAGGTGCATGGAAAACACAGGGCTGGCCAGGAAGATGGCAGTGAGAGCTGTCAGTACCACACCTGTACAGGAAGGGAGTGGTGGTGATGGAGGAGATAAGCAAGATGAGCTCTCAGCAGCGGTGAGCAAGCCTGTAGTAGGTTATTGTTAGCTGAACTGGCCGTAAGCATCTCTAACACAGTGCTACTATCTTCTCTGTAGGGCTACAGGAGTGCTTGCAGACGAAAGGAGGCTGTTGATGGCTGGGACACAAGTCATCCCAGGTAAGAGTAGTGGGTTCTGCCTCATAAGGAAGCCAATATGCCCAGTCTGTACTGGGGAGGATGTAGCCTGAGAGGTGACATTTCCTGGCACTCTTCAGAAATTTCAGAGTTTCACATACAAACACCCTTCAAGCATGCAAAACACAACACTCAGGAGGCTATAGATAGAACTGCTCTCTTCTAGGAAATACATCACCCGCCTCCGGCAAAAACCATCCTAAAAGAACTGCAAGCCATTTCTGAAAGATACTAGCAGTCTTACAACTCAGGCTTTCCCAGACAACATGCAGGGACTGAGGTCCTCAGCCAGCTGACTTCGTGTGTTCAAGGAGGTCAGGAGGACGTGTGCTTTTTCTTGAATAAGATCTGGGAAATGACTTGAAGGTCTGGAAATTTTCTCTCAAGCTTCAGGAGCAACATCAAGATTTTCAGAGAGACAGAGGCATCTCTGCTCCCTGCTAGGAGTGATTCGGTGCTCATGGCGGGGGGTGGGGAGCCCTGGTTCAGCTCTGTGTGTTAGAGCAGGCTGGTCAGGCTGAGTGCTCTATCTTCTCACAACAGGTAAGTGCCCACAACCAGCATTGCTCAATCTAATGGATTCCTATCAAAGCATTTCTTTCAACCGACTGGCGCTTTATCAAGGAATCCCCAACCTGCTTGGATTTTTTCCACTCGAAAGCAAGTGCCAAGAGCTGGAATAGATTCTTATCTGAACAATAACACTGCAGAAGCTGTGCAGAGCAAGCCTTCAGCCAATGGGCTGAACAAAATAAATGAGCTACATCAAAATGGATGTATTTCTTTGCACCAGGCCTTAGAAGAAATCAACAGAGACAGAGATTAAGGCATGTCAATGTGCCAGAGTGGTGCCTTTCCACCCAAGAGGACAACCCCATATTTTTGGATTTAGATCGACTTCACAACATCTCTCCCTGACATTTGTTTGTTGGCTGATTTATTGCACCAAGTGCCAGCCTGACTTCCTGCCATCAGTAACACAGCGCTGTCAATATGTGGGCATTGAGATCATTTGTCTGACTGGTTCATCTACTCTTGGGGTGCTTTCTCACTTGGAAGTGAACGCTCCCATAAAGAACTGTCTCTAACACACAGAAAAACCATTAAAAACGATTGGTGGAAAGCAATGGTGCGATGGAACGGTCCCATAGCACCCTCCCACGATGGCCAAAGAGACCAGCCATAGTTATCAGGCCCAGGTGCCAGCTGCCCCAGCACTGCCACATGCCAGGGGATTCTCAGGTCAGTGCTGCTGTAAGCGACTCACGCCAGCCTTACATGAAGTGACATTTCTGGGGTCTCAGCAGGGAAGTGAAGCTTCAGGTTGAGCTCCCTCCACTCAAAGGAAGCGTCACTCTTGGGAGATGTTGATTCTTTTGCCCAATGTAGGGAACAGAGCTTGAAAATCTGAAAGGAGCCATGGTAATGTCGTTGCTTGAGAGAGACATAAAAGGGAGAAACCGGGCAATCAAGACAGAAAAAGTACAGCTTCTAAATGTGTATTGCCATCCAGCCAATTCCTGCCTCTCCCCCGATGCCTCCTCTGCCGATGCTCCAGTCCCCACTTCAATACCTGCCAGGTCCTCTTACAGAGCTGACATTTCCATTCCTGACATTTTCTGCAGCTCCATCTGGGAATTAATGGCCGGATATTAGCAGCGATGGGGCCGTTTATCATAATTAGTCTCATGAAGCTACTAAGCATCCAACTATTTTTCATCAGCACCGAGGAAATAAACTGCAGAATCCAGTAGATGCGACGGACGATTTATTTATTGATTGATTTATTTTGGTCTGTCAGGATGCGGCTTTAAAGTTTGCAGAGATGAGCAATGCTTCTCCAAGGCGATGACGACAGTGAGGCTGCTCGCCTTGGGTGCACAAGTGGCAGGAAAATGGCTTTGAACCCCTCTTTGAGACAGCGAGGAGGCATTTGGTACCCTACAT
This sequence comes from Lagopus muta, assembly GCF_023343835.1. Lineage (NCBI taxonomy): Eukaryota > Metazoa > Chordata > Aves > Galliformes > Phasianidae > Lagopus > Lagopus muta. The sequence continues at coordinate 2,997,810 of NC_064443.1, read as the reverse complement.
TTGCTCTGCTGCCATGAAATGACCAGTGGCGACAGGCTGAGCCCTGCCTTGACAAGCCCAGGAGGAGAGACCATGGGATGGCATCAGGAAGGGAAGACATCTCAAGGTGTGCTTTTTTTTCCCCAAAGGGAAAGAAAATGCTGAGTACAGCTGACCCTGCAGAAGACAGGATGAGGACCAACACCTCCAGGACTGTCACATAGAGGGCCATGCCAGGCAGTCCTGGCACCATCAGCCACCTGCTCTGGGGGAGATAAGGTTCACCCTGTGGTACCTCACACCTGTTGTGCTTTCAGTCTTAGGTTTTAAGGGCCACTGGAGTAAATTCCCTGTGTTGCTTTGGGAAACAGCGCTTGCATTCCTCTCTGGGACAGCTGCCCAAGTCCTTCACGTGCTATTATTCATCCTGGTGGCTTGCTTTGAGTAAGAAGCCTGTGCTGCTTCCACCAGCTGGAGAGTCTGGATGAGCACCTCGCATGGATGGGATGGGATAGATGGGATTGCTTTGGATGAGCAGGCTCCATTTCTCTTTTTCCAAGCGAGAAGCTGGGGTTGCAGGGCTGTGGGCAGCTGCTGCCTGCCGTGAGGCACAAAGGGCTGCTGGGGCTCAGTGCTGCTCTTCTTCCTCTGTGAGTCCCACAGAGTCCTGCTTTGAGTGCCATACAGCTCAGGGCTCACCTGCACAGCACCACCTCCTCTCCTGCAGGCTGATTATCAAGATTTTTCTGTCCTGAGGTTTGCAATGCAAACGTTGAACATTTGTGTTCAAATATTGCATTTTTCTGCTGATGTGAAGCTGGTAATTACAGCCAGATGGGACCTGGCTCCCAGGCAGATGCAGGGCCCAAACACTGCAGGATGGTGGCTTTATGCAGCCATGCGGCTTTATGCAGCAGGAGTATCGGAAAAGCTGAATGTAATTAAAAACGATGCAAGAAGTTGCATGTCCTCCAACAACAACCATGTTGTGAACAGCCCAAGTGCCTGGGATGCTGCCCCTCTCCTCACCTCGTAGCCCTGACTGAGCTCAGGCACCTGCTGCAGCACAGATAATAGCTGCAACCTGAAGCAGGAACTCAGTCGAGCTAACCGTGTGCAATTTAAGGAGCACTGCTTAAGAAACCCTCGCAGGTGACACATCCAGAGGAGATGATGACCTATAAACGCTGCAGCCCTTGCTCTGGAAATCACTCCCTCCCTGTTTCACCTCCATCTCCCCACCAGCCACCCCGCTGCCTCTGCAGCAGACGCTCTGGTACACTCTAGGTGTGCTCCCAAGCCAAGAGGTGCAAAGCCAGAGCCTAATCTCCTGCCCAAACAAACAGATGTTTAATTCCCAAGTGCCAGAATGCATCCTCCTTGGGGTCACAGCCAGTGTTACACAGCAACCTGCTCACACACCCAGCTGTGAGATGTGCCCAGCCACCTGCCTGCCAACCAGGAGCCAGTTGCATGGGAAGGGAAGAGGGAAAGCAGCAGAGAAGAGCAGGAAGTGCAGGAGATGTAACACAAATCATTGTTTTGTGAGAAGAGCTAGAGCCATAACAAATACATAGTGTAATCTGAGGCAAGTGCTAAGGCCTGATAGGTTTCCTGATAAAATCAGGATCGCTGTTAGTGAGAGGCAGAGAAGAGGAGCAGATAACAGTGAGATAAGGAGCTCTGATAATCCATCAAGCCTGCACCAAAGCTCTTGGACCCCATCATCTGTGGCAGACCAACCAGAAGCCTCTGGATGTGATTCATGTTCATGCAGCCCTTACTCCTCTGCTACCACCTCCCTGCTGTAACTCCTACCAGGGAAGCCGCTTCTCCCTTTTCCTGAGCTGTGTGCACTTCTGATTTCCCAAATCTTCCCCCAAAATTCCAAAGGCTTTCCAAAGAAACTTATTTCTGCTGGCATGCACCTAAGGAGAGTGCTATCTGCTTGAAAGGGAAGGGAGAAAGGGTAAGGGAAGTGAAAATGGGAAGGGAAGGAAAAAAAGGGAAAGGGGAAAAAGGGAAGGGTAGGGACTCATCGTCTTTCTTCTTTCTGCACCCAATTTTGCATGCCATTAGCTTCTTGTGTTTATGTAGTAACCTTATCCAATGCCACGTGGGTCTACGGAGGCTGTGTTGTACTGCTATTGCCTTCATGAATAATGGATCCCCTTCTACCTTCCCTCTCCTCTTCCCTGTTAGATCCCATTTCATGTTGGGCACATCTGGTACGTTTTCTGCATCTCTGGGGTTGATCTGAGCTCTCTGATTCTCAGCTCCAGTTCTCTCCACTTCCCAGATGCATATAATATGCAAGGAGGTACCAGGAAAAATTGGAGAGTTCATTAGCAGCAGCATGTGCAACATCTATTTCTTGTGTTCTTTAAGGTATTTCTATTGCTTCCAGTCAGGCTGTGAAGCTTCTCATGCCAGGGCCCTGGCCCTTTTAATACTCTAGCCAGCTTTAGCTAGCTGTCCCCTTGTGCTTGGCTCTGCCTGCCACGTTCAGATGCTGTGGGACTGTGCCCTGACTGGGGGGCACTGCCTAGACTGGGATTACCTGTGCTCTTGGCTGGCCTGGTAGGGAGCTGCTGCTTCTTGCTTCTCTTCTGGACTTTCACACTGTAAAGGCAAAAACATATAGCTCCAGGAACAGGATAGCCACCATTCTTGTTCTCAAAAGTTAAGTCTCTATGGCTGAAAGAAGCACAGAGACATTGCTATGAGTTTTAGGGCCAGAAAAATGAAGGGGATGACTTAAACAACGCAGTCTGGAGAATTTCTTTCTCCTCATCCCTGGAAATACCTGGATTTATTCAGTTTTGCATGGTAAAGGCCAGTATTTCTGTCTTATTCTTCTCCAGAAGCCCCAGGCCCAACAGTGAGACAGTCCTAGCTTTAGCAGGGAATATGCTATGGCATTTAATAGCATCATGGGTGTCTCTTCACCTGCTGCAGTGCCACTTTGACCCAATATGTTGAGTCTCAGCCACATCTCTTTAGAGTGACTTGGTAGAATATGTGGCTATGAAGAGTCATCAGAGTTGTTTGCTGACCCCAGTTCTGTCCATCTCTCTTTCTCCCCCAGTCTGAATGTTGCAGGCTGTGAGAAGCTCCAAGCTTCCAAGCCCTTATGTGGAACTATATTACCATCATGTTTCCTTCTGCCAAGCTCAGCAGCTCAGTCTGTAATCTTTGCTATCCTCACCTCACATTGCTTTTCCTGCAGATCTCCTCCCTTTGTGGGTATCCTTGAAGACATCCCGTATTGGCTGATACAGTAGGAAAAAAAAACCAACCTGCAAGCAAAAGAGTGAACTGGGCTCACGAGGGCTGTTCCATATGGATGCTGATTACCCATGGCCAACTGAGGTGCTGCAGGCTAACCCTTCTTCAATCCCAGCCCACTTGTGCAGAGCCTGGATCACACATCAAGCACCCACACGTGGCTGCCAGCAGTGGTGCTACAAGAGGTCAGTCTTTGGATCCAACCCAAGATGGTGAAGATATTCTGAAATAGGATTGGAAAAGTCGGTTTGTTCACATCTCCTGACAAAACTCAAGCTGCTCTTGCTGTGCTTGTCTTACTACAGCAGGTTTCACCTCCAAACACCCAAAGCAGCCTTTGAGTTTGCAGAATAACACTAAAACAAGACCCCATTGTCACAGGTTCAGTAGAATCAGTCTCAGCATTTCTCACTAAAACACAAATTTCTCAGTGGCTCCCCACCTTCAGTGGTTTTCACTGAGTTTTCCCTGCAGACCATCTAAGTTTGGGAGACATACAAAATGTCTGCATAGGTTATAAAGTTTGGCCATGGAGGAACAAAACATGGACACACGTGCACATGCAAATTGCTCAAAGGCCAAGATGGTTGCAGCATGAGAAGCACAGGGTCAAAGGCATCTGCACAAACCTTACTTTTTTTTTTTAATGCACAGATTTTTAATTTTAATGTTAATTACACAACAGAGCTATTTCCTAGAGGACCCTGGTTCATCCTGCTCGCAGGACATGCACTGAACAAGCATTCTCACAATACTTTGTTTCCACGGCACTGTTCAGAGCACGGAGCCTCAGGCAGGGCTTACTGCACATTATTCAATCTCTGCTAAGAAGGTAAAATTATTAGTCTCCTAACGAGCTTCTCAATTGAGCTCACTGTAATAGCTGAATGCTTCCAAACTGGTAATGATTTTGGCTTTGCAACGCCCTTGCCATAGATAGGGCTTTGCTGTGGCTGTTTTATAGAGGAGACACTTGAGCCCAAGAGGGTTAAAAGGAGGACATTTTAGGGTGTGCTTTAAGAGGGATACGCTGAGGGTGCCCAGCCTTTCTGAAAGCCAGATGTCCAATGACAGGCACATGGAAGTCATCCCACCCAGCCTCGGTGCACCCACCAGCACCAGCTTGTTTCCTACAGGATACAAGAAGGAGACATCAGTCGTTCAAAAAATAAAGCAAGCAACTGTGGGGTCAAACCCAGACAGAGAGGTAGCACCAAGCATTTGGAGTGTGTCCTGGCTGCAGGACCAGAGCCGTGTCCATTCATCACACAGGTGGTGGCTAATTCCTGCTACCCACAGCTGCTTCTATAATCCCAGGCAGCACTGACTTTCTTGTCTGTAGTCCAAGAAGCCTTTTGTCATCGGACTAGAGACCACCACAGAGTTCCCTTTTCCTGACTGCCCCTAGGAAGGGCATTTGGCTTTTGTTTGGGTGAATGCTTTCCTGATTCGGGATGGGAGTTGGGGAGCACGACACGTGTTTCAGGAGTTAAATCCACTGCAAGAACAGAAAGGATCTTCATCCCCAAGAAGCTGATCCATAGTGACAAGCAGGAAAAAAGGAGAAAAGAAAAAAAAAAAAGGAAAAAAAAGGAAGGAAGTTGGACAGAAAACAGTTTGCAAGGAGCAGACCAAAGGCAGGGCTGAGAGCGGAGCCTTCCCTCCCTCCCTCCCTCCCTCCTCCCAGCCCTCCCTCCGCTGAGCACAGGCTGCAGGGCCCTGGGAGGCCCCTAATCTACTTTGTGGTACAAAAGGCCCCGTCTGCTGGCTTTCCTTTTCTTTTTCCCTCTGTAAAGATAAAGTGGGGATCAGTTTCCAGGCAGGGAAGGGGACAGAACAGGAGCCAAAGTGACCCCGCAGAGCACCCAGGGGGATGCAAGGACAGAAGTGACCTTCAGGTGGGTTGGAGATGCTGGGGACACGGGATCTTTGGGGTCATCACGATCCTTCCTTGGGTGTTTCAGTTACTGAAACTTACTTAACAGTTCTTCTCCTAGTTTAAGGAGAGGCTGCTCCTGAGCATCCCTGCTCTCCTGCTCAGTACCTTCCTCCCAAATACTACTCAAGCTTTTCTGGAATGCTTGCCTCTCACTCACTCCTATGTGTGCATCCTCCATCATTTTGTACAGCTTTTCTGCCTCTCATGTATCTTTCCACCACCCTGAGTAGCGACCCAACTAGTGAACAAAACCCCTGCAGACTCTGTTTCACAAGTCTGGTAGTGAAACAGGATCTCTGGCCTCTTCCCTAGCAAGGAGAATTTTTCTGCACAGATTCTTAGTGAAAATTCATCCTACCTGTCCAGAAAAATTAACAATTTTCTGCTTCTACTGGAAATATCGCAGGCCCCCTAGGGCTTCATTTAGCTTTTTGTGCCTTTAGCTAATTGGTGCTTGATAATCATCTGCAACTGCTACAGCAAAGTTCACCTCCTTCCTCCTCAGTCACGTCCAGCTGATACGCTCCCTGTCTATCACAAAAAGCCCTGGGTCTCCTCTTGCATTTCATGCTGTTGGATTTCAGCTTCATTCTGCACCTCCTGTTCAAGGTTGTCTGCTGCTTACAGCCAGCTCTCCCTTTATCCTCTGCATTCAGAGTGCCTCCTCTTTGGCGTCATCAGCTGGCTTAGCCTGAGCGCTTCCACTGCTCATGACAACATCATTCATGGAGAGAATAAACAAGATCGATCCCAGGATCGATTCCAGAGAAACTCCAGTGGTGAACTCTGTCTGCTCTGCTACATCCTCCATCTCAAGGTACAGCTTCTGGACCTGTCTTCTACTTCTTACCTCATCTTCAGTTTAATTAGTCATTTCTCTGTTACTACATAAAGCACAGCTTGCTGCATTTGTTTAGAAGTTTTCCTAGACAAAAGAATTAGTTACCAGAGACGTGCAGGCTGTGCCTTGGTTGAACGCTTTCTGTGAACCCAGCTGGGTTTAGCTGGGTTTCCTCCAGCTGTTTAGCCACTCTGCACTGCAGTTCTGTAGTAAAGCTTTGCATGCTCCTAGCCCATCCTGCAGACTCTCCAAACCCACTCGCACATCCCCCTAAAACAAAACAACAAAAAGACAACAACTAAGGAATTACGTTAATAATCTTCAGTGCAGTTCTTTCCCTTCTGTGACAGGTTCTGTCTCTGAACACCTTGCCACCAGGCCTGCAGTATGGCACGTTTTTTCTTGGGATCTGCAACCTTGTCCTGGCTTCAGCACATTCAAATATCCAACTTTTGTCTTTCATTTTGTTAATACCTACAACTTCATACTGTCTTCCTCCACCCTGCGTGCTGCCCCTACAACCAGCAGTATTGGTTGGGGGCCACATCACAAGCACCTGCTGCCTAGCAGATCTACTGTGCTGAATTTCCCATGGCGATAGAATCACAGGCTCATTCAGGTTGGAACAGACTTCTAGTCCATCCACCTGCCACCAGCACTGCCCACTAAGCTATGTTCCTGTACCACATCTACACGTTTCTTGAGCACCTCCAGGGATGATGACTCCACCACCTCCCCAGGCAACCTGTGCCAATGCTTAAACACCATTTCAGGGAAGTTTTTCTTAACCTGAATAATCCTTTCCTCTACGCCTAACACTGTTTCTAATTTACTTTACTGCTTCCAGGTCCTTAGCACAGCGTTTCTCTTGTCAGCAGAAATGGCAGGAGAGGACATTGATTTGGATGGGACTGAGGTTCCTGCAGGTGAACCCCTCTCTGTCAACACAGTGCCATCACATCCCACATCCAGCCATCACCTGGGGCTTGGGACACATCGATGCTTTGCATTAGCTTTGCTAGAGACGTGCAAGGGCAGCGCAGCCCTTCAGGCACTGACGTTGCCATTGGGCTTGTCAGATGCTCTGGGAGCAGAGAGGACCATGCTGGAACGGGGAGCCACCACATTTCTTTGGGGTGTCAAACCATAAGCCATGCCTTAATTAAATTCCTGAACCCTCACTCTCAAGCTGCCACAAAAACCAGACCCACGGAGGCTCTGGAAGTGGGGACAAGGGGGGTAAAGCAGGCAAGAGGGAGGGCTGGGCACAGCACCTCGAGGGGGGACGGCCGCCATGCTGTGACCTGCAGCAGGCCTGTTCTGCACAGACACCGCCAGCACCGAGGCCCACGCGGAGCTCCGGCCTCCCTCGATCTCACCACAGCCTCGGTCTTGCCGTGGAAATAAATTGCCTCGGATTCCTGCAACTCAGGCAGAAAACCCGGGCCCCTTGCTGATAAAACCAGGCGGCCTGGACAGCGTTGCCGTGGCAACCGGCACTTTCTTCCCCATCCTTTTGTTCGGCCTCAGCCCCGGACTTTTGTACCCAGCAGTAATGGGGCCAGGCTCTTGGGATGTTTACAGGGTGAGGTGAGAGGAATTTCATTCAGCCGCGCCGTGCTTGGCCCGTCTCCTTCCGCAGGGCAAGCGTGGAATGTTATTGACCGGGGCCCCATGCAGCGACGGAGGCACTGAAGAAAGCACTTTAGACTTTTGGGCAAAGAAAAGAAATTCCTGCCCTTCCCCGTGCAAACATACCTCAACTCCCCAAAAAGCGCCTTTTGTTCCCTTATTCCTCTTTTTTTCACCCACTCCTGCCTCCAGCTGCACACTAAACCCTCCCTTGCTCCTCGCTGGCCGCACAAAGGGTCACCAGAGCACCGGTGCCCACAGCCAGCCCTAGGCCAGCAGCAAGCACGGTGCTGAGCTTTGGGAAAGGGCCCATCAGGACCCACTGCCTGCTGAGAGCACAAAAGGCTGCCTCGAGATCCAATACTGGAGCTCCCAGGGACACCACTGAGGAATTCCCATTAGTTTGTGTTTGGGGAAAGCCTTCCGTCAAACACCAATTTGCTTTCCTCCTGCCAGGCAGAGCTGTGGCAGCCTCCCAGCCTGGCGCTGCAGGGCAGGAGCCACACAGGTGCTGTCTGAGCTTTGCTTTTGTTTCATCCCCTAGCAGCAGACAGCCCCCCAAAAACCTGTGACCAGAGTCACGGTGGGTTGATCGGTGCAGCTCGCCCTTAGCACGGCTCTCTTCCTTCCTTCAGACCTCATAATGCCTCAGGAGAAGGTAAATCAGAGAATCTTAGGCTCATAGAATCGTTCAGGGGGTGAAGACCACAAGGTCATCCTGTCTAACCGTCCACCTGTGCCTGTGACCTTTCTAGACCATGTCGCTCAGTGTGACATCTGTTGTTTCCTTGAGCATCTCTAGGGATGGTGACTCCACCTCTTCCCTGGGCAGCCTGTTCCAATGCCTCACTGCCCTGTCTCAGAATAAATTTTTCCTAATATCCAACCTGGCCTCTCCTGACAAGTGCTGGGTTTGGGTGAAGGGCTTTGAGGACCAACTGCTGGCAAGGCAACGACATTTCCAGCACCTCCTTGCCTGCACTGCTCCATTTGTTGTGTTCAGAGCAGAGAGATGGAGACTATTCCCCTTGCAGCGAGAAACAAGTAGTGAGTTTTGTCAGTTCTGCAGAGGAGATGAACAGAAAACAAAGCCCAAGGATCACATTTGGCTGCAAGGGCACAAGAATGAGTCCTATGGGACTGGGCACCTTGCTCCTGATCAGGGGAAGCAAGTGATCCGCAGCTCTCAGCAGCCCCAAAGCCTTAGAATCATTCAATCCTAAAAGCTGGAAAGATTACCAACATCATCCAGTCCAACCATCAACCCATGCCTGTGACTGCTCTGGACCACGTCACTCAATGCCACATCCCCACATTTCTTGATCACCTCCAGAGATGGTGACTCCACCACTTCCCTGGGCAGACTGCTCCAAGGGTTGACCATTTTCAGAGATGATTTTTTTCTAATATCCAACCCAAACCTCTCGTGGCACATCTTAAGGCCATCGTCTCTTGTCCTTGTGCCTGGTGAGGGATGCTGGTGGCTTTCCTTCACCCCTGGGTACACCTTTTGGAGTTATTCTGTCCAGCTGCTTTATTAGGAGTCTGATTGGAGGGAGGAACCAACCCCATAGATTTGCCCTTCAGCTGCAAAGAGGTGGAGGAAAGAGATTTGGACACCTGTGTTCGTAGCACTTGTCTTTGAGTCTCTTCCTCATCCATCACGTCTAATTAAAAAGAAATAAATAAATCAGCAATGGATTCAAGAAGTAATTAGCGAGGGGGGCAGAGGAGAGGAGAGACGGCACAGACAAGGGAGGACCACAGGCACCTTCTCCTGGGACTATAGCCAAGGAAAGCTGAAGCCCAGGGCGAGCACAATTGCCTCTTGGCAGAGAACTGTTTGGTTGGCACCATTTCAACGCTGCTTGCCTCGAAGGCATGAAAACCCATCTATAAAGGATGCTGGGAACCAAGGGGAAACAAAACGCACACCAGCCATGAATAATGGGGCAAATGTGTCAATGCAAACAGAAACATGCTGCAACCCTTCCCTTAGCCCAGTCTTTGCAAACTTCTTTCTGAAAGCTTCTGTTAAGGTGAGCCCTCCTGGGTCACAGTCAAGCAGAGTATGCCCACAGACATAATCAGGTTACCCGAGGATTTAGTTTCCAAGTGCTGGTTCCCTTTCAAAAGGCCAGAGTGGCAAATTCCATCATGGGAGCTCAAGCTTTTGCATATAGCTTCTGAGTACCCCCTGAGACTGAAGCCGCACTGAAAGAGTCCCTTTTCTTGCACCCCTAGGAGGATTAGCACTCACATTACCTGGGTTTTCATCCTTGAAGGAGGGCTCAGGGGAAGGGAAACGCACACAAGCATCTGGATCTCTGTTAGGGAGTGGGTGTGACGAAATGGGGAGTGAATTTCAAGAAGGCCACTGCTGATGGAAACAGGACTGTTGGAGGGACTGAGGCAGTGATCCTTAAGGCACAAGAGAGAAGGAAGAAAGGTATTATGTTAGGGAAGGTTTGAAACATGGGGGAAATTGCCAGTGCCATCAGGCATGTGGCTTCGCAAGCACCTCTGCAACCCAGTAGCAGAACAGGAGCCAGAACAATGATAGATAAAAAGATGCCATCTTCCCTTTTCCTCCATGCACACCAATGACTCAAACTCCTCCTGACGTCCTGGGACACGGCTGTCTGGAAATGCATAAAGAAAAGGGCTCCAGAACATTACCACCAACACATCACCTGTTGGCAACATCAGCTATTCAAAGAGATGCCCATGCTTCTCTGCTGCGTGAGCTTTGATACAGACCTGGATAACACGTGGCTGTCCAGCTGCCTTGGCTGGGCAGGCTGAAAAATACCACCTGGGGGCCAATTTTGGGACTCCCAGCCTCAGGTTACCTCCCCAGGGAAAGAATGCTCTGTGCCACTGCTCTTGGGACGTACAGCAAGGCAAGGCTGTCACAGCCCTATGGAAAAGACCCTCTCCAGACACAGCCCAGACCCTCGGGGGATCTCATGGGCTGCTCCTCAAGGCATCCCTCATAAAGAGGCAGAGTTACCAGCCCTGTTTCTAACCTCATCTTGGAGGAAGCAGTTTTCCTTCTCTATACTTCTCCATGTTCAGCAGGCTCTGGTTGAGGTCCCATTGAGAGAGAGCTGATGCAGCAGCTCCAACGATGCCTTTCTTCAAAGGCAAAGCTTTCTGCTGTGGCCGAACTGCTGAACGTTAGGAGAGGGAACGGTGGCAGGATGGAACATAAGTTGTGCCAGTGATGTCTCATCAGGCCAACAAGAGCTTCACCTGCCAGGCAAAACAAGAGGCAGCTAATAGGCTTTAGGACACACAAAGCAGCAGGAAACCCATTTTTCTCTGACCGCCATACTGATGTAGCCTTGGGTTTGGTTTTTTTTTTCCAGCTTTGTGTTGGAGGAAACAAAAGCAATTCCCTTCTGCAGCCCATCTGAACGAGAAAAGTGAGATTCAGTGGGGGTGCCTGGGGAGGCTGGTGTTATCACAGAGCCTGGTGGCGATGGAGTGGGAAAGAAACCAGCGTGGGCCCAGTGCTGTGCTAAATTTTGTGCTGTCGTGGATGTCTCAGGCTGAGACACGAAGCTGGGACGTGGTTGTGTTGTCTCTTGCTTTTGCCCAAGCATGCACAGGGCAGTTCTGCACGGAGTTCACTGAAGGTGTTAAATGCAGCCAGAGCTACGGCACCTGCAGCTCTGCTGGAGTGCAGTGGGTTTCTCTTGCTTTCAGATACAAAACAGAGAGAGATCCATAAGTCAGAGGCTTCAGCACAAAACTATTTCCTTGGGATCACTGCTGGCAGAGAGAAACAGAGAGATTTTTATCAGAAATTCCCTGCTAAAATACAATCCATATCCTCAATCTTCAGATCGATGCAAGAAAAAAAAAGAATCCATGCAATGATTTTCTTCCAGTGCTGCAGAGTGCTCCAGGAGACGATTCAATAGCAGCAGCTCTGCCCTCCACGTGCTGCGTTTGTGCCTTGCCCTGCTGGGAGCAGCCACTGCCCCAGAGCTGGGCACACATTTCTTTTGTGGGCAACACGCTCTGTGAGTGCTACTGGTGTAGGCAAGTTGTTGCTGTTAATGTAATGCACTTGAAGATGAAGCAGGAGCAGTGCGAGCCCTCCAGCAGATGAACGCTGCGTGTTCAGAACCTACATTTACCCGTGTCCTCTGGGCTGTTCCAGCACGTCACCTCCAAGCTGGCTTTCTCCACCAGCAGCAGCTCGCTTGGACCCTGAAACCACGAGAGGTCAGTGGTAATAAAGGCAGCAAACCCCCCCTTCTCGCTTTAAGCTCAGCCTCGTGCTGCAGACAACACGGCGCATCGCTTCCACCGCCATCCATCAAGGACAGCCGATCGCAGCCTCCGACAAAGCCCATCATTTCAGCCGCGTGCTTCCATCGCCTCCAAATCAGCGGCTGATGATACACAGAAGTGCTGCAATAAATGTTTATGGCAGCGCTCCTGCGCCTCCTCAGCCTTTAATTTCAACGGGTTGCTGTTGATCAGCACGTTGAGCAGCACCCGTTTGCATCATTACTGCTGTATGCAAACAACTTGTGCCGGGACTGGCTCCAGCCCCGCTGCCGGGCGGATCTCTGCTCGTTAGAGGTGCTCACAGATATTATCTTATAACTCATGGAAACAAATGGTTTCCTCCAGCCTCGAGCCAGCGTCCTGTGCTGAACAAAGAGCATACACTATGTGTATATTTATATGTAGATAAATGTAGCCCTGGATGGATTTTATTAAAACATTTACCCACCTCGGTGCTCCCTCGCGCCATCAGTTCAGCTCTGCACTGGCTGTGAAAGGCAGCAATTAAACATTCCCCTAAAGCAGCACGAGGCTGTGTCTCTGCCAGCAGAGCACGGAGCAGGCACACTGAGCAGAGAAGCCAACAGTCTGAGGGCATTCCCCTACCTAAAGGAAGCATTTCAACAGCAAAAAGATGCTGCGGGGAGGTCAGGACCTGCTGGTGCAAGACTCCATGCAAGCAGCCGTACCCACTCTTGTTTTGGGCCCAGCAAACCCAGCTGCAAGACCAGAGGTCCTTCTCTATGGAGAAATATGATTGCTTTCTTCTGCTGTGTGATTCTTTAGGCATTTGGAGCCCTGCAGCACTTGCTCCTCGCTGGGCATCTCCACCTTGCAGAGCCCTCTGGCACAGAGCTGGGAATCCCACCTCGTCATGGAGGTTTCTTCGAGGAGCAGCCCACGAGGTCCCCAAAAGGGCTCAGATAGGGTCTGCAGAGGGTGTTTGCCATTGGATCTTGGCAAAATGGTCTATGCAAGGAATCCCAGGCAGAGGTGAGCCTGGCTGCCTCGGGCACTTCACAGCCACGCACAGCACTGCACATCCCATAATGGGCTGAGATCCCAGTCCTGGCTGTGTCTGGTGTCCCACTATGAATGAGGCCAGGCTGGTGGGCCCATGCACAGCCGAGGCACATGGCTTGTGGTAACCTCAGAACTGTGCAGGTGGCTCAGAGAGAAGCCTCACACGGAAGTGGAGCAGGAGGGAGGGCCAGGTAGACCTGTCCTCCCACTGCCAGGCTCAGAGGGAAGAAAAACGCCACAGGAGTTGGGCAAGGGAGGAACCAGTGGTTTTGTTCTGCAGCTCGCTGCACGTGTCCCTGCAGAGGTAGACACAGCCCAAGGAGCTGGAAGGAAAGGAGCAGGAGAAAGGCTCAGGAACAGCACGGGCCCTGTGAAGGGGCAGCAAAGAAGAGCTGGGGCTCTGCTTGCTGCGGAGATGAAGTTCACAGCTCGTTGTCAGCAAGGCAAGGAGGAGGGGGGGCTTCCTGGGAGAGGGATGGAGCCGGTGAGTGCGGGTCGTTAGCCTTCTGCTCACATCGGCGAGGGAAAGCGGTTTCATTTGCTGGCCTGATTGGACTGATGAGATTTCCATATTCTTCATTAAGGGGCTGCCAGCAAGCGTGGCTGGCCTGCCATTTCCCATTACTCACAGCCTATCCATTATGCAAAAGGAGAAGGAAGGGGAGCGAGACAGGAGCCCAGATAGAGGCTGCAAGAATCCTGCCATCCTCAGTGGCACAGGATGCTTGGCGCATGCTGACGCCTCTCTTACCTCCCCTGCGGCTCTCCAGGACCTCCTGAGGCTGAGGCTTGGCACCACCTCCCCCTCCATCCCTCGCCATCCATCCCCAGGGGCACAGCTTGCTGTGGTGCCATTGAATGGAGCTGCACGTGGGCCCAAGGCGGGGACGCGCATCCCTCCTGCCTGCCCTCAGCTGTCACCCACAGGCTCTTATCTTTGCAGGGCACAATAGCTCCCAACCTGCTTCCCCTCCAGCCACTTCTCCCCTTCCCACTCAGTATGACAGTGACCCCTGTGACCCCTGGGGACACAGTGATGCTCCTTGATTATCACAGAATCATCCTGGTTGGTAAAGACTCCTACAGATTGCCAAGTCTACCCATCCACCCGTGCTCACCTGCCCCCTCAGCCACATACCTCAGTGCCACATCGATGTGTTGCTCTAACACCTCCAGAACGGTGAATCCACCACAGTTGACACAACAAGTGTCCTTTTCTCTCCCACACACTCAATGAGACCCCACCAACAGGACCACACATACCTTAGCTTTGGGGTGGGAGGTCTCTGCTGAGGGGCTGCAAGGAGGGGAGGGTTAATTGCCCACCCCAGATGCCATCATTAGGTGCTCATTAGCAGCGTAGGGCACCCAGTGCCTTCCTCCCTGGCCAAGCTCCAGCCTGGCAGTAGAAGCTGCTGAGCAAATGCAATTACAGCAAACAACAGCCACACGCACAAGCGCTGCAATCCACACCTGGCACTAATTAACTTAATTAGCCCTTAATGAGCTACACTGGTCGGAAGGCCTATTTTTACTTAATTATCCCCTAATGTGCTTGGCAAAAAGTGGGAGCTCTGATGGATGGAGAGGCACTGCCTGATTCCCTGTGCTCCAGCAAGATGCTCCATAATCCTGTGCCCCCAGCCAGCAGGGCTGCCTGTTACTGGGATGGGACAGGATGGAATGGGATGGGGGTGAGGGGCTGCGTAGTGCCCCATCTGCACCAATCTGGCAAATAGGGTGGCAGGAGCCATTGCTGCCTTGGGGTCCCCATGCAACTGTCCCCATTGAGGCTGGATACAGGGGCAGAGAGAATAAGAAATGGGGTTTAGGCTTGGCTGGAGTTTTGTGCTCTCTGGGCCCTGGCAAATGTTGCTCCTAGGAGTGTGTGACTCCTGGGGGACACGGGGATGCTGGGCTTTCTGCTGGTTTCTGACTCTCCATTGCATTCCTGGGTTTTGGGGAACAGAGCTCATGGTGGCCATGCCCTAACCCCAGTAAGCACACCCACTGCAGCAGCCTACTGCTCCCTTTTGGGGCTGCTGTCTCTGAGCCCCCCCATGCCAGTCCCTGCTTTGTCACCCTCATGCTGTCGCTTTGGTAGGATGACATCCCTGTCTTAAAGCTACTTTAACAGGGGTTTATTTCTCATTTCTTCCTCCTTAAGCTCGTGCTGCTCAAAGCTCAGCAAAGCAGCTGTGCCCCAAGCAGGACAGCACATCCCCAGCTACCAGGACTGCTGTCTCCCTGATGGGGAGCACACACAACACTGGGAGGGCTGAAGAGCCCTGTCAGGGTACAGCAGAGGGACACTGTCCCCAGGGAGCATGATGTCCCTGCGGCCACTAGGCAGCAGCCCCATTCCCATTGGGCATCCCATCCCCAAGGGTGATGAAGCCACCCTGCTGGCAAGCACCGGGTGCCACAGTGACATTCCCAAAGCCACCATACGAGTGGGGACCTGCAGGGCACTGCTTGGGGCCGCATCCTGCAGCATCCCTTGGGGGAAAGCCCCCCGGGCATCCCACTTGGGCTTTGTGTTTATTTCCTAATCTCTCATTTGAAATGGATATTGGGGAGGGGGGGGGAAGAGATAAATTAGCCCCATTCTTCTGGGAAGAATAAAGCGACCCTGCGAGGCGAGGCATTGTTGGCCAAGGGGACAAATGCTAATTTCTCCTTGCCTCCACCAAACGCCGGAGCGAGAAATGCAAATACCGCTGGCAGAGGGCTGCAGATAAAAGTCTGGGTGTCTGCGTGCGCTCATGCAGATGGGTTTGAGTGCCGCGATAAGCTGGCAAACAAGGTAATTAAAATAATTAAAATGCTAAACAAAGGGGAGGACGGAGGCGAGCGGTACAAAGGGCTGGGAGGAGCGCGAAGCCGGGCGGATCCGCGCGGGTTTGGCAAACCTCGCCGGGTTGGAGCACACGGCCCCGGCGCAGGCACGGAAATGGCTGTTCCAAACCTCCCTCTTCTGAACGACATAGATTATTCGGTTTGAAATACTGAAGCTGGAGGGTTTTGCTGTTGTTGTTGCAGGCTGAGGGGAAACGTTTGAGCAGAGGAAAGTTTGATTTCAAAGGGGATGTGGAGCTGCTGGGATGGCACTTCCATGCTGGTGCGCGGGGCTGCAGTGGGGATGTGGCTCCCACACAGGGGGCAGCCCGTCCTGGCTCTGCCTTTGCTTCATCCTGTGCCTTTGTGGCTCTTGGTGCTCTCCCCAGGCCTGGCACAGGGGACAGTGCCACGCACAGGGCTTGAGCACTGCGCCACCTGCGTGCAGCGTGCAATGGGGATGTCCCTGCTGGGCCGCAAGGTGCAACGTGCAACGAGGACAGCCTTGCTGGCTGCATGCATGCATGCACCATAAGGTGCAGTAGGGATGCTCCTGCTCAGCTGCACTGCCCCATGCCAGGCTTTGGGAGACCTGGGGAAGCCCCCTGTTCCCAGCCCTGCCCACAGCCACGTTCCCAGCACCAGGAGCCGAGCACAGCGCAGAGATGGAGCTGCAGAGCAGGGGAGCAGCACTCCTGGCATTGTGCCCGTGGTGGTCGGAGGCTGGCACACAGCTCTTTAACACAAACAGCCAAGCTGTTAGCTTTTCCCTTAGGGCCACCATCCCTTTTGCTTCTCAGATACCAGATTACAGCCTACATTTAATTCCAATGCCGTGGGGAGGATGGCAGGAGAAGGGCAGCTTCGGTTTGAGTTTAGCTGTGTCGGATGAGCGGCAGAGAGTTATGGGGGTCCACCAAAACACTCCATTTTGGGGGAATTCTGCGGGGGAAGTGAGCCTGGAGGAGCCAGGGCTGCCCTCCAGCAGGTCCCAAGTCCCTCTGGGCCACGGCCTCATCCCCCATAAGGATTTACAGCACGGGTGGCACAGCATCTCGAGTGGATGCCGAGCCCTTAAGGTGCAGGGAGGTGGGGTCAGCTGGCTCCGAGCAGCAGCCCCACACTGCGGGGCTGAGATAGCAGGCAAGGCGATGAGGGGAGCGGCGCTGACAGGCAGAAGCAGCGAGCGCGCGTAATTGCAGGCTTTCACCGACAGCAAAACAGCCCTTTAATAACCGCTAAGGAGCGCGGGGAGAACAATCGTCTGCGAAGGGAAACAAACAGAGATTTACTGGTGTTATTGTTTTTCCACAGCTGCTCGATCCCCAGCACCGTGGGGCAATGGGGGGCACCGTGGGGCACTGCAGAGCTCCTGTGGGATGCAGGAGGAGCGTGGATTCCCTGCGGGCTTTCACCTTTCTCCCTGCTATCCCAGCAGCTCCCGATGGGGAGGATGGAGATGTCAGAGCCACCCCTCGCCCCAGGCAGGGCACAACAGGTGAGCGCAGCCACCCGCCCGCCCCGGGCTCATCCTGTGCCTCCGACCAATGTGACTCGCATGTGTAATTCATTTTTAAAAGGGGCTTCTTGCTTCCCTCCCTCCCCTCTGCCTGCTGGATTTTCCAAGCAGAGGGAAGGGGAGAGGGGTATGAATAAAATATCACCGTGACAGCTTTTATATATATCCATGAACCCAGGCTGTGAGCTTCATTTTTAAATAAGGAGCTCGACGCCGTTCCCAGGGGGCCGGGAGAGCGCCGGGCCCAAAACAGAGGCGTATTTTCCTCTCCCGTCGCATCAGCTCAGAGCTGGGTTAATTACGCCTCTCTGTCCTGATTTAAGTACGGGAGCTTATTCAGTACAACTGTTCCTTTATTAATGATTTGCAACCCAATTTTAACCGGAGGAAGCCAGCAAAGAAGGAAGGGGGGGGAAGAAAAAAAAAAGAAAAGGGAACCTTTTTGCCAGCGCGCTCCGCTTGCTGCTGCTGCATTTACATAACTTCAAAGTGATGCATTTTTTAAGCCAACCTATTTCTCGGCACAGCTGGACCGTATGGGCAGGCACAGGGCTGCCCTGCTGCGATGGGATGTGCTCCTGGGGCTGCTCCCTCCCACCGGGGCGTCACAGAGCATCCCGAGTGCCATCCCTGCATGGGTTGAGCCCTTGGAGCCATCGATGCCTTCCCACCCCATGGCCACCCCTGAGCGGAGCTGGCCCGTCGGATGGCACGATCCTTTTCGCTCTTAGGACACGGCAGTGAGTGAGGGCTTAACGAAGGGATGAATGATGAGTCCCATTTTGTTTTCTTTCTGCTCGGAAATGGGCTGGAAGGGGGACGTGATGGATAGCGGGGCCTCACTGGGAGAGCTGCTGCTCAGTCACCAATTAAATATGAAGCAAACAACGGCACGAGGATGAGCACAAGGACAAGCCCCATCCCCTGCCATGGGGCAAAGGGACACGGCCATCTCCTGAGCATCCCCATAAGTCTCAGTGCCTCCATCCATGGGTTGGGCTCTCACTGAGCTCCAGGTAGCGCCCTGCTGGCACCGCCTCCCACAGGAGCGATTCCCAAGAAGAGGGATTCTCAAAAAGAGCCGCTCCTCTGGGGCTGCCGCTGGGGCTCACCCCATTACCTGCTTACTTCTGCTCCACCGCCCAGCCGCCAGCAACCGGGATTACAAAAAATAATTCCCCTTGAAAAAGAGGAGGCAAAAAGCACCCGTGCTGTGGGAATGGCCGGCTAAATCCCAAAGCCTCTTACCTGGTCACATCTCGGTGCCTTTGTCGCTGCACCAGCCCCAAATCCCTCCAGTGGTGTGGCAGAGCCCTTTATAATGAGAGCAGAGCAGCACAGCCTTGGCCCCACATGGCTATGGGGTACACCTGTCCATACAGTGTGGCTGATCACAGAATCACAGAATGGCCTGGGTTGAAAAGGACCACAAAGATCATTGAGTTCCAACCCCCTGCTGTGTGCAGGTTGCCAACCAGCAGCCCAGGCTGCCCACAGCCACATCCAGCCTGGTCTTGAATGCCTGCAGGGATGGGGCATCCACAGCCTCCTTGGGCAACCTGTTCCTGCTACACTCGTCCTGGCATTACATAGCGCCTGGAAGCCCCGTCCTGGCACGATGGTGCCTCCTGCCTATCTCAAGGGGTGTCTCTGTCTCAGCCCCCGACCCAGCTCTTCGTTAGGACCTCCGTCAGCGCATCCCGCCCCCCCCCACCTCCCTTCAACCTCGTGGCCGCAGCTCCGGGGCCCCGCGCGCTCCGCCGCCCACCGCCACCCGCGGGGCCGTGGGGCCGGGCCGGGGGCGGGCGGCGGGGCCGGGGGCGGGGAGGGGGACGCTCGTCCTCCCGCCCCCCGCGGCTCCGCGCTTCGGCGGCGGCGGCGGCTGCAGACGGGACCGGCGGCGGCGCGGTGCAGGTAGGGCCGGCGGCGGGCAGCGGGGCACGGCGCCGTTCGGGTTCGCTTCGGCTCGGCTCGGTGATGCGGGGCCGGGGAGCGGAGCCGGAGATCCCCGAGGTCCGGTTCCCCCTCGGGAACGTCGTCTCTCCGTTCCCCGCAGCCGGAGCTTTGCGGGGCGCTGCTGCCGCTGCCGCCCCCAGGACTTGGCGGTGCACGGCGCGGGGAGAGCTGCGGGGCGGGGAGCTGAGCGATGAGCGATCTCCTGGGGACATCTCGGGTAGCGCTGATGGGGAGGGACATCCCGGGCGGCCCGGTGGGCTCAGAGCTCCGGGCAGAGTCCGGGCGGGATGCTGTAGGGACACTCGCTTGACGGTGACATGGTGATGGGTGGGAGCCCACCCGAATGGGTTGCGCCTTTGGGATGCCGCCTCCTCACCCCCTGCCCCGCTCCCCTTCTCCCTCTCTGCGGGGCCCGGGACCCCCCTGAGCCTCCCAAGGCCACCGCGGCAGGCTGTGACATACGTGACACAGCGGAGCTGCCTCCTCATCCCCCCTTCCCTCCCAACCCCACGTCTACCTCGGTAGCCTCCGGTTTCTTTTTCCCCCGTCCCTCTTGTTGCAGGATCTGTGGGTTGTTGGTATTTTCTTCCCACCTCCACCCCCCTTCCCTCCCCCCTCCCGGCCTGTTTTCCCACCCGTGCTCTCATCGCTCGATCCCTCGGCTTTGTTTCAGCTGGAAAAAAAAAAAAAAAAGCATTTAAAAAAAAAATAATAAAAGCTTCCCTTGTAAAGTTGGCCCTGGCGGAGCCTCTGGGGAGCGATGCTGCCCGCCAAAGCGGGGCCCAACAGCAGCCCTGATTCCCCAGCACTGGGGACGCTCTGTCACCCCGATGAATGCACGCAACCTCCCTGGGACGGCAGCGTCCCTGGGGACAACGCGCTGGCACCGAAATGACCCCGAGTGCTGCCAGACTGCGTGCAGGGCCAACCTCATCGCCGGGGTCCGGCAGGGTCGGAGAGAGCTTCCATGCGCCCAGCTCTGCCTTTGTCTGCATGGCCGGGATGGGAGGTGGGGGGGAGGTCCGGCTTTGCTTTTTTTTTTCCCATTTCCACGCGGCTCTGATAGGGCATTGCGTCCCCAGGAGGGGATCCCGTTTCCCAAAGCTTTGAGCAGGATTAACGCCAGGTGAAGGCACGGATCCGGGCTGGTGCCGCCCGCGTCTCCACACAGAGGCTGCTTTGTGGCCGTCGGGGAGGTGCTCGGTTTCGTGTCACCATCTCAGGTGTCTCCTGCCGGAATCCATCTCCGTGTTTATCAGCAGCGGTGGTTGTGCCGCTACCTCCGGCCCGGCGCTGGGATTTCAATGGCACGCTGTGAATGGCAGCGGGATGGGGGGGGTCCCCGGGGATGGGGTGACACCGGGCACGGTGTGGCGACTGCACCGGGAAACTGAGCGAGGACACTGAGCTGCGCCGGAGGAGCTCGAGGTCACTGCAGTTCCGTGGTTCCATTGTGTGGTGCCTCCCATGAGGAGGTTCCCTCTCCATACAGAGGTGACGTGGGGACCTGGGGGGCACAAATGCTTTGGCGCCTCTGCAAATCGTTGCTGCCTCATCCCAAGATGTTCTTTATGGAGCTCCCATGGTGGGCCTGAGCCATAGGGCAGAGCGTGCCAAACCATGCTCCACGGGGCCTTGGGGGCTGCAGCACCACAGCAGGGCCGGCCACCCCGCATGGTGCGGCAGCAGCAATCCCTGCCATGCTGCAGCACCCGGCATCCGGCCACCCCACATGGCCACGCTGCCACCTCTGGCCCTGTTGTCTGGCCCAGGTGGCAGTGGGGCTGTGGGCACAGTGGCTCTGGTGGCAGCAGCCTGTGCCTGGAAAGTGAGGAGGTAGGGATGGGTGGGAGCTCGGCCTCACACGGTGCCAGGGGGACATGTGGGGACGTGGCAGCCACCAGTGGGAGGTGGGTAGGAAGGGATGGAGGGGCTGCTGTTTGTTCCCCCTGTGTTGACTCTCGGGGTGACTCAAGGCTCAGCTGCAGCGTTGCACACAGTGACTCCCGTGTGTCTCCAGCAGCATTCGGGGCTGGGGGTGGTTTGCAAACACATCGCAGTGAGGATGGCGGTGACAGCTCTGGCTGCTGCGGGCACAGCTTTGGGGTGTGCAGTTCGGTCTGTGCTCCCCCTGGATCAGAAGGGCTGTGCTCAGAGCTGGCCGGGTGAACGTATCAATGCCAAACCTCCCTGTAACACCCACGGCTCAGCCTCAGCCCCAGCACTGCCATCCGTGGGGGCACTGGACCACGGGCAGTGGGTGTGGGTGATATTGGGGTGGCACTGCTCAGCTCCAGCTCTTCTCAGCTGCATCCACCCGTCTCTGGAAGCTACAATCTGCAGAGCCCCGGGGGGCTCACGCTGCTGTTATTCCTGAGACAAAGAGGGCCAGGCAGCATGTTACCTTGGCCTTCATTTCTTTCAGCTGGGACCATGGAAGTGCCATCACTGAGGTTGCTGCAGGAAGAGATGGAGCGGGCATGGAGGTACTCACCGCCACCAGCACCGACACGAAGGGGCTGTCCCATGTCACACTACAGTCCCAGCTCACATTGCTGGGCTGCAGCAAGGTGGGATGTGGAGAGTGGCTGTCAGCTGCTGGGAGCTGGCATCACCCGTCTGCCCAGCCATGTGTGTGGTGCTTGGCTTTTTGGTGCTGAGAGCTGCATGCGTGGCACTTGGTTATGTCCCCATCCCCGTGTGACAGTGAGTGGCACTGGCCATGCCCTGCCAAGCCCAGCGCCGTCCTGCTGCCCGCAGAGCTGGTGGCAGCAGTGTGCCCCACATGGACTTTAATTATTGGGTTTCTTCCTTCGCAGAGTACATTGGCTGACCTTAATGCAATTAATTAGGACTTAATCAACTTCCGGTGGCTGTGCGCATCGTTCGGCCATTGCTGCCTCTCCAGGAGAGTTTATGGGAGGGGAAAGCAGCAAGGAGGGCTGGGATGGGGCTTTAAGGCAGGTCCTGGTGAGTCAGACACCTGTGGCACATGGCACGTGTTATAGGGTCGTGTTCTGCATGTGTACTGTGTTACATGTGAATGAGTTTTTGCTGCTCGGGACCATGGTCTACTGGCACAGGGTGCCAGTGCTGTGCTTCCCCCCATTGCTGACCCCATATGTCTGCACAGTCCCATCCCCTCAGGTTCCATTTCCTGGCGGGGTGGCACACGTCCCCCATGTCCCCACATCCCCACTCTGTGACGCTGAGATCCCTTGTGCTGGCAGCTCACTGCCTGGGGACCAGGAGAGGTAGCCGGAGCCTCCATCTCTGATTTGTTTGTTTGTTTGGCTGCCGATTCCTTAATTTTGAAAAGCTAATTAAGATTCCACAGCCCTTGCCACCCGGCTCTCCTTGGGAGGGTCTGTGGTGCCTGCAGTGCTGGCCAGCCCCAGCCCTCCCATTTGTGTCCCTCTCTGCACTGCCAGCAGTGCCACCTGGATGCGGCCCCTCGAAGGCCAGCGAATAGGAAGTGCTATTTGACAATAATCCCCGTGCTCCCCAGGGCAGCATTCTCATATTGCAGGTTATTAAAAAAACACAAGGCAGGCGGCGATAACCACGGCGCGGGGAGAGCTGGAGCACGGATTGCTGCTGGCCAACCTGCCCCAGTGGGAGGGCTGCAGGGGGTGGCATGGCACAGCAAGGCATGGCATGGCATAGCATGGCACACTAGGGCATGGCATGGCACGGGACAGCATGGCGCAGCACGAACCAGGACAGCGTTGCTTCCTCAGGGCCGGGCAGAGGGAGGCTGCTTTTGTCCCGTAGGAAATTCAATCCACCAAGGATCCACATTTACTTGAGATAGTAGTTTTGGGGTTTTTTTGTGTGGTTTTTTTTTGCTGCAAAAATATTGATTTCCATGCAAGAAGGCTCAGCGCGGCTTAGAACGGTTCCTTGTGTGGTTTGGGGGGTTTCTTTCTGGTTTTAAGTCAACATTTCCCCTTAAAATGTCACTCTGAGAAGGCTTCTTTTTTTTTTGAACAAAGTCTGTGATGACATTTTAAGTGGAGAAGCCGCTTTCTGCTTCGTTTCCATATGTCATCTCGGAGCGGGGCGGCTTTATTTTTTCACTCCAGCATTCCCCAGGGGAGGAGCAGGCGGGTAACTTCAGTGCCACCCCCAGAGCCTTTTTGCTCCGCTTTGCAGTGATGGAAACTTCTCTGTGCAGAGGTTGTGCCCCAGCTCAGCCCCCACAGGGAAACCCCTTGAGTGCCAGTGGGCGCACATGGGACAGAGCCTGTGGGTCAACGTGGGCAAAGCCGTGGTTTTGAAGCTCAGCTCTTTCTGCTTTCCCTCCACTCCTGGTTTTATGTGGTTGAGCTCGCTCCACCAGCAGCTCACGGATGAAGCCAGACACTGAAGTTATCAGGCTTTTATTTATTAGGGCAATTATAGCTAATGATTCACACGCTCGTGGAGAGTAATTACTCCCAAACACGGCACCGTCGGTGTTCCTACCCAGCCTGGGTGCAGTGATTCACGGGCACAGCTTTCCGTATGACCCCTTGGCCTGCTGTCCCACATGTTGGAGAAGCAATCACAGACCCCAGAGAGCTGCTTCCCTGGACCCCGAGATGGAGGAGGGTTCCTGGGGGTGGATTTGAGGATCAGAGCCTCCTGGTGCCGCCGCACGGTGGCTTGGATTGGCGGTGGTGTTCCCTAAGGGCCGACGGGGCCCTGGGTGGCACAGCACGTCTGCAGGTGATGCTGCAATGTGGAACAGAGGTATGGAACCCTTCAGTGCGTATCTTTCGGGTGGGTTTCCAGCACCGCCGTGCCCCGGGGCTCGCTCTGGTCCTGCACTCCATGAGCATCCATCAAAGAGCAGCGACCCTGGGGAACCGATCCCCGGCTTCATTCCGCCCACGTCCACCTTCGTTGCGGAGGAGCCGTGTTTGTTCACGCCGGTGTCTGGCCTCCTGTCAAGAGCTCCTGCAGGCAGCCTGGAGCTGCTCCTAATGGGCTGCCAGGGGATTTGCACTGACAGCAGCGTGCCGGGCGCTGACAGCTCCCTGGATCTGCTCACTCCTCTTCTACCAGGCCAGACAGCGAGGGAACGCATGGGGATGCTCCAATGCAGGGGGATGGCTGTGGGGTGAGCCCCTTCTCCTCCCCACCTTGTGTTTGCAGCAGGGGGGTGTCTGGGGCTGAAACAACGGGAGTGGTACAAGCAGACACAGTGTGGGGATGCTCCAGGATAAGACAGCGATGCTGGACTCAGGTTGGTGCAGGGGTTGGGCTCTGTTAACACAGAGCAAGCGGTCACACCCTGCTGAAATGCACCTCTTGTTTCACACAGGGCTTCTCTGCCTCCCCACGGACCCCCGAAGGAGCTACAGGGCTCCCTGAGTCCACCCTGGCTGAGCACAGAGCGCCTCACTGTCCTGTATGGCTTTTTATTCCTATGTGATTATACATCCCACTTCATATAGGGATTGAAGCCGTGCAAGGCGCTGGGGTCCGACAGCGGGGAGCAGCCCATGTGCTGCAGGAAGGCACCCAGTGCTCCGTCCTGCGGCAGCTTCCCTGCGTCACCGAGCACGCAGGAGGAGGAAGAGGAGGAAGAAGAGGAAGAGGAGCCAGGGAACGGCTGCAGCATTGAGGGCTGCCCCAAACGCAGCACTCCTCAAAGTTCCTCAGGAGGCCGCCGCCGCTCTGTAAAGGTTTGCATTAAATCTGTCACATTAAGGAAAATAGTGGGAATTACTCAGCTCGGGGAAGAGATTAAAGGCGGACCCCTTCCGATCACTTCATAAAAGAAGGGCCCCATTAACACCTAGTGAAATATTAGCCATTAATCAGGCTCGGCGCAAAATAAAACCATCCACATTTATCATTATTGGATCCTTAATGAAGTGATAATGGGAAAGCTGGGGAGCTGTGATATTAATGCCTCCTAAGAGGCAAGAGCAGAGCCAAGGGCAGCAGCCAAGGTTTTTAATTTACTGCCAAAAGCTTGCACCGTTCATAGCACCGATACTTCTCCCAGCCACGAGCAGTGCTTGGCTGTGAGCAGCACACTGTGCAGAGCCTGCCCACCCCAGCATGACCAGCTTGGGCTCTCCCACAGCCCTCTGCACGGGGAGGACACCTCTCCCAGAGGTGCAGCACGTATTGAGGTGGCTAAGCAGGGAGCTCTGCCTGCACGCACGGTGCTGAGGGGGAGAACATCGTGCCTGGCCACTCACTTTGCCCACCTGACAGAACAGACACCAAAGAAGAGAAGAAAGAAGAAAGACAAGGCTATCTTGCTCATCTGAAAAAGAAAAGACAAGGCAAACACAACACCCATTTGTCTCTGCCAATTCCCCCGGATCTCCAGTTTCCAAAACCTCCTGTTTGAGAAAGATGACGAAAGTGAAGTTATTTTGGAACAAATCAGTTCCTCTGAAGAAAACTGTAAATTTGTTGGGGAAAAAAAAGAAACTGCTCTGGACAATTTTATTTTTAATTTCTAGAGGGTGGTGAGGCGCTGACTGTGCTGCCCAGAGCTATGTGTGCCCAGCACTGGGGTGTCCCAGGCCACGGAGGGGCCCTGGGCAGCCCCAAGCTGGGGGGCAGCCAGCCTATGGCAGGGATGGGGGCTGAGGTCCCTTCCATCCCAACCATGCTGTGGCTCAATGATTTCCCAGGAGAAGGCAGGGAATGGCTGGAGCTGGAGTCACTCTGGAATTCGCTTGATTAAAATTAAGACATGAAGCATTTGCAGCACTATGGGGCAAGGTTCAGCCCGTCCATCTGGGCCCCAGACCACATTTTGGCTTGCATGCCTGCAGGGCTGGCACACCAGGCACACAGTGAAAGGCAAATGCTCTGAAGCCCAATGGTGACCCTCGGAGAAAACACCCAACACAAAGTGCCTTCTCCTGTGCCATCACCCCCAACAAGCTTCATGACGCTTGGCAGCTCTCCTCAACAGATCTCCAAGCTGCTTGCCAGCACAAGCAAGCTCAGGCATGCTGCAGAAGACCTTCAGCCCTGAAGCACAAAGGAGACGTGGGATTGTAGTTACCCCCATGAGCTGGGGTTTGAAATCCCCTCGCGATGAGCTTGGGCTGTGGGCACAGGCTCAGGGTGGTACTGATACCAAGGGGAAGGGGCTGGCCATCTTGGCAGTCCTGCCAACGCTCCTACTTGTCAGATATCAGCTTAAACAACAAAGCAGGAGGTGCACAGCTTCCTCAGAAATCCACCCTCCAATCCTCTGAGTGGAGCTCACTGCTGCCCAGTGACACACTACTCACCGTGCTGGCAGGATGGAGAATTTGTGCCACGAGATTAGATCAGCCACAAGGAGCAGGCTAGTCTGTCTGGGAAGAGTCTGAGTCAAGCGTGTCCTATTAAATTAGGGCTGGATTTTCAAAGGAGCTCAGCTCCCACTTAGGCTCTGTGACAAATAGGCAGATTTTTCAAAGGAGTTGAACGTGTTGGGTCATACCGGCTGCTGAGCTGAAGTCCTTTGAATAGGTAGCCAGAGCCCAGCTAAAATTCAGCCCTGCATCCTGGGAAACCCAGCTCATCTCTGCTCTCCCATGTATTGCACGGCAGTCAGCAGCAAAACCGGCAGCACCACGTTGTTCTCAGAGGGTTGGGGAGCAGCTCCTTGTCAAAGCAAAGCTCTGGCATCTTTGCCCTTTGATCAGCTCAGCAGCATGGGTCAGGAGAGCTGAGCATGAAGGCTTCCTTGCCTTTTGTTCTGCAGAATTAGCAGAGTTAATCAGAGTGACAGCGACTTCTGCCTCGGCACAGAAGAAAGGTCAGTGCTCAGGCTGGATGTGCGACTGTTTTCTGGCCATTTGGAAAACAACACCATGAAAGCTCCTAACACACAGCCTGCCGGCACAGAGGCTCTCCCAGGATCAGAGGGGGTTCCCACACCACTCTGGGAGCTCTCTCCAGCAGCTGCGCCACGGCCTCGCTTTCTCCATGCCTTTCACCCACAGCTGAAGCTGTCACAGCAGTAGTGGCTCTCTGCAGAAGTGCTAAATGCAACATCCACATCCACAGTGCGACTCCTTACCTTCTTCTAATCCCAATTACAGGAGCTTGACTGTTCCCGATGCTTTTACTGTGCATTTGGTTTTTCCTAATTAGTGGACTCTTTCTGTCAGAGATATTAGCACCCTTGACAGCAAGCCCTAATTTAAGTAGTTTCATCTGCAATGTTTATGGCCTTATTTACCCCTGCTCCTAATTAAATGCATCCGAATATCTGCAGAGAGAGCTCTCATGATCTGTCCGTGGCTCTAATTAAAATAACCTGGATGTCCATGACGTTGGTGCCCGTCAAGCCAGTCACCAGGAGATGACGTCCACGCTGGAAGTGGCTGAAGAAGGCATAGGAGTCATTGTTGCTGAGAAAGGTCTCTGCATCGAGGCCTTCCTGCAGCGCCTCAGCCACCAGCTCTGGGCTGCAGAAAGCCCCAGCTGCATCTGTGGGCCCGTCTTGCCCGTCTGTTCCCCCACTCAGGAAGACGACATCACACCTGCCCAAGCTGCTGGCCTCAACGCCCCGTGCCCTGTGCAGCCCCA
This sequence comes from Lagopus muta, assembly GCF_023343835.1. Classification (NCBI taxonomy): domain Eukaryota; kingdom Metazoa; phylum Chordata; class Aves; order Galliformes; family Phasianidae; genus Lagopus; species Lagopus muta. Next base: position 2,969,949 of record NC_064443.1, on the reverse strand, counting down.
GCCCCACTCGCAGAGCCAGCTCTTGGTTTCTCCCTCCCTTCCCAGTTCCTTGAAGCTGAACCGTAGTTTCTCCTCCAGCCAGGATGCAGACCGGTTTCCGGGGCTCCATTCCTTGCAGGGCCTGCAGAAACTCAGCCATGTTCAAACCCGGGATGTCTAACTCTGCTGCCAGCTGCAGGAGGTTCTCCTTCACCTCAGAGCCCCGAGGCCCTTCCCCAAGGCTGGCCAAGCGCAGGCAGAGCAGGCAGATCAGCTGGCAGTACAGCACAGCAACACGGCCAACATCCCCACAGACCGCCGCACTGAGAACCAGGGTCGCATAGCCCAGGCTCTCTGCATGGCGCTTGGCCTCAGCCAAAGCCAACGTGTTTGACCCAATGATGACATTGCAAACGTGGGAGTAGTCTTCTGCAGCAGCGGGCTTGGTGGGAGAGCTGGAGAGAACTGCTTCCACGGAGCTGGGCAGGCTGTGCAGCAGGTTGTATTTGGCCAGGATCCGAAGGCAGTCTTGGACGCTGTGGGAGCTGGCGGCAGTGGGCCCGCTCGCTATGATATCCAGGGGGTCACCAATCACGTCGGAAAGGATGAGGCTCACCACCTGCCAAGAGCAATGCTGGTGGGTTACTGTGAGAAGCAGGGATGGCTGTGCACTGCTGTCCTGGCGTGTGCACTGCTTTGAGTTACACTTTGCTACCTTCATCTCAAAACAAGGGGAGATCTTGGGCCTTTTTTATTTTAAAGCACCCTGAGAGCCACCTTGCTCTTCTGTAACCCACTGAGTGTCCTTTGATGCTGGACTATCACAGTGGAACAAAAACAGATGCCACCGCGCCTGGGCCGATAACCTAGCATGGGTTCAGCTGGCACACCAGTGAGAGAACAGCCTGTGGGTGAGCCAAGGTTCTGAAAATGCAATGGGAGTGAGCAGAGCAATGACCAGTGCGATGGAAACTCCTGCTGGGTGAGGGCTGAGGTTTGCAGAGTGGTGCAATTGGATGGCCAGGTGTGAATTCCCCTCCTCCACCTCTCTCCCTGAGAGTTTGGGTCCTCAGTGAAGTCACAAACCCAAAACAATGCACAAACAGCACTTTGGTCAGTTGTTTAAACCACTGTTTAGGAGGCAGACTTCTGTGCAAGCAGAGGTTTCCTCTGGTTACCTGTGCAGGATATGCGAGGCGGGCCAGCCCTCCACCTTTCAGCAGAGACAGAATTTTCCGGACAGCATTCAGCTCCTGTATGGCAGCTCCTCGGGAAGCCAGCATCTTTGTGAGCTTCTCCTTCTCCTCCAGGAGAATGGGAGGGATGGGAGCAGGCAGCAGGGCTGATCCACCCCCTAGGATGCAGAAGAGATGGTAGACACTGAACGCACATTACAGTGGGACAGGAATAAAGTTGGGCTGTCCAGTAGCTGAGCAGGAGCAGCCTTTCCCCTTCCCTCAGCACTCTGTGGAGGGAAGGCAGAGCTGGTCAAGGAAATGGCAAATCTCCTTCACCAACAGGCTTTAATCATGGCAGCCCAGCACTGCCTGCAGTCAGCTACACTTCACACAGACAGCATAAATCTCACTGGATCAGGGTACCACAGAGAAGAGCCAGAAATTCTTATCCCCACAATATCAGGCTGCTGGTGTGTTCCCACACTCATTTTCAAGGGCTCCCTGGATGGATGAGCAGGACCACACACTTCAGGACTCACAGAGCACAAAGCATTATGTAGATGGAGATGCTGCAGGGTTTGCTGGTTCCATTGATTCAACACAGAGCATAGAAAAAAACAGCTGTGGCTGCTCTAAAATAGGAAACCACCCCCCTAACTGCACACACCTAGGTCTGGGAGGAAAAAAAAAGGGGACAGAATAACATAGAACAAAGCACACCCAGGGTGACAGTTCTATCAGTGGGAATCCTATCAGGGCAACTGACACAAGTGGGCATTGGAAACGTACAAAAGAAGGTAAGGAAAAGGATCAGAATGGTGAAGTGAAATGGGTGGAAAATACAGAATGGAAAGGAGAAAAATGTGAGTAGAGAGTGAACATGCACAAAAGTACAGCTGATAGCTACCGTCAAAAGGCAAAATCTGCTCAGAGGTTTGGGACAAATCAGCATCAATAAAACATGATGAGCAAGAAAAACAAATGCAAATGCCTAGGTTTCAGTCAATAGCCAGGATTCTAGCTGAGAGGCAGCAGCAGTTGGGGACTGGCTGCTGTGTGGGAGTGCACGTGCACCAGGAGCCACAGGTAGGTCCTGGTGGGCTGAGGAGTCTCTTGGAGATGCCAGTAGCCAAAGGACAGGAGGACACCCGAGGGAATCCCTAGTGAGAACAGCTAGATGTCAGCTACTTGGGTGACTGCCTAACAGCTCTGTGCTCTCTGCACCACATCACGCTTCAGCAACCACAATGGATACAATGACAATTACCAAGCAGAGACCAAGTGGTTTCAGCAGAGCTGCTCCAAGCCCCTGCTTGCTTTTGTCCTGAATCACCCAGCCAAGCTTGAGCTGTGGCAATGTTACTGCATCCCTCTGATGCACAATATCCACTTTCAAATACAGCCCCGGGCCTGAGGACATCCTGACCCAACGCTCAGGGCTTGGGGGTGTTCACCTGGATGTGGTCAGGGCTGACCCTCAAGGTGTGCAGCTGTGTGAGAGGCTTGGGCCTCATTTCCACTGGCCACAGTAAAAGTGAGGGGAAAAAGCAAAGCTCTAAGGAGGGTCAGTCCCAAATTAACAATTTCAGAGCTTGTGAGTCAACCAAGCCTCTCCTAAGTCTGCATCTTCAGATTTAAGGAGGGGATAGGAAAAAAGTGCCACCCTTGCCAAAAGGTAAGAGCAGCTGACAGCCTGTGTACCACCATCCCAGCCTGCATCCCCAGGATTTGGGGCAACCCTGTGCCTTCCCCTGCTGCACTCCTGAAAAAAATCCTATGAGAGAAGGGAGAGGAGAAATCACTGAAAGGGCCAGAACAGCACAGCAGTCCCCTGCTGCACAGCTGCATTTGGCCAGGTAGCTAGAGGGGCTGTAGCAGCAGGGGCACTCAGCACAGCCTATTCCCTGGCATCCCCACCTGAGATGAGCACAAGGAGCAGGTCATCCGCTGTCAGGCCCTCAGCCAGCTCCCGAATGGCACTTGCTCCCCTAAGAGCCTCCGGGTCAGGGAGGTTGTTCTTGGCACCTTCAATGACCTGGATTCTACTGTGTGGCTTCAGCAGCATCTCCCTGCACGGGAAAGGAAGGCAATCACATCACTGACACGAGTACCTTTGCAGGCAGCCAGGCTGTCACCCAGCAGAGAATCACTCCTGGTGCACCAGAGGGGAACGGAAAGTGGACACGGTGGGCACCAGAGCAATGGCAGCTGGAAAAGACCGAGGGTGTTCACAGAACCAACCCACACAGGACAAATCTGGCAGTTTACTCCCACCCAAACTGTGCACGTGTGGGCTCCCTTACTGCATTCCCGCTCGCTGCAGGCTCTCCTGGATGCCCAGTGGCACGTTGATGATCCCCCGCACGAGGTGGTCTCCCAGGATCTCTTCTGCCGCTGCCGCCATCCCCAACACAGCTTTGCCAAACCCCACCAAGTACAGGTCCCTCTTCAATGGGAAGGCACGGCTGCTCACCAGCAGCTGAGGGCACCCCTCTCCCTGGAGCTTCAGTGCCCTCTTCAGCATTGGGGCTGGCCGGACGGTGCCCACTGCGCTGCGGAAGAGGGACAGCGCGTGCTCACGGAGGGACATGCTGCCTAGGGTGGCCAGGCTGAGCCGCTCTGCTCTGCTTGGGGTGGGCTTGCACACACGTTGCCAACGCTGACGAGTCCTCAAGCAACCAACCTGCAAGTGAAAGAGACCGTTTTCATCAGCAAAAGAGACAGGGCTGTCACATGGAGAGCAATGAGACCAGATTATGCACCACGGAATTTTAGCTCCTGTTTTCTCTCCAGTAAGGTGCCGTATCAGCTGTGTTTTCCCACCACACCCCAGGCAGTAGGGAGGGAAGCACAGCATCACATTCGAACTACCTGTCAACTTTTGATTCCCCTGCAATCCCATCACCTCCTGCGGGGAAGCTGAGCCCTGCCAGCCAGCTTTTCCATCACTATGTTTGCCACTGGCAAGCCATCATTTCAATTTGCTCAGCTTTTGACACCCTTCCAAACCATGCAAGCTGCTCTCTGTCCTGGAGAGAACAGGGCGGCCGGGCGGAACAGCTTTTCGCTCCATGAACTCTCTTCCCATGCGCCAGCCAAATGCTGAGCTCATTCTCTGGCTGTGTGGTGCCCCGTGCTCCCCTGCAGCATCAGGCTCAGACTTTGGAAAAGCAACAGCTTTGTTAGCTGCCTGCTCCCTCGCTGGCTGTGGAAAGACCAGGAATGAGTTTGCCCCCATCAAAAAGCAAATTAACACCTGGCTTCATTCTCTTTTATATTTTAGTTCCTTCATTATCCATTAAAATAATATTTAGAGCCCAAATAGGACTTCAGATCCAGACAAAGTTCCCAGCTGGGTCTGTGAAAGCACATCTGAGCCACTGTCTACTATTAGAATTAAACGCAACAGATATGAGCAAGGACTGCAGAACCTCAGCTTCTCAAGGGCAAACACTCATCCAGACAGTGCAGAGGCAGCCCCTGCCAGCACACACTGTTGATGCCCTCCCAGCACTCCTTCCCTCCATTAGCTGGCACTGAGTTCATTGCTGGTTTCTCAGAACCAAGGACCCCTGTGATCTGCATCTCTCCAGCTCATGGCAATTATGGTGTAGGCAATTAAAGTAGGGTGCCAGGAGGCTGAGGCAGCCCTGGCAATATTCTTAATTGTAGAAACATTCAAATTACCTGCCAGTTAATTCTCTCTCTACTGAACGGATGTGTTTCAGTGCAAGGCCAGCTTCTGCCTCTTCTTCTGAGGGAACACACAAGTTCAGAGGTCTCTCTTTGTCCTAACACTCCCACAGCACTGCAATGTGTTAATCATTAAGCCAACTAGCTTTCCAACAGTTCCTCTGGGTCTAAATCTGCCTTATTTTCCTGCAAAGACAGGGGACAGACTGAAAGGCTCCGTGAAAATCTCCATACAAGCACATTCTCAGGCAATAGAACTTGGGCACATGCTGGAAATCATTGGAAAAAAAGGACTTGCAGACAAAACCAAGTGGTGGATCACAGGTTTGCTGGATAAAAAAAGATTCAGTGCCTATGAGAAACAAATTTTAAAGGCAAAACGCAGGGCAGATAAGTTGCCTATTTAAACTCCCTTTAGATACTGCTTCCTTTAGGACTGTCTTTTCAACCCTGAGAAGAGGTGAGTAAGAGAGTTCCTGACCACTTCATTAACAAGTTCCAAAACCTCGTGGCAGCTGGGGCTGTAAGCAGTTTAAAAACCACAGAGCCTCAGCCTTCCTACAGCGAGGACCTGAGTAATTGTGCCAATAGCAGAGAAGTGAGACATGCACCTCTTAGGAACTGAGACTGAATATACAAATGTACATAACAAGCAATTGCTCAGCACTCACCAACCAATGCCCAGCCAGCCCCCCTCAGTGAGAAGAAGAGCCAGATGAACTCTCACCCCTTCAAAACTCTCCTTCCATACAGTGTCATGTAGTATGGAATATCTCTTTGGCCAGTTTAAGTCAGCTGCCCTATTTCTGCCTCCTCCCAACTCTTCAGCGAGGAAATGGAATGGCCTCAGCCCTGCACAACACTGTTTAGCAGTAATTACAAACGCTGGTATGCTACCAACATTGTTCTTCACCTAGAACCAAAACACAACATCGTATCAGACACTCTGAAGTGAACAACCCTGTCCCAGCTGAAACTAAGATGGCAAGTTTAAGAAAATGAAGCCCCAAAGCTTTTAATAGGCTCTGCCTTGATGTTTCTGTGCATGGCTGACCCTGAAGTCCAGGGGAGCTGAGCAAAATCAGACCTGCAGCCGCAGTACCTGTCACACACGGCCTCCCAGCGGCTCCACTCAGCTCCAGCTGCAGACATGACACAGCAGGCACAAGTCATCTCAAAGCAATCCTCTCCTCTCCTGGTGAAGCTGCAAAAATAAATGCCAGCTTAATTCATCTTGCACTTGTGTACATACTGCTAATGCTTGCTCTGTTCTTGAAAGCATTTCACTACAACAGCAGGCATGTAATCTGTTTTCTGCACTCTGAACTCGGACTGTAATTTAACCACCAAGACCCGATCCAAAGTCTGGTGAAGTCAGCACGTGTGCATCTTTCCTCTGCTTCAGAAGGCCTTAAGGCATGCTATCTGCACAGAAACCCTTACGCTGACCTCAGTGCACAGGTATACATGCAGAGCAAGCCTAATGCAAATCTCCCTGCATCCAGAGGCTACTCAGCTGTACAACACAACAGAGAGCTGCATTTGGCACAGACCCATCAGCTTTGGAGGTCTCCATGCTGTAACTCCGCTCTCTGACAGCTCTGATTAGACACACAGGCTCACTGGAGGCTCCCCTTGGAATGGGCGTGCTGCTAATGATGTCACAAATCCATGTTAATGTAATTTATTTATACATCTCAAGCACTAGATACTAAATGTCAACAAGGAACAGCTATAAATCAGTGCTAAGAAATTCGCTGTAGATATTAAAAAGCACACTCAAAAAAAACCCCCATAGTCATTTCACGAGGGCTTTGAAAACAAGATCAAGAAAATTGAACACTCCACAGTGAGGGAGGGGCAGCATAGGAAGGAAAACAACCAAATAGTAGCTCTCAGACTACCTCTGTAGATGAAGGGTATAGAAACGATGCGACTTGCAGCAAGCTGCTGTATCTTGCATGTGGGGAAATAGCATCCTCACACTTCTGCATTCTCCTTTTCTCCCTGCTGTCTGGGAGGAATCCAGGCTGGGAGAAGGGACTTGAAGTGACTCCCATTGCTTCACACACTGATCTTCGTTTCTCAGGGAAGTCACAGAGGGGCGAACAAGGCCTCCTCTCTGAGCATCCAAGGTCACACGCTGTAAGCATGAGGTGGAGGTTTTTCACCTTCCCTTTGTCCCTGCCTGGGACAACTGGCAGTTGGGGAATATTCTTTTAGAAAGTTTCCAGGGGTTCACACTCATCTTAGGAGGAAAAAGATGCTGAGAAGCGCCTGTTACAAAGAGAGCTGTAAGGGGCTTAGATTAATCCCCTTTAAATGAAAACTTCCTCAGCTTCCATTGGTGAATAACGTTCACCATTTGCATACTTGTTTGCATGCATTACCATTGTAATTTCTTTCTTCACAGGGCTCCTCCTAAGCTCACTAGAAACCTCCACTAACTACAAAAAGCAGCAAAACCCCAGCGCTTCATTTTTACCTTCTCTGGGAAAAAGGGAGGGAGAGAAGCTGGACTGTGATAAAACACAGGCAAAACAGTCGTTTGCATTACCTTTCATTAACTTTTTAATTAAAGCAATTCTGCAGGCAAGGAGCCAATGTCAGAAGGAGACAGAAACAATCCAGCACAGGGGCAGACAGGTGGCAAGCTGCCAGGTAAATTGGATGGTGGCAAGAGACCAAAAGCATAGACACAGGGGGGAATAGTCTGAGCCAGAAGCTCAGAGTCACGCTGGGGAGGGAAAGAGTGCACAAACGAGCTGCCTGTGCCTGTGCACAGAGAAAACGGAGCCAATGCCTTGCTCCATAGCAGGTATTTGAAAGGTGGAAAAATATTGAAAAATATTCCCCTTTAGGGCCTAGTCTCCCACCAGTGAGCAAAGCAGACTTGTTCTGGGTGCTGCAGTTAGAGGTTTGTTTGAGGGTTTGCATCACAGGCTTGTGGTTTTCTTAAAGTTGGGGCAACTGGGCTTGCTGCAGGTTGATTCAACCACACAGCCCCAGTGTTTCAAATGCTGCAAGGCCTGAGGATGCTCTGGGATGTCAAATTTAATTGAGATCTTTGGGGTTCTAAGGCAGTTTATTTCTAATGTCATCAGGACCTCTATGGTTTGCTCTCGGTGTGGCAGTGCTTGGTGGCTGGCCCACGGCATACAGAGCTACAGGACTCCAGAATCCCCGAGGGATCAAACCCCAATCCTCTGGAGAATAACTTTGAGTTCAAGCCATAAAAGACAGATTACATCTTTGTTACAGCAATAAACTACCAGATACAGCAAGTTGTAAGCATCTCTTGCTATTCCTTTCGCTTGCTGCACAGCGTTCCTCTGGTCTCCTGGTAGGTAAATTACCATTAGACTCACCTAGGCTTACGGCTTCCATTTTTCACGTGGGAGCTTACCTATGAAGTACAGCACAGCGGAGATTTTACTGCGTTCAACTCCCCTGTTCCCACTTACTGACACATCTCTTCTATCATTTGATAGATCAAATTTAATCTGCCTGCTGAGCCCTGCTCAGGCTCAGACCTGACGTTCCAGATGGTCCCAAAAGCATCACCAGAAAATGTTCAAGGAGATGCACTGAGCCCAGGAAGAAAACAAAGCGGTGAAGTTTTGTTCCAAGTGACTACTTGGGGAGGATTAGATGGGGGATTTTTCAAGACTAATCTCTTTAAATGAAAATTTCAGAATTTGATTAATTTTTTAATCTGCGCATGGATTTGCATACAATTACCGCGCCGCCTCAGTCATATTTCGTAGAAGAGAAAATATCTGCAGCTAGGATGGACCAGCTGGTCACTGCCCTGCTACAAGGAGCCCAGCACACAAATGGATGTGCAGGAAACAAGGTGAGGGCTCCTTCTGCCCCTGCTCACCACAGTGCTCCTGCTGCACCTGCTGGGAGAGAGGATGGTGGTGCACAGAAGTAGCGTGAGGAGACACAGAGCTGCACACAAGGTTTGCTGGGCAGGGAGGGGGAAAGTAGGAATGAGTCCGAGTACCTTTGTTTCAAGAACACGCTGGGCTCTGGGAAACCCAGGAGTCCTAATTTCTAATAGAAGGCTTTCCAAATGGTTCTTAGAAAAGAAATATGTTGCTCTCATGACTGATTTACTCACTAGGAAAATGTCAACAGGGTCTCTCTGCCTTTGATGAGGAACGTAGCCTGAGGCCGAACACAGAGAAGATAAGTGTTCTGTTCAGCATTTTATATATATAGATCAGTATCATTAGTAAAAAAAATTAACTGTATTTGACATATGCATCTTACTAGTTTTTCTAGGTCACACTCCCTTCACTCCTTATATACCTTTTGGAAATGATTTTCCCTTGCATTGGGGATTGTAGGGCAGAAAAATTTTTCACTAAGAATCCTTCTGTAGCTAAATGCAGAACAGTACTACCCTGAAGCCAAGTCCATGCCAAGTCTACTTCCTTTCATGCTGTAATTTCTCAAACTCCCTGTTCTGAGTCAACTCACAATCAAAGTGGAGAGTCATTTAGAATATGGGGAAGGATCATAGTATTCTAGAGGAGATGAAAAGCCGCCAGCCTTGAGGACTCAAATAACAGAAAGGACTCGAAATTCAGTACTGCAAAATACAAAGGCATGCTCTTTGGAATTGAGAGCAAAAAACAATTTGAGCTCCTTAGTTGAAAATAACACGAAGAGAAAAAGCAAGGAATATTAATCAGCCACAGGATGACAATTACACCTGCCCTCTAGGCTGAGATGATAGGCTATGGGGAAAGCAGCAGACGTGATCTACCTTGACTTCAGTGACACTGCTCTCATTAGCAAGCTGAAGAAGTTCTGGCTGGCTAAATGTACTGTTGTGCTGGCTGCAAGACGGCTCAACCACTGGGCTCAGAGTGTAGACATCAGTGGCTCTGGGTCCAGATGACAGCTGGGAATGAACAAGGAAGTCCTGGTTTCAATCGGGTTTTATTTCACCCCACAGCTTCCCTACTGATCTGGGGACACTGATTAGTTAGTTATTTTAATTAACTCTATATTTCACTAACACTAACGTGGGGGAAGTGCCAAAGTACTGAACAGTAGAGCCACCTTCCAGAGGCACTGCAATAAACTCAGCAAGAAGCATGAGGTTTTGCTGCAGGGACAAGATTCACGTGCACCATGGCAGGCTGAGAACCAACTGGTACGACCAACTTAGAAGCAACCTGATCGTAGCTCCATCTAATTGAAGGGAGGTTATGAAGACAACAGATAGGAGATCTTGGTATAAAATTTGCAACCTGAGATATAAAATTTGCAACCTGAGATGCTCACATCAGACATGAGCAAAGAGTTCCTATAGGGAGGATAGCACAGCAGTGGATCAGGCCAGCCAGAGAAGCTATGGGCTCCATGCTAGGAGGAGAGAACACCAGAGGTCCCTTCCTACTTACGCTTCTGAGGTCACATGTTGTAAAAGCAGGGATTCCAGAGCATCACATTTAGCTTCAAGAGCCCACAAAGAGATGCTAAACTGTAGGATTTAGGTGCCCTACACAAGCCTTCAGACACAGCTGTCACTCACACAGAATCATCCCTCCAAACAAAGTCCAGGGAATATTTATTCACCTGAGTAATGCTCTTTCCAGAAACATTTATTGGAAATTCACATCCACCCATCCAAGCTAATGCAAGCATGGGTCTGTTTGTATTGTGCAAGTTACAGTGGTGCCTAATATAGAAACACATAGGTAGAATGACTGCATTTGATCAATATTACTCAAGCAGCAATTAAACCTTTTTTCTATTAACTAGTTTTGCAGGGACATCATCTACAATTCCTACCTAAAGTGACACTTTCCAGGGAGATCCAATTATCCTGCCAGATAAATTTCAGCCTGGTATAAACTGACAAACTAAGTTCCAACGATTGAGAAGAAAGGCAAAAGAAAGAATAAAAAGGGGAGTGACAAAATATCAAATCAACAACCCACGGTGTTATACAACTCTCAAACCTGGCTAAGTATTGTAGGTGTTTTGAAGTAAATTGTCTTATGGTGGTATTGGTGAGTCATCTTCCAGGCCCAGATCCAGGCTTTGATGCAATTTACAGTGTGCAAGAGGCACGCTGTTCTGACCTCCTCTAAAGTCTTATTATGTGAAAATCAATGGTAGGTTCTGAACTGACCTGCAGTGGAGCAGCTGAATCTGAGACCCTTTGAAGCAATGAAAGTGCCTTCTGTGGAGGCTCCTGGGGCGCAGGCGTTAAAATCCTGAATCCATTTCAGAACAAAACTTGGTGAATCATTCTGACATTGCAATAGGAAGAGGTGAATCAGGCTAGGTGCCAAAACCTGCAAGGGTGAGCAGTAGTAAACAAGCAGTAAAAGACATCTCAAAAAAGACTTTTGTTTAACTGACTAAGTGCTATCTGCAGATAAAATAATTACGTGTTTGAATGACGTGCAAACATCCCTGCAAAGTTCCTAGCCTTACCACTGATTGACCACTAGAGGGCAATATTAATCTGAAGCAAACTTCTGGAGCCGATGCAGGGAAAATGCAATTAACATTCACACAGGCAACTTTGGCTTTTGCTATTTATTGTTTTCTTTGTTGCTTTTAAGTTTTCTGGAGACCAAAACAACAAAATATTTCCATTACTCTTGTAAAATTAACACACGAGGGTGCTGGAAATCATCACAGTAGTGGGAGATTCTCACTTCAAGGTTTGAGACGCACAGACACACGAACACAGAACTTGGTAGCAATATTTGTGACAGGTAAAAAGACAGTCCAGTGGTGTCTGTACCACAGCACCTACCTGAAGAGCCAGGATGTCTTTGTTGAAGGTTCTTTACGTGTTGTCAGTGCTGTAAGACCACAGTGCCATAGCCCTTGTATCGGTGTGATACCGTTTGAAGGCTGCATGCAGAATTAAAAGCACTGAGATAGAAGAAAAAAACGTAACAATATGACATAAAACGGCATTTAAAAGCCGGAATTCTGTCAGCGTGTCTTTCAAACGAGGTGGGTCTGTAGCAGGGACAAGAACAAGGGCAGCATCGATAAACTCAGTGCCAACCCCTCCAGCCCCACCAGCAGGCCGCAACCCCAACCCGTTTCCTCACTGACTTAGCCCTGCTTTTCCCACCAGCCCCGCGCTATGAGCTTCGCTTCATGTTTTTTTGGAGGGCTGGGGGCGCAGCAATAACAGCCCCAAAGAAGAAATACAAGCTCAGCACGAGCCACTACGCACTGCAGCGCAGCCGCCTCAGTCCCGCCCACCGCCGCCTTCAAAATGGCGGCCGGACCGGACCGCCCCGCGCCCTCCCTACTCCCATGAGGCTTTGTGCGCGCGGCGTCCCAGCATACCCCGCGCGCCGCCCCGCCCCGCCTATAGCGGCGCCCCAAGATGGCGGACACAATGAGGAGGAGCCGCCGCGCCGCCGCCTGAGCGGGCCCGGCCCCGCCGCTCCCCGCATTGCCCCGCCCGCGCTTAGCCAGCCGCCTCTCTCCGTCCTCCGCTGAGCCTCACTAAGTCGCCAGGCCCCTCTTTGCTTTGCCTCGCCTCGCTTTCCCGTGCCCCGGGCCCGCCTTGCCTTTCCCGGCCCGCTCGGCGGCCCCGCCCGCCCGCCCTCAGCGCGGCCGCCCCTTAGCGCGGCTCGGCCCGGCGGCATGAAGCTGACGGACAACGTCCTGCGGAGCTTCCGCGTGGCCAAGGTGTTCCGCGAGAACTCGGACAAGATCAACTGCTTCGACTTCAGTCCCAATGGCGAGACCGTCATTTCTAGCAGCGACGACGATTCCATCGTGCTGTACGACTGCCAGGAGGGCAAGTGAGTGTCTCGGGCCCGGGGCTGCGGGCAGCGGGGTGGGAGCAGCGCGGGGCAGCGGGGCGTTGCGCCTTGTTTGGCCCCGGTGGCGGCGCGAGGGGAGATCTCGCTGCAGCGAGACGCACGCTGCTTAGGGATCGAATCCCAGCCTTGCGGGTCGGTACGAGCGTGTAAACTGGCTTCTCCGCCTCGCTAAAACACGGATAATTGCTGCGAGCAGCGCTGTGTTAAGTAGCTCCATTCGGCTGTTGTGCAAATAAAAGGTGAACAAGGCTGGCTGTCTGATTACTGTAACTTATAGTAGCCTGGGGATGCGTTCAATAAAACCCTGTTCCTGAATGGGACTGTTGTGTCATTGAGGTGTGTTGTGAGTGAGGGTGGAGTGCAGTGCTCTGTGTTTTTTTTCTAGTTGGGTACTGGGAAAATGTGCTCTGGCACAGTTGCCCGGGGACCTGGGGGAATCAGAGTCCATGAAGGTGTTACAGAACTGTGGGATGTGGCACTGAGGGATGTGGGCAGGTGGGAATGGGACTCAATGATCTCAAGAGGTTCAAACCATAATGATTCTGCGTTCCTACTTTTATCTGTAAATGTTGGTTGGAATATTTTTTGCGGTGTCTTTATGAGCCAGCAGTGTGCCCAGGTGGCCAAGAAAGCCAATGGCATCCTGGCTTGTATCAGAAATAGTGTTGCTAGCAGAAGTAGGGAAGTAATTGTCCCCCTGTACTTGGCTCTGGTGAGGCCGCATCTCGAGTTCAATGTTCAGTTCTGGGCCTCTCACTGCAAGAAAGACATTGAGGCCCTGGAGTGGGTTCAGAGAAGGGCAGCTAAGCTGGTGAGGGTCTGGAGCATAAGTCTCATGAGGAGTAGCTGAGGGAGCTAAGATTGTTGAGTCTGCAGAAGAGGAGGCTCAGGGGGACCTTATCACTCTATAACTACCTGAAAGGAGGTTGCAGTGAGCTGGGGGTCGGCCTCTTCTCTTGTGTAACTAGTGATAGAACCAGAGAGAAAGGACTGAAGTGCAGGGGAGACTCAGGCTGGATGTTAGGAAATACTAATTTCCAGAAGAATGGTCAAGCACTGGAATGGGCTGCCCAGGAAGGTGGTGGAGTCAGCGACCCTGGAGGTGTTCAAGAAACATTTAGGAGTTGTGTTGAGGGACATGGTTTAGTGAGATCTGTTGGTGACAGGTGGAGGGTTGGGCTGGATGATCTTGTAGGTCTTTTCCAACGTTGGTGATTCTGTGTTTATGCGATGTGTATTTAATCAATCAAGATGCTTATTTATGATGCTACTTTGTGCTAATAGACTAAAACTAAGGCGTGTTGGTTTCCTGTCAAACAGAATCATTTCATTGATCATGCAGCACTCCTTCTGTCTTAAGAACAAAACCCCAGAAACCTCTGCAGCCATTGGCTAACAGTGCTGTTGTTCAGAAGATTAAAAACACACAAATAAGACTTGGATAACTTTGATGGTGTATGTTTTGACAAGTGAGCAAATTTGTACTCTGGGGCAAACGGGCGCTTCACAGTGATGTCATTAGTCCATTAAAATGGAACAGTTACGATGTTGAGGTAACTGAAAGCTCTGAGAGAGTAATTGGCGTGGCTTTGATATTGACTTGGAATGTTTTTAAGCATAACATACGTACAAAAAGTGAAAGGAAAACTTGTGTGTCTGTTGTAGGACAGAGTATGAAAATGACAGGGTGATAATGCAGCAGAGCAAAAAATTGTTCCGCTGGCTAATGTGCCAGTGCAGCCTGGCACTTCTAGCCCTGTTGTTTTTTCAAGCAGACTAAGGCATCATAGGTGGTGTATTTGAAAGACTGCATCCTGCATATTCTCTTGATTTTGTAGACTATTTTTTTAGGCTTCTGTTCAGTTAGCCGATATTTCAAGTGAGAACTGTTGTTCTTCTCAGTCTGACGCTGCCAACTTCTGCTTGAAGTGAATTTGTGTTCATTTTTATAAGAGTAGGTAAGGCTACGTGCATGGTGCCTGCTCCAGATTGCATTCTTGATCCTAGTTACATACAGCAGCAGGGGGGTGGTGATGCTCATGCAGGCTTTATTGACTGCTCTTACCCTTTCAGTGTTGTAAAGAATCGTTTGGTGTGTTGGGAGGCATTTGGTCCTTCCATCGCCATTTCTGCCTGTTACTGATGTGTGCTTTAGGTTTGCTTTAACTATGGTAAGTGTAGAAACCTGATGACTTTCTGCTGCAGCTTTACGGTTTCATCAGGGCAACCCATGTTTCAGGATGTGTTTATATGGTGTTTAGAACATTTAAATAGAAGTGACAATCCCCCTCCACCCCGCTAGGTGTTCTGTTGACTGCATAGGAAGTGCATCTGTGTGTAGTTGTACTCTAGGCATGCACTCATCTTGTTTGCCTTGCCACTACAAATAAGCCATGTCAATGTAAGAGCTGTGTAACCAAAGCCATGGAAGTGAGCCTCAGGCTGTATGTATGGGGAGCTTTGGCAGCCTGTGGGACTTCAGCTGGAGGCTCATGGCTGTGGGTCTGCAACCCTGCTGTGATACAAAGATGGCTTAGCAGGGGTTCCGCTTGTATCTTAGTGTGTAGCAGTTGTGTTTTATTCATACAAGTCAAGAGGTGATGGAGCTGGATTCTTGCTTAGCCGTGGTGTTCACCAAACGTTTGGTGGCTCCGGTTCTGGGTGATGTTTTTACCAGAAGGAGCCATAGCATACTATACAGCTGCAGATACCAGCCTTGCCTGCTCTGTTTCTTCATTGTAGCAGACTAGACTGCTACTCTGGGGCACTCTGCTTTGGCAATATTGCTTGATTTGCAGTTAGGCTGGCTAGATTGGCAATCTAATGCATGAAGGGACTGGCTGCTGCTTGTATCAGCTTACATATTCACCTTCCTTAAAACACATCTACACATAATCATGGCATTATTCACGTTCAGAGCACGTAGATATTCTTTACTACAGCATGGAAGGTCTCTTCTCACCTAAGCTGTTTGTAGGTGCTCAGCAGCATAGCTGAGGTGGGAGCACATCAGGCACAAGATTACAGAGTTCAGTTATCCAGATTTAAATTCTGTACTTTAAAGCTTGTTATGTGTGTTCTGTTTTCATTTTGTAGCATCTTTGCATCTGCGAAGCTTTTGAAATTGATGTAAAAATCAACTGGAAGGAAGTGAGGAAGAATCTGTTGGGATTTGGTGCAAGGGGTAGAAGCGGGGGAGGGCTTTGCATGATTTGTGCTGTATTGACTTTCAGTTAATGGAAGCTTCTCTTCAGCAAGTTCACTTGAAGTCTTGTGGCTTCTGCTGTTTGAGAGCTGATCTTTAAGATTAATGTCTATTTTTGTTCTGATAGGAAACATCTCCAGCTCCTGTTATTGTTTGGGTGTGTTGCTTTGGAGCTAAAGAACACAAGGAAGCAGTTGAGTGTTTTAGAAATACCTTGTCTGAGGGTGTAATCTGGTGAACTGCTCTTTGGCAGCAGTATTGGTTTAAACTGCTCTTGTTTTGTTTCCGTTTGCACGTTGTTACCTTTAGTTTGCAGTAGTAAGATATTTTATGGGAGTGGCTTAGAAGCAACTCACTGAAGAGATTGCTTTATTTCTTACGGTGATATCAGAACCCATCCTGGTCCATTGCCCAGCTCAGAAACCACTGTGCTGCCTCAGCTGGGGAAGAAAGAGGAAGGAAGGTGCTGGAGAGCCTGCACCGCTTTTCAGTTCTGCTGCTGCAGAGAGATACACTTAAACTGCTGCTTCTACACTTCCTTTGCAGTTCAAGTTTCTACTACTGCAGTATATTCCCTGCTTACCAGACCCTCAACAACCAGCTCTGTGTGTTTGCTCTCTTGAATGTCTCCAGTTTTGTCACACGATGTTACACTTGAGTTTCATGCTGTAACTGATACAGGATTTGAGCATAATTCAGTTCTCCAGCAGTTTGAGAGTCCCTGTGTTACCACTGCTTTCTTATAGCACTGTTATGCATTTGTCTTAATACCAGGAAGTCATTCTGAATGAGATCTCTGAGGTTTTGAAGACAAAAAGACAAAATCAGAATCTGAAACACACAGCAGATGGATTTTGGCAAGGTGCTGATGAGGCAGTGCTGCTTGACATTAAAGGCTTCTCATTCTAGCAGCCCCAGCTCTTCATTTGTACACGTGGGGAAAAAGAAAGTTGGGAGGAGACTCATAAGTGGGTTTTGTTGGCATCCCAGGGAGCTCAAGCCGAGGGATGCTCTGGGAGATGGTACTAAGGTACCTGTTGGAAAATGAAATACAAATGCTTTTCTTTCATTGCATAAAAACATCTGACTGAAGCAATCTTGTAATGAAAACAGGCACTGCTAATGGGCTCAGTTTCGGATTGAGCTCTGTGTGAGGGCAGTTATTTCTGCTTCCTTTTAACAGGCCGAAGAGAACGCTGTACAGTAAGAAGTACGGAGTGGACCTCATCAGATACACACACGCAGCCAACACAGTTGTGTACAGCTCCAACAAGATAGATGGTGAGTGATCTGCCATAGTTGAGTGTTTTTAATCCACGTGTGCTTGAAGTGATGTGCATGGGTGTAAATAGCAGGGCTGGCAAAAATTGGCAGCAGCTTTTAGGTGGTGAGTATGCTGCCACGGGGGATTTGATGTTCAAGTCTAATGCACAGCTCAGTGAAATTCTCTCAGGCGTACTGTTGTGAGTTGTGGAGGTGCTGTGAGCGAGATGAACTTTCACTTCTTGACCCTGGGGAGTTCAAGAAAAAATAAAAACTCGCAGTTCATTTTGTTGGTTGATACCACTGTAATCAGCCTCTGTGCCTTATGTTGCTCTTGTGAAGTGAGGAAGGAAGAGGATGCAGCAGAGGGCGGGCTGAATGCCTGATGCACCGGTCAGCTGTGAAGAAAGGGAATGTTCTGCAGCAGAGATGACAGAGAGCTCAGGTAACTTGGCAACCCACCAGCCACAGCCAGGAGGTCGCAGAGCTCTTTTGAGATAAGCTGTTTCAGTTCATGAGCCCCACTGCTTTTGTCCTTGTAATAGGCACACACAGAAAATTGGTTTCCGTGCTGTTTTTCCCACAGTCGCTGTCTGCAGCAGCCACATTCTTCAGATCAATGACACTGAAGGGCTTTTTAGACCCTCAAGACTATCAACGAAAGGATTTGAATTTAATCTAGAAGTCCAGTTTAGGACTTGCATAAATAGAAGGCCAGTCCTTCCATAGGGCACTGCTTCTTCTCAAGGCTAGAAAAACTGCAGTCCGTTGGTTTGGAGCAGTTTGTGTCAGTTTTGTTGGTAGTGTCTGCCAGGAGTTCTTCATTGACTGTGTCTCTTAGCACAGCACTGCTTAAATTGGCTCTGACATTGCGTTTATAAACTCATTGATTTCTGAGTTAGTAGTTTTGCTTTTTCTATTGCAGATGTAGAGCTTAAAGGTGGAGATGCTGGTGTTTGGCAGGTGCTAGGATGTCAGTGGAATTAAGTGAATATGAATCTGGAGCAGGTGGACATTGAGAGTTTGGAAGTCAAGTCAGACTACACATTCAGGCCTAGCTTGCTCTGGAAATAAGGAAGTTTGTGATGGAACAGGTTTTGGTGATGTAGAAGAATGATGAGTGGGGCTGTAGCACTGGCCCTTCAGTCTGTTTCACGGCCAGCATACTTGTTTTATTTACAGAATTACTTTGTTCTGTAGAAGCTCTGGCTTGGCTGTTAGTTTAGTTTATACTTAATTTAACATTTTTAATGCTGTTTTCAGTTGAGAGCCCTTGTTTACAAGCACTGGTATGTCTTTAAGGAGCGAGAGTTTAACGAGTGCTGATCCTGAAGGAAAGCATTAGGATAAACATAGAATTAGAATTAATTAGAATAAAAGAAACAGTTATTAGAATGAAAGAAAAAAGTAGAATGTGAAAATGCTTGTGAGATTTAGACCAACAGTGCTGTAGGGCTCCACATCTTCAGTAGCAGCTAATGCTCTTGGGCAAGGTGTGTGGTAACCCTCCGTGCAGCGACCCTGGAACGTCCTGGAGTGCTGTCCCTCACTCCCCAGCGTTGGACTTGCACCAATCTGTTCATTTCTGAAGATCTCAAGACCTTGGAATGCAGTTCCTCTTGCCTGATTCCAGGCTGAGGTAGTAGTTTGTACAGTTTGAGGGTCTATGATACCACCCGGTACAGGAGATAACTGTACAGGCCACTGCCTTGCCTGGGACAGAGCGCTGCCAACAAGAAGGATCAGAGGGTATTTTGCAAGGAAGGATGAATTCTGCAAGGACACTTGGGATATCAGGTAATGATATTCTCACAGGAGAAACCAGAGGTGTGCCTTATCAGCATGATTGGAGCTCCAGTCCCAGTCAGTATGGGATGTGGTGCTGGTTTTAGGAATTTTCATTTCAACAGTCACCTGAGGTCACTTAAAGCCATTCAGAGCAGCGTGTCGCCAGTGTTGTGTTTCCTGCTTGATCAAGTCAGCCTTAATTTTACTGCCAAATACCAGAGGCTGGTTCAGAACTCTGATCTCAAACAGAAATGGTAACTCAGTCGTTTTTCCCACAGATCCCAAATTTTGCAGAATAATCATTTCAAACAGCCCCAGATGCTGTAACTCTCGAGTGTTAAAATGCTCCATGTGTATTGCATCCTTTGACCTTGTTCTTCTGAGTTTTCCCTGGGTTTCTTGGAGCTTCAGCACTCCTCATCATTACAGCAGTATGCAGTCACACAGCACTGTGGAGCAGATGCATCAGGCCAATCTTTTCCAGTTAGCAGGAGCTCAAACTAGTTCCCTTCAGCTGGTGTTAAAAGTAATTTGGATGATGCTGTCTTGTTAGTCCTTCTGTCTGAAAGCTGCTTTTAGATGTCAGATGTTTGACTTCTGCTTTTCGTGTTTCTTTGTCCAAATGTGTCTGCATATAAAGGTTAAAAAAAATTCACTTCTGTGCTCTAATCAATCAGCAAATTGCTTCCTCTTACAAAGATTTATTTTAATCTTGGGTGAAAGTCTCAACAGTGCCTTCCAAAATTCTGGGTACTTCTGGCCTTTGCTCAATGAAATTATTAATTGATAAATGCTTTAGTGCTGCTCTCAATTAATCATTTTAATGGTCTTGTCCTGGCCTTGAAGTTCATATTTTTTCTTCTCTCTGGATAAATTCACACATTTCCTGAGCTTTACTGTTCAGCTGGAGGCTGACTTGATGGATGGGTACGTAGGTAAGACAGCAATCTTCCTACTGTCAAGCAAGAATAAAAGCAGTAGCATCAACTTTGGAAAGTTCTGGTTTTGTGAGAGTGCTGGAGTAAAACCTGCTGCTGCTTTAATTTGAGCAACTTTGCAATTCATGTGCATAAACTGCAGGACATTTTTCCCTTTCAAAGACGTGATATTACTTCAGAGTGCACAAAGTATCCTTTCTGTTGCTTGACTTCCCCTTCTGCAGTGGAAACCAAGTTGCTTTATGTCTGTTTTTAACTTGATTGGGTTTCAGGTCTGACTTGAGCTCAGCTGACCAGGCTTACTCACTATTGCTGTGGGGAACAAGTTAACTGTGTGGCAGCTGTAAGATAACGTTGAGTTTGTGGTGTAATAAAGCTGATGGTTTGTTTATGGTTCCAGATACAATCCGGTACCTGTCGCTGCATGACAACAAATACATTCGCTATTTTCCTGGGCACACCAAGAGGTAAGATGTGGATTGGTGCATTTCAGGAGAAACTGACAGGGTGAAATGGTGCTTGTGCTGAACTTGAGCTGTGTTACACTCCAGTCAGTCCTCCTTTTCTTTTTTGCTCTGTGGAACTGTTGAATAGCAACACCATACAACGCCAGCTTGTACACAGCTGGTGAGGTAGGAGTTGCTTCATCGACTCCTTTTGTGTGTCTTTGATGCATCTTACCTTCTGTGTTGCAGAGTGGTTGCCCTTTCAATGTCTCCAGTGGATGATACTTTTATTTCTGGATCCTTGGATAAAACTATTCGGCTCTGGGATCTTCGCTCTCCGAATTGTCAGGTGAGATATCAGATCAATGCGTGTATTTGTGTTCTGTTCTCAGTTGGAAAGGTGCAAATGGATGTGTGAAAGAGAAATACTGTTGCTCATTCAGCATTAACACCTTCTTGGAGTTCTGAAGGAGTCTTGATCAAGAGGTCTCAAAAAGATTCTTAATTATTTCAGTTAAGCATGTCACACTGTGTAACACCACTTGCTTCCACTTATGTCTCTGCACTGGAGAAGCACTGTGAAGAGCAAGACATAACACCACAACTGATAAAACATCAGGCTGTTCCCCCATGCAGAAAGTGTTCTCTTAGCCAGCATCTCTGAACAGAAGGGGTGCTGGGAGATGCCTTTTGAGCGTTCACTGTGCGTTTGTGTTTAAATCTGATGCCCTGATGCAGTGAAGTTGGATGAAGAAATGGATGATGTAAAGTAACACAGCAACCGTGTGGTCTGTTTACTTCTTCCGTTGCCTTTATTGCTCATCAGACCTGGCTGTGAGCAGATGCAGCTTTCTAAAAGGAAAGAAAAGCCCTATCATTTTTATTTACTTATTTTGAAAGAGTAGTTTTCTGTGTTTGGGGTTTGTTTTGTTTTGCTTTTAGTGGAAACAAGCTTACATAGAGTGGAAAAAAAATAAAAAGTGCCCAAACTGACAACAGGACTGGGAGTAAATCTCCAGCTTTCAGTGGTGATGAGCTGTATCATCCCTGTAGGTAACGTGGCAGTGTGCCCTCATCTCAGTGGGGCTGCATATAAGAGGGCTGCTTTCTGATTGCAGATGATAGAACTGTCAATGAAAAAGGAGATGAAAGGTTACATCTGTCACTAAATAGAGCTGCCCTAGAAGTAAGCTTTTTATTTTTCCTAACATTTTTGCTTTTTTCTGGGACTGTGTGTTTTATGCCAGTGTCTGAATTTGCCATGGGATGAATTTCAGTCTTGGAGTTGCAGTGAATACTAAGGTTGTAATTGCAGTGACAGGGCAGTGACACCAAAGTTTGAAGTGGTAAGAATATCTGTACCAGGAGCTGCAACTGGAAGCTGCAGGCAGCAAGTGCTAAGAAACAGGTTGAGGAGCTGTTGCTTGTAGTTTTTGGTTTGCCCATGAGATGGCAGCTGTAGCTGCTGAAACATGATCATGAAACTAAAGATGCCCTGATTGTGGGCATTCTTTGTATTGGCTAACTTACTGCTTAGTTTCAAGGAAAAGCTGACCTAAACTAGAAAAAAATTAGCAAAGGCTACTGAGGGGCAGTATTATGCTGAATGTAGAAGCTTAACTGTATTGCTGATTTAATCAAAGATGTGTTCTTGTTGATGAACAGTTACATAGAAACGTTTGGCTGACACGCAGGCTTGCCAGTCAGTACACAGAAATCACATCTTGTTGGCTTTGGTCAGATTCTCTCGAGTCTTTCCTAGTGTGAGCTGAGGAAAAATTCACATAAGCCATAAAAATGCTCTGCTGACATCTGGAAGGTTTGAGGTTTCGTGAAGTTGGGATGGAAAGTTCTGCAGTGGTGTTTACCAGAGCTGTTTCTATCTGCTTCAAAAATAGCTTTTTTCCCCCTCATGCCAAAATTGGTTGCACATTGCTGTCAATTTCAGCAGCACTTTTTTGTGCAACTGCCTCCTGTGGGTGCTAATACAGTTACAGCATGCTCTTTCCTCTCCTTACTTTGAGTAAATGACAGCTGCAAGGAGATCTCAGTTTGTTCCAGTGTAAACTTTGTCATTGCACCAAACTGGAAGCTCGGTGTGATGTTTTGAAGTAGTCGAGTTGCATTTGAGAGGCTGACTTAGCAATGTAGGGAGATGTCAATATTCATAACAGAAACTCAGCCTGTATGCTTCTGACCTGCTTGCAGTGGGCTCTGGGGGTGGTGGAGGAAATATGAGCACCACTTCATGAAAATAATGTGGACTTCCTCTGTTTTAGGGTTTAATGCATCTCCAGGGGAAACCAGTTTGCTCTTTTGACCCAGAAGGGTTGATTTTTGCTGCTGGAGTCAATTCTGAAATGGTGAAGCTTTATGATCTCCGTTCTTTTGACAAGGTGAGCTACCCTTATGTTGTTTCTTACACTTTTTAGTTGGCAAGAAGTGACACAAACTCAGAGCTCAGAGGCTTTGTTTGCTCCAGCTTGCTCTCTGGGGTGTCTGTGCTTGGCACCTGTGGGGGTTTTGCTTGGTGTGTGTCTGATGGACAGTATGTGCTGTCAACAGGTCCTGAAATGCATTCCCAAACACTTGTGGGAGTTGATTTCTGCAACTCTTTCACCTGTTCCAATCTCACATTCAGGGTTTCTGTTGTTGTTTTCCTTGCTGCTTAATCTGGAAGATCACTGGAAAGGTGGAGCCGAGACCTTCAGAGGATGGAAATACCAAAGAAAATCATGAAATTCAGATGCCAGCAACACTGCCTCAGGCTCTGTCTAACTTCAGTTGGCTTTCTTTGAAAACTCAAGCTCCAGCATTCCCTTAAATGTATTTCTGCTGTTAAATGTAGTAGAGTAAGGGAAATCAGATACTGAAATCCCCTACTTGTGGCTCTTTCAGCTTTGAAAACCGCAGGTTCATATTTCAATGAAACTTAAACATCCAGCAGCGTGTTTTAAGTGTGACATTTTCCCTTGTCTGATATTTCAGACCTAAAGATTTTCTCTTATAACTCTGGAACTTCTTCCCTTTGAAGGGGCCGTTTGCGACGTTTAAGATGCAGTACGACCGCACGTGTGAGTGGACGGGCCTGAAGTTCAGTAACGATGGCAAACTCATCCTGATATCAACTAATGGAGGATTCATTCGACTGATTGATGCCTTTAAAGGAGCTGTCCTGCATACATTTGGGGTGAGCACAGTGCCTTGGTGCTTGGAACTTGACATTGAAGTCAATAGAATGGCTTGGGTCGGAAGGGACCTTAGAGATAAGCTGGTTTGGGGTATCACAAAACCCAGTGTCCTTCTTGCCCCTCTGCACACAGAGCTCTGTGGTGTCATAGAGGGGCTCTGCCCTTTGGTTGGGAGATTACTGAGTGCACTACTACATCTTCTGCTTTGTGCCATAGGGGTATAACAACAGTAAGGCTGTCACGCTGGAGGCGTCCTTCACACCAGACTCTCAGTTCATCATGATAGGTAAGATACTCAGAAGAAATTTCAGTGCTGTATGTTGTTTAGGACACCAATTACATCACTGTTGGGAAGCAGAAAGTATTTAAATAATACAGTGCATTTGTTAGCTTTCTTCACATTGACAGGGATTTTCTGTTTGTTGGTAATTGGCTCAGCATCCTTGAGAACAAATCTGAAGTGAGCCTGCAAGTGAGCGACATAACTGCAGAAAGTTTTGCCTGAGAATTTTCTTCTTGCAGAGAAGGGATTGTTCTTGCTTTCTTCATCCTTCTCTTTGGAAAGCACTTTACTGAACAAACTCATGTTCCTACTGTGGCC
Source organism: Lagopus muta (assembly GCF_023343835.1). Lineage (NCBI taxonomy): Eukaryota > Metazoa > Chordata > Aves > Galliformes > Phasianidae > Lagopus > Lagopus muta. The sequence goes on along the minus strand of NC_064443.1, from coordinate 2,945,841 downwards.
TTCTAAATGAAATTTTTAGTGAAAAAAGTTCCCAAATGCAGATGTCTGCTCAGTTTTTAAATATGGTGAAGTTATAACTTGTGCTCCTTAATTTTTTTCTTCCCGGAAGGCTGGGTGTAAATACAGGAACAGAAGAAATTCCTTGCATTTTTTTTATTGGGAACCCAGTTTAAAAGGAGACTAAACCAGAGCTGAGTTATAAAAAGGTTCAGCCTCCAGCTTCAGAGTTCACCTCGCAAATAACAATGCTTGCAAAATGCATTTTAAAGTGAACAGCCTGTCTTGTTTGCAGCCATGTGGGGAGCTGACATTTCCAGTGAAGCTTCTGGTATTTGGCATAGGTCACTGAGACCTTCACTGGAAATGCTCTCATTAGTTTGCACATGTAATGACACACTTATCCTGTGCCTGAAATGAGCACTTCTGTGGACAGTGGTTCCTGCACTCAGCTTTTGGCCTGGTATATACGAGTGCAAGCTGCCAGTGGTCTTTGCTCCTCACTTGGTCACTTGAGCTCTCTTCAGATCAGCAATGGTGGTCGTTAATCTCTTTGGCAGAACAGTGCTGCACTGTGTTGGGTCTCCACAGAGCAAAGACACAAACCATCTGTTGGATGCAAATGTGTGAGCAGTAGCCACGTTTTGTAAATGCTGTAGTGATACTTTCAGAAAAGTAAAAGTTAAGCTGAGAAGAGGAGGTGTGCTTGTTCCTTCAGTTCACAGACAGGTTGAACTTGGCTTTTCCTGTTGGCCTCCCCAGTGTATGTTGTGTGTTTTGTTTTCCACTCCTGCCTGCAGGATCAGAGGATGGGAAGATTCACGTTTGGAACGGGGAAAGTGGGATGAAAGTGGCAGTGCTGGATGGGAAACACACAGGTCCCATAACGTGTCTGCAGTTCAACCCCAAATTCATGACTTTCGCTAGCGCGTGTTCAAATATGGTAAGAAAACCACTGAACTTCCTCCTAGTCCTGTGATGCCCTTACCTTTTTGGAAAGGAATCTGAGAAGGTTCTGTGGCACCAATGGGCTTTTCCTTGGGCTTTCTGAGAGGTGGGCCTCTAGCAAACTTTTATTGCACCTCACCTCAGGTAGGTACATGGGGCAGCACAGCAAGTACTGCTACCTTGCTACCTGGTGTAGGGAGCTGCTTTGGCAGGGGGTTGGACTCAATGATCTCTGGAGGTCCCTTCCAACCCCTACAATTCTGTGATGCTGTGATACTGGCAGGAAAATGTTTGGACGCATGCGTGAAGGCAGAGCAGTGAATGAATGCAGAAGTGTGAATTTCTTTGGTTGCTGCACACAGCTGGTATTTTCATTCTGCTTAAGGCTGGCTTTGCTCTGCAGAACATGCAGTGCAAACCACAGCAGGTTCAGAAAGGGTTTAAACCCCTGGGAGGGTGTTGCTGCCTCTCCTGTGTCTCTGCCTGCCTGCTTATGGAAGGGAGGCACGAGCAGCTCCTGACTTGTGCTGTAGGATGTTTGCATTCTGCTCAGTGACAAATGTTCTTTCTTTCCTCTCTTGTAGGCCTTCTGGTTGCCGACTATTGATGACTAATTCCTACACTGCAGCTACTGTCAGATGATTTTCCATGCTGCTAACAGCAGTGTATTCTTGCAAGGATAGTATTGGAATTGCCTACATCTTCTAGACTCTGATCCCATTCCTGTATATGTTTCCATATGTCTTACCTTATTGGCTGCATTCCTCTCCAAGGACTCCTTCAGTTGACCTCCTAGCATGTTCAGAAGTGACATACAACACTTCCTTACCTTGCAGACTATGCCCAGCAGGCTTCAGCTGAAGTTGAAACTGGCACAGTATTATGAAAGCAGGGGAGTCTGCTTTATTTACAGAATGCTTGTGGCAGTTTTTAAGCTGTAATTTTGTATTCTCCATATTAAGTGCATAATACAATTGATGTTCCAAGGTGGAACATGCAGTTCCTTCCCACAAGTGCATGTTTTTCACATCTGGGATCTCTGTTTCACTGCAGTCCACGGATGGAAATTACTTCTGTGCCAAATGTGAACACTGACAGATTTCAACTCGAAGAACACATGCTGGAGACTCTTGCAATTGAACACATGCTGAAAGAGTGGGTGACTGTACATTTACATCATGCATCCTGTCATCCTTTTTTGGCAATTTAGTGTGCAACAGACCATACACATCTTTGACACTGCCAGAGCTTTAAGAAGCCTCCCTGCTGTTTGCTCTGCCAGCATCCCAAAGGGGGCACACAGTGCTGAAGTCTGGTCTGTGTCCCAAGCAATAAAGGAGTCTGTCAGCAGGAAGATGGGGAAACCAAACTGGGACTGAAAGCACAGTATGCCTCTGTATCTTCCTTGTGTATCATCTTGGCTGATTTTGTAAATACTTTTGGGGGGCAGTGGGAATGGGCCATATTTTTTTACTTCTAGATATTAAAGAATGTGATGTGGGCCAGTGTTGTGGGATGTCAAAGCTGTTCACGTTCACCAATGCAGTTTTCCCCTCCTGGTTTGTAAATAAGCTCTGTTAAGTGCTCCCCAGACTGGGGTTAGACCTGTATCTCTTGGCTGATGCAACAACATGCACAGTTGCTTTGTTATTTCACACACTGTGCACTTGTTACTGGGGGTGCAGGTTTTCAGCTGTGGCAACCCCCCCAAAAAAAGCGATGCTTCATTTGCCAGATGGAATTGCATTGAAAGTAAAGCTTAATGTGCTTTTGCTGGCTTTGTTCTGCTGTGGCCCTGTTCCAAGGACCACCCCCACAGAGGTGCTCTCCCACTCCAGTGGGGCTTTGCTGGCAAATTCTAGTCTTCAAGTCTGGTTCCAGGTTCTTTCTCCTGTGATGTTGACTGATTAGATACATCCAGTGACCAGCTCAGAGTAAATGTGGCATTTCTTGTATTCTTACCTTTCTGAATGTGCTTGGTGTTACATGCTGGGCCATGGCCTTGAAAGTCTATTCTTCCCTTCTGAATGTAAAATGCTGGCAAGCGTGGAGCACGGAGCGAAGGGGGCAGCAGACCAGCACTGCTGATTTCACCAGACCTTTCTGCTGTTAGAGCTGCAGTTGAGAGATTCATAGCACTACACCAGCATCCCTCTTCCCAGTGAGTACTGTCCCACCAGCACCTATAAACACCCAGGGCACAGGGAGGTGGATATCTCTGCCCTTATGCTCCCACTGGGTTTTCACCACCATCTCTTAAGCTCGGTGTTGTTGCATTTCAGGCTGCTCGGTGCTATTTCACCCTTCTCAGTGTTTCTGTAAGCAGCCATCTTTTGCAGTGGTTTGTAACATACAGCCCCTTGGGGTCTGTAGCACCTTTTAACAGTCTGCTTTTACATTCGTTAGCAAATGGTTTTAAAACTCTGTTGCCTTAGAGAATGGATACCCACCCAGATGTTTCTTTCCTGCTATTTTTTATAGGGAAAGGCATTTGGAAGTCTTTTATTCTAAAAATGTTCTTTGTTGACGTGGCTTGAGTGCTTGTTTAAAAACAGTTATTCAGTTCTCTTCTGCTTGCAGTGTTGTAGAACTTTGTGCATTGCAGCATGAAAAGCTTTTTAAAACAGAAGAAGAGGACCAAAGTACCAGTCTGGAGGAACACATCCCTGAAGGCTATCAGTGGAATTCTGGGGTGAGACGAATTCACAAGTTTGTGCCCAGCACAGCACTAAGGCTCAGTTCAAACTGGAATGCTTTCCAGGGCCAACTCCTACCTGCACAGTGGCAAAGCCAAATTTATGGGTTGGTATAGCAGTGAATGCTTTCTATTTGCCTTTAAAAGAAGGAAAGGTGCTCAGTAGCGTTAAGAAACTTTGGTATCCCGTGTTTCTGGAAGATCAGGAGAAGAAAGGTCTTAGCTTCCAGCTTCTACATGTGTCTCTAAAAGACTACAGTTCTTGTGCTCTTTAGCTGAGTGCCCCAATGAGAAACATACCTCATTAAAAAACAGCACTCAGATCTAACAGTGTCCAAACTTACGTAAAGCCAAGTAGGAAACAGCATTCTACACCCCACCACCCACACTGGAGATCTTTTAGATCAACCCTTCGTTCTTTAGGACAAAATAAAGCTGAAGGGAAAGCAAGACTCGACGGCCCGCTCCTAAATAATGCTGTTGGCTGAGCTCATCTGCTTGGACTGTAGGAGACTTGGCATGGAGTTTTTGGGGCTCCTGCATGCTGGGTTCATGTCCCAGCTCCTGGTCTGGGGAACATGGAAGCACTTAAGTGAACAAATGTGGAAGCAGCAGTGTATCTTCCTCCAGTGTTGCTTCTGCCTGTATTTGCACTTTAAGAGTCTCCACCTTGATTTTTGGGTCCAGGCTAGGATCCTGTTGAGAAAAAGCTGGTCTCTTTGGTTATGAGCTGGTTTGGTGAATTTAACTCCTAGGTGGTATATCTGCAGATGGGTGTAAATACATGAATGTGGAGAACTCAATATTGTGGCTGTTAACAATAAATATTTTGTAGACAGATTGCTGAGTGCTGTAAACTCTACATTTGTCTGCTGTGATACGGCTTGCTGGTTTCCTAGAGGGGAGTGGGAAAATGTACTTTGGTTGTGGGGATAGAGGAGCAGTCCTATTAGGCAGTGCCCTAGGAAGAGGAGTGTTCCCAGGCAGCTGATCCAGATGTAAGCAGAGCTCTTTCTCAGCAGGGAACCAGATTGTTGAGCTGGTGTAATAGGAGACTTGTGTCATTACAGTCCAGCTGCCATAGGGAATGGGGGCTGACAACGTGGGTAACATCCCCTGTGTGTTACTTTCAGCTTAAAGTCGAGGATGAGGGAGAAGCGGAGCTGGAGAGAAGCATTTTTGCTATGCTGCTTGCTTAAAGCATGAGCAGATATCTGAGAAAGCTGCCTCCTTCCTGGCTCCAGCCTCGCACTGAAGAAATAACCTGGCACGCAGCTCTCGGGCGATTGCTGCCTGGGGAACACTGCCAGCAACAAACAGCGTCTGGGCAGCAGTAAATACATTCTGAAGCAATAACTTCCCTGTGATCTGCTAAGGCCATCTGTTTTTCAATCTCAGGTCTGTATGAAGCCTGATGGGAACAAAACTAGAAGGTACACAAATTATTTTTTATTAGGACTCATCCTTACAAAACTTGAGCAGTTAAAAGACAACGGGGTTTGTCCGCTTCACTGAGTCATGTGGCAAACTTGTGTGAGGAACAACGAACACAAAAGGAAGGAAATGGGAAGCTTGTCCAGACCTGAACTTACCTGTCTAATGAACAGCTCAAAACCTCACAGATCTGCTTTAAAGGCTCAGATGATCCTGGCATCTTCTGTTGCAGTGAGTGTACCGCTCGTGCACCGGCGCCCAGCTACATGGAACAACCGGTTCTATTCTACTTGGAGCTCTTCTAGGAAATCAGCTGATGCATTTCCTTACACACTTCAGCTCTCATCAGCACTGCTACAAAACCAGCCTCGCTGCCAGTAGTCAGTGACCCCCAAAGCGTTAGTGAGCGCTCTGATCTAAACTTTGTTAGAGAGCTGTACAGTAACTACATCACGTGTAGCAGAAATGCTCTTCAGGTATCCACCTCTCCAGTGGAGACTCCATCTCAGCTGGAAGAGGTGTAGGCCACCACAGTTGGTAATTGCAGCAGTTCCCAGTTCTCCAGCTGATGGAGCAAATGGATACGAGGGACACCTGTAGCTTATATGTTCAGTTTGAGTCTGATTAAAATCCAGTCCTCAAGATTGGATGGACCTCACTTGATCTTCATTCTTTAATATTAAAAAGGAAGAAGGGTTGTGGCTTTGAGGTTCACTGTCCTTAAATCTTAACAGCGGTCTTTGGTTCCTGTGGCTGCTTCTGCAGTTTCCCATTGGCACAGCAAAGTAAATGCAGTAAGAGGGATGATTTGTTGCCCACTTGCACGTTGTTGATCTTCTTGCATAAGTGCTGGCTCTGCGTTCTCAGGTTCTGCATCAGGTGGTGTTGCTGGAGGAGGGTGCATGACTGGCAGAAATCCCTCAGTCCTGTGCTGATGCCCAAAAGCACCACAGTAGGGGGGCACTGAGATGCTGCCTGTCATGCTAACAGTCCTCAACCCTGCTGTGTAGTGGGATGACAAACACGGAGATGTCATCATAGGATGCCTCCTGGTTATCATCCAGCATCCACTGGTGGTCCCTCTTCTTTCCCCTTGCTCTGCACACCAAGCTCTTGGCCAGTTCTGAAAATCTGGGAGTGGGGAAAAATGAGAGTTTTGGTTTAACTCAATGCTGCCCCCCAAGAACAACACTGAGACAGGGCTCTACAGTGCCAGAATACATTTCTAAAGACATCAGCATTATCACTGCTTCTTTAGGATGCAGAAATACTAAGAGTCAGTCCTTCCAGAGTCCCCAGAAGGAGTTCTTGGCCATGCTAGAGCTGACCTGGAAGCCAAGTGGTCTCAGTGTCTGTTTGGTCCAGACAGGTTTTTTGGGAAGGGAAGCAAGGGCAAAGCTGATGTTACCTGTGGGGATTTGTCCTGTTTTCTGCAAGGAAGCTCCTGGCCATGTGGGCCACATCTTCGTTGCTCAAAACATCCCAAAGGCCATCAGTTGCCATGATGAGGACATCATCTTCCTTAATGTCATGCAGAGCAAAGTCAAATACATTCACCTGGAAAACACAGGATTGAATCAGGGGGTTTTCCACATGTGAAAGCTCCAGCTATTTACCAAGGGCTGCCATGTTTCCTGTATTGCATCTGGCTTTGGGATGCATTAAGCAACCCTGTGATTCTTTGCTTCCCCATGTGAGGGTAATCATAGACTCCAAACAAAGTAGGTGGCAACCAGTGGTGAGTGCAACCAGTGGTGAGTGCACTCCGTTGTGGTCAGAATGCCAGCAGAAACTCCACTTGCTGCAGTGCATAGGAGGGGGCAGGAGGGTAACTGCTTCCCTGAGGGATGGCTGTGGGATCTGAGGGCTTTGAACCTTTATGTTCCCTCGTTGCCACCTGGGCAGCATGCAGAGAGAATGGGATGGAAAAAGGGCACGGCTGAGACCTGCTTAGTCGCTACAAAATAGGAGCAGCTGAATTCCACCACCCCCCTGCAGTTCCACGTGTTCCGACTAACCTTTGGAATGCAGGAGAGGAAAGGTTTGACTTCAATGTTGGTGTCGATGACTTTGAGCTGATGATCCCCTAAACCTCGAGAGACAGATAGAGTCCCCAGCAAACGAGCCTGGCCCCAAGCAAAACAAATGTAAGAACACAGTTCCCTTAAAGGCAGCTGCATGACTTGCCCTTTAGGAGCATCATCCACACATCACCCACAGCCACCCCAGGAGGCATGAGAGATGGAGAAGTGATTACAAGCGATGGCCTGACAGGAGTGTGGATATGGAAAGCCAGCACAAGGGTGAGGTAGGAGAACATGGGACATGGTAGAGGCTCATGCTGAAGGCCAAAGGTGGGTTCTGTAGTGAGCAGCATGTCCTGCAGACCTCAGGAAGCCCTCTTGTCATCTCATGGTGTGAGATGACAAGGAAGAAAATTGAACTGACTTGAAAAAAATGGTCCTTTGTCTTTGCAAAGGGGTGCCACGTGGGCTGTGGCACTGGTAGTGGCAGGGCTCTTCCTGCTCCACCCCTGTGTGCATACACTGGATGTGTGCAGTCAGTGACCCATCAAGTGGTTGGGATGCTCTTGGCCTCCCCATCAGCCTGCTCTGCCCTCCCAGGGCATAAAGCATCAAGCTACCTGCTTCCCGTGACCGTGGACAAGAGGATACTTGAGGTCAGCTTTCTCCACCAGCTTGTATCCCCTAGAACAGAGCATTCAGTGTTGATTTGGTGTCTGACTTGACGGTACAACTCAGTCTGAGCATTTCAACTGTGATTCAAGACTCGCGGTGTCCCCGTGCACAGGGAGTGACTGAGGAAGGCTCAAGGTGACTTGCTGAAGCAGTAGCATTAAGAATGACCCCTTGTTGAATGCCAGGGTGTTTCTCCTTCCCCATTTCCTTCCAGTTGTACTGAGGCTCCCCACCTCAGCCTGCAGAGCCCAGCACCATCTCCCACTGCTGTTCCCTACAAAGGTCCTGTTCTTCAGGCAGAGCAGAACTACTGCTGGCCTGCTGCTCACAGCATCCTTTACCACGATAGCAGCTCTGCATTCAGACAGCCCCTCGAGCATTCCATTGCCCCTAGCAGGTAAAGCTGCCCCGTGCCATGTCCCTGCCCCCACACACAGAGAACCCACCAGCCCTCCATGAAGTAATCCCTGTACAGGACTTTCTGGCCCACGTCATCTCCCTTCAGTCTCCGTGGAAACTCGAAGCGTGTGAACTCTCCATCCAGGAGTTTGGGGAAGAGAAAAGCCTGAAGGAGGGAACAAAGGCATAGGATGGACAGGCTTTGCTTCTGCAGGGGTGAGCAGCAAGGCTGTGCTCTGCTCGCATGCTGGGACTTGCACTCCCAGCTGCAAAGTGGGAACAACAGTGGGAAAACACATCCCAAGGGCCAAGCTGGGTGTGAGCATCTCCGACACTTAAGTGCTGTTAGTTGAATCCTGCTCACAGCCCCCGTGGCTGCTGACACTTTGGCTCCTGCCACAAGCCCTCCCTGACCCAGGTTGTTGATCTGAGGGTGAGAGGAGTCACTCACCAAGTGCTGGAGTCGCTGCCTCTCTGTCTCGGGTGTGAACTCAGAGCTCATGGGCACAATGGTGTCCTTCAGAACGAGAATGGCCCTATGAGAAAAAGAGGCAAAGAGCTGAGCTGCATCCTGCCCCATCCCCATCAAGGCTGCCCCGTCTCTGCTGACCTGTTACTGGGGCTACCTCAGGGTCAGCCAGCTGAGAGAGCTCTGTGGCAGAGCAGTGCCAGAGAAGAGCCACACATCCAGGAGGGTTTAAAAATGCTGGCGTGTTTTAACACTGCAGTTGTGTTATTGCAGCAGAGAACTGAGCCTGCCTGGTTTAACAATGGCAGAACTCCCTGCTGGAGGAGTGGTGGCCAAAGACACATGAGGAAGCTGTTTAACATGCTTTGAAATCAAATCCCACTTTTGAACCCCTGCCAGGATCAGCTTACTGCTGCACTGCCCTGTGGCTGGGCAGCATTAGTGCTTGGAAACCTGAAAGCCCTTCTAGAAAGCACGAGAGCACCCACCCACCCATTCAATAGGTCCCAGCTCCACAGAGTGCTGCACGCTTAACTTTTCTAGAGTTACATAAGGTGCTGGAAACCTTATGGTAAGGCATTGGAACAAGCTGCACAAGGAAGTGATGCAGCCACCATCCCTGGAGGTGTTCAAGAACCGTAGATATGTGGACATGGCTCAGCTGGCACAGTGGTGATGGGTGGACAGTTGGACCTGATGATTCTTGTGGTCTTCTCCAGTCTTAATGATTCTGTGAAACCTCTGCTAATTCCAGCTCTTGTTCCCAAGCAACCTCTTCCTTTCCTTGCACTCACCTGCTGTCCCCAGCGTTTGCCACATACAGCTTTCCCTGGAAATAAAGGGCAGCCAGAGCAGTGCAGCCTCCTGTCTGGTTGGTGGCTTCCATCTCCTGGCCAATCACTTCATCCTGTGGGTTTAAACAAGTTTGAAGAGCGATGTTAACCAGGGTGCTGCTTTCTGCAGCTGCCCCCTGGCTCCTAGCAGAAATCTGGAGCTAAAACTGCTTTGAGGCAGTCAGCAGAAAACCAGCAAGGTGAAAGTCAGCATTGCTTCAGTGCAGCCAACAGAGTTATCACTGCTGGACTGAGTGCTAAGGACAGGCTGATAGCAGAGATCTCAAACTTGCATATGGTCTATGAGTCTAACAATAGCCATGGTCTAGCCCTGAAGGAATGTATTCCCTGGGAGCAGAGATGCTGCAGCTTTGCTCAGTGTCAGCATTACAATGCAGTGCAATGGCCCTGAGGCAGACCTCAGGCAGCTGACTGACCCAGCATGATGTCAGCTGGCCTTAAGGGTGCACTCTGGCTGCTCGAGGAGCTGTAGGCTGTGGCATTTGGCAGCCACAGCCTAGCCCAATGCACAGCATCCCTTGCCCATGTGGCAAACCCAAGCAGCTGGGCAATCAGTGCCTGACCAGTTCCTGATGAGAGAGCTCAGAGCAAGGGAACCCTTGCTGCAGGGACGAAGAACTCACGCATTCCTGGAAGGCATTCTCTAGGGCTCCCACCACCACATCTTCTACGTGGATGTGCTTCTCCTCCACGAACTGGGGGTCACTGTCACAAACACAGCGCCCGCTCAAGTGCATGGGGGGACAGGGCTCCACGATGGCCCCCGCAACCTCCTCCAGCTTCTGCTTGATGCAGTAGTGCAGGTAGTTGGAGGCAATGATGGCAGCTTCTGGGCCACCGTGGCCATCGAAGAGTGCCCAGTAGTAACCAGTCAAAAACTGCAAGGGAGAAGAAAGATCAAGCAGTGGAAAGAGGCAGAGAGGGGCCATGCAGACAGCAGCTCGCACTCAGGATGTGCTGAACGTGTTCTGCCTGGCTTTTCCAGCCAAGCCGATGGAGCAACACCTTGGGGGCACCTGGGGGAACTCAGAACGGGGCCGTACCTGCGTGGAGCACAGGATCAGCCACTCCTGGTCCTCCTCCAGGCCTGGCTCCTTCCTGCGCACGGAGATCTGGCAGCACGTTGCCTGGTCCTCGTTGAACTCTGACTTCTCAGCATTGATAACCCTGCAGGTGCAAACACTCCAGCTGAGGGGCGAAGCACTGCCCAACCAACATGGGAGTGAGCCCCCAGCCTTCCTTCCAGCCCCGTGCTCGCTTGCTCCCTTCTCAAAGTCAAGGATCTCTTGGCTGGGAATCTAAACATCAAATCGAGCAGGAAAAAGTTTCACCTGGGATACAGTGAGTTATGGGGAAAGAGCTGTCATGGGGCACCCCTATCTCCACCAGTCCCTGCTGGCAGCCAAGGCAGCTGTGCCAGGCTGGTGACAGAGCTCCTTCTGGCCTTAACGCTGGGCCCTTGTCTCCTTGCACAGCTTCACCTCCTGAACGTTGCAATCCCACGACCTCCAGCTCACAAAGTGGTCCCACCACAACGCCCCTCTTCCCATAACCGAGGCAAACGCAGAGATTTATGGGGTTGCGTTTTTCCCTTTGCTATGACGGTGCTCTGCCAGGGCTCAGCGCTTCGGTGCCGCTCACCCCGAGAAGCCCCTCTGCCCGCTCCCTGCAGCTCATCTCCTGGGGACACGCGGACTCCTTTCACCGAAGAACTGAGGGTTTGCTGCCCACCGCTGCCTCGCACAGCGCAACGAACGCACCGGGGCAGGGGATCACCGCGTTCAGCCCTGCCCAACGCTCCGGGGGCTCCTCGCCGCGCCCGCAGCCCCCCAGCACCCGCTTCGTGCCCCGTAACCCCACGCAGCCCCCAGCCCCGTAACCCCCAACGGCCGCACTCACTCGGCATAGCCCGAACCCCAAGGCAGCGGCCGCTCCGGCCCGGTGCCCCGCACGGTTCTGACGTCCCTCGGATTCTCCTCTTCGTCTCGGAGGAACTTGGGCCGGCGGTACTGCGGCGGGGCGGGCTGGGGGGAGCGCGGTGCCGATTCCTGAGCACCTCCGGGCCGTTCCGTGGGGCCGCCCCGACGCAGCCGCCGCAACCACTCGACGGACATGGAATCCCGCGGGCTCCCCCCGCACGGACCGGGCGCGGCTCGAGGTCCGGCTCCTCCCGGGGGCGGTGCGGGCTGCGGCTCCGCCCGGTGCCGGCTCCGGAAGCGTCGGTGCGGGCGGCGGAGCCGTTTCCTGCCCGGGACGCGGCGGAGCGGAGCGGAGAGGAGCCATGACGCACCAGACCGGCATCCACGGTAAGCGTGGGCCGGGCCGAACCGCCGGGTCACGCCGCTCGTTCCCCGCCGCGGCTCCCGGATGCGCAGGGTGGGCACCGCGGGTGGCGGTCGGGGGCAGCGCGGCCGATCCGAGCGCGGTGCTGCGGGGCTTCGCGCATCCTTTGTCTCCGAGCGATGCCCGAACGCGGCTCGGCACCGCTAAGGTGTCTTCTACCACGGCTGCTCCGTTATGGAGTGGGGTCTGCGCAGCCGGAGGCCCTTGCCCTGCCATCCAGCAGCGGGCGGAGCGGCACAGCCCCGCCGTGAGCCCAAAATCCCAGCGGGGAGAAGGGTGCGAGCGGCGCGGTGCGAGCCCACCGCTGTGCGTGCTGCCGGCCGCCTCCCGCCGCAGGGCTGCGTTTTAAGCAGAAAGAACGCCAGCAGTGCTGTCTCTGGAATTTCCGTGTTGGAAGAAGGCCGGTTTAGGGGGAAGGATATGTGGGGGGATCCCCGGAGGCGGCCCCGAGGTTTCGGGGGGTGACAGTGTGCGTCTCCGTGGCGTTTCCCCCCGCTCCCACCTGACACCTCCCTGGGCAGCGTTAAGCAGGACCGGAGGCACTGCATAATTGATGGAACCGAATTGATATGCGAGCAGAGGTGGCAAAGATGCCGGCCCTGGGCTATGCTGGGCGGGCTGTGCCAGCTCGCTGTGCTTTCCTCGTGGCCAATGCCTCTCTGGGAGCATGGCGAATTTAGGGTGAATTTATGGCCACTGTTCCTGTGCAGCACACTCTGGTGACGTTCCCTTTGCTCGAGGACAGCCAGGAGCATCATTCCTGTTGGGTGCTCATGGGATGCAGTTTGATGCTCAGATGCTGCTCCTGCTTGGCCTGGCAGTGCTGGTGGCCGTCAGCCCTTGCGTTCTCATTCATTGCCTCTAAGCCTTAGGCTGCTACATTAAAGCTCAGGACCTCTTTGTGCTTTCCTCTGGTTGCAACAACAACAAAACCAGAACCGAAGCAGTGGGCACAGCACTCTGAGCTCTCAGTGCAGGCAGGATGCACTGCCCTGGTAGGGTTTGCAGTGTCCTGGTGCTTGAAACAGAGGTGGAAGAGAGGCACTGGCATTGCACCGCTGCTCTTGCAGTTCACTGACCTGTGCCAGCCCCAGCAAGGCAATCTCATTCCCTTCCCAAACTGCTTGGAAACTGCTGGGTGGGTGCATCAGGGGGTCCTTCATTCTCCCCCACCCTGGCACAGTGGTCACCATCATTCCTTCCCCCATCAGCGAGCTGATTCACTCTCTCAGATGAGCACAGCAATGCTGCTGCTGCTTCCTCCCCCTCTGGGAGTGCCTGAGCTGTTTGCCAAGCAGGAGGGATTTTCCATGTCTTCCATCTTCATGTGTTGTGGGTAAGCCACCCAGCCTCATCTGTGAGCCTGGCTGGCGGTGATAGCTTGGAAGGGAGAATTTGATATAAGCAGTGAAGGGAAGGCTGGGTGTGAGTGCCTCAGAAAGTCGGGTGACCTCCTTTCCCTGCACAGCAGGAAGCAGGCGTGTGCTGGGCAGGGGGGGAGGAGCATCATTCTGTGTGAGCTGACTTTGGGAGAAAGATGAAGGGTCCCAGGGAGAGGGAGGTGATGGTGATGCTCGTGTGGATGGCAGAAATGTTGGGGTGAAAACGTGTCTTGAAGGGTTTTTTCCATCTAGAAAGTGGCTTGTGTGAGCAAGAATGAAGTGGGAGGTGAAGAAGGAGCAGAAAGTGGGGGGATAGCAGTGTTGTGGCTGCTGAGCTGCTCCTTGCCCATCCCCGTGGGAGCAGCTGGCTCTGCTCCCAGGCTGACTCTTCGATGAGAAGGAAGCTCCAGAAGGAAACTGTCCCTATCCAGCACTTGTCCCAAAGAGCAGTTGGGCACTGGCACAGCTGCATGGGGAGCTGGGGGAGTCAGCGCCCATGGAGGCGTCCCAGCACCGTGGGGATGTGGCTCTGAGGGCCGTGGGCAGGTGGGGGGTGGACGGTGGGACCTGGGGATCTTAGAGGTGTTTGCCAACCATAATGATTCTGTGATTCCTTGGCTGTAGGTGCGCTCTGCCAACAGAGAGGAATGGCGGTGATGGGGTTTCTGCTGAGATAAGAGAAGGGAAACGAAAACCTCCCTGCTCATGGGGCCTGTGCAGTGAGCTGCTGCAGGGCTGCCTTTGAGGAGCTGATCCCCATCTGTGGGTAACGACTGCTTCTTCCGGGCTGGGCACCAGTGCTCTGGTTCCTGGTTTTGCTTTGCAGCAAAGAGCAGAAATGCCCTGGGCATATGCAAAACACAAAGCAAACACCCCCATGACTCAGAATGCACAGAGGCAGGCTCTAACCCCTGCAGAAGTTGCGCTTGAGCTGTAATTTTGAGGATGTGCAAATAATAAAAGCCTCTTAAAGTAGTGGGGAAGAGGAAGTCCCTTGGAAAGTGCATGTCAAGAGCCTCTAAATGCAATGAGACCACTGCTGGTCTGATACCCAGAGTGAGAGCGATTCTGATGAGGATCTGGGAGGTGCCAGAGTGGGGGGAAGGTGGCTTCCAGGTAGGCATATGGAAGCGAATGGCTCATGGGATGAATGGCTGGAGATACCCAGGCAGGATATGCAGTGTGGCCAAGATTCAGTGAAATCCTTCTGCAGAATAGAACCCAGCATCAAAAGGTTGAGGGAACTGGGTTTATTTAGCTTGGAGAAGAGAAGGCTCCGGGGAGACCTCATTGTGGCCTTCCAATATTTGGAGGGAGCGTATAAACAGGAGGGAAAATGGCTGTTTACGAGGGTGGATGGTGATAGGACAAGGAGCTATCACTAAATAGGACTCAGTTTTAAACTGAGACAGGGGAGGTTTAGGTTGGATATGAGGAGGAAGTTTTTCACCCAGAGGGCAGTGAGGCACTGGCACAGGTTGCCAAGGAGGCTGTGGATGCCCCATCCCTGCAGGCATTCAAGGCCAGGCTGGATGTGGCTCTGGGCAGCCTGGGCTGCTGGTTGGCGACCTGCACACAGCAGGGGGTTGGAACTGGATGAGCACTGTGCTCCTTTTTGACACAGGACATTCTGTGATCGTGGAGAACTGGAAGATGCTTTGGCTGTGTCCTCTCTTGCTCAGTTCTTCCTTTTTCCCTTCCATTCTATTTTCTCATGCAGTCTGTAGCTTTTTCACCAGAGATAAGGCTGCCTGCAAGGCCGTGGTGAGAAATGCAATCTTCTCAGTGCCCAAAGCAGCCAGCCAAGCTGCAGGAGGGATTGGCAGTGTGCAGTTGCCTCAGCTTGAGGATAGTGGCCAGAGGATGAAAGATTGATGGCTGAGGGTTCAGGTTTCGTGCCGGGAGGCCGAGGGGACGCGGCACGCCGAGAGAGGCATCTGTTTCAGGGGACATGTATTATTGATCCGGGAGCTGTCAGCAGGCTGGGGATGAGTGGGAAGGCCCAGCAGGTGAGGGCTGCTCTCCCTCTCTGAACGCAGCCCCAGCTCCCTCAGTCTCGCATGGCCTGTGCCGTTCTCCTTGCACGACACCAATCCCGAGGCTGTGTCAGCACCATGTAACCTTGCTGCAAGCTGTGCTCCTGCTCCTGCCTTCACAACTGACTTTGCAATGCCGTGAAGCCACTAACCAGCATAGGCTTGCCCCCAGTGTGACCCTCTCTCTCTGCAGAGTTGCTGGCAATGCACGCTGCTCTCTCCTTCTGTGGTGTTTTGCTTCCTAGTGAATTTCATCCTATTTCTTTTTTTTCTTCTTCTTTTTCCAGCCTGTTCCTCCAACCTGCTGAGAGAACAGGGAGCTCTCCTTGTCCTCCAGCACGCACTTTGCCTCTCCTCTATTCCTGACTGCAGGACGCGTTGGTGCGGTGGCCAGATCTGACCATGGAGATGTGGACTTAAAGCTGGACCCACATCGGGTCTGGGGACCTCCTGCTGTGGGCACCGACCCACCAAAATGCACCTGAGCTGCCTTCCCCTGGCTCTGCCACTTTGCCTCGGCTGCCACCTACCTCCAGCAACCACAGTGTAGCATGGTGCCCTGCTGCCTCCAGGACCTGCCAGCACTGAGGACTTTCCTTGAGCTCTGGGCCCTACCTCTGCAGCTCCCACTGCCGTGCAGCTGCTCTGGGTTTTTGTTCCATGCAGGGCCCTCAGCCTCGGGATCACATCCTGGGGACACCCCTGTGTCACCCCATGCCTCAGTGCTGCTCCCTCCTCCATCCCTCTGCTTTTCCTTTGGAACAGGCTGGGGGCTCTCTGTTAATATTTCAGGCACGCAGACTGTCTCGTCAGGTCTGCTATGCCAATTAAGCAGTAATCATGCTGTAATGAAGCAGTTGCTGAGCTCATGCTGAAAGCCTTCACGGCTAGCATGTTCCTCTCCCTTGGCTCTGTGCTGGAGGAAGCAGAAAGGAATGGCACAGACACATCAGTGATTATTATTATTATTATTTTTAATTTTTGGTGTTTTTTTCCAAAATATTTTAGCTTGAATCTAGGAATATCCAAGCTGTTATCCCCCTCCCTCCTGTTTGGGCAGCACGATGGCAAAGCGTAACGCTCATCAGCACCCTTTGGCTCTCGTGTTTAGGTTTCCTAGGTGTACAAACATCTCTTTTTCTCCTCCTCTTCCGCCCTGGGAGAAACCTCTCGTATCTTCAGCAACCACAGCAGCTGCTTGGAGGAAGCAGCCTGTCAGCAGGGGAAGGGCTAAAAATACCCGGCAGCAGGCTGAGTGCTGCTGGAAAGCTGTGTGCCTCCATGCTGCCGGGGGCCATGGGATGGGTTTGGGAGGATGGTCCTACTCCCATGTCGTGCTCGGGTTTGGCTCTGAGCCTGAGGGCTGCTTCTCATCTGTGCCTTTTCTCTCTGCAGAAGATGCCCCAGGCTGGTGGGCCCTGGGCAGCTTGTTCTGGTGGGGGCAAGCAGCCCATGGCAGGGCTTGAGGCTGAGGGGCTTCACGGTCCCTTCCAGCCCAAGCTATGCTCTGATTGAGAAGGCATCAGGGAAAGGGAGAACTTCTAGACCTTTGCTCAGGACAGCTCTTGAGATGGTGAAACACATGCAGCTCAGATTTATCACATGGGAGGAAGGAACCGGTCTGCCCAGCTGCTCTACTGGTGACCCCTCAAGCAGCAGTTCCCTGGTGTGTTTGCACTTTGGGGCTGCTGCGGGGAGCAGTGGGTTGCTTATCTTTGCAGCACTTGTTTCTGTATTTCTAATAAGTGCTGGAATGCTCTGCAGCTTTAAAGTCTCGGGATGGGATCTTCCAGGCGGGATGCCCTGCACTAAGCACCCTGCCTTGGTTCTTCTTTCTTGCAGAGCAAGGCTGGAGCAGAACACATGCAGCAGCATGGAAGGGTCTGTTACAGGGTGTGCACTTATGTGCTGGGTGACTCTTACCTGCTGTGACCCTGCAGATCCCCATTGGCTGCATGGCAGCATCCATTGGGCTTGCTGTTGAGCTGTCATGTGGGTATCTGCCTGCAGCCGTAGCTGATGGCCTGCTGTTCTTTCCCATCCAGAGGGCTGTGTCTCCACTGTGGGCTCAGTGACCTGCAGCACTGGGGCTCAGCAGCATCCCCACCTTTCCTAACATCTCCCAGCCACCCTGCACACAAACCTGACTGCGCTGCAAAGTTAATAAACTTGTCACTTGAGCTCTGCCTGCAACCAGCCAAGCCATCAGCTAAATTTGGGTGATTATGTTCACCCAGGCCAAGTATCAGGTTATCTGGATCACATGTGCTCCCAGCTGCTATTTAACTCTGAAGCCTCTGGGAGACGCAGCACTTTACAACCCCTGAGGAGGCCAGCTGTTGGGATTTCATATTATTTTTATTGTAACATTTTGGCACCGGTTATTCTTTCTCTTTTTTTTTCTGCACTGTTTTTAATTAATCTCCTGCCAAATCATTTATCCCCACGGCCCTTCAGTGAGCAGCACCTGCTTTGGCCCTTCGATCTGATCACAATGTTTCTGGTTCTTTCAGCCACCACGGAATTAAGGGACTTTTTTGCCAAAGCCCGAAATGGTTCAGTTCGGCTCATCAAGGTGATCATCGAGGAAGGTAAGCTCCATTTTTAAGTGCTTTGATTTATGCTGTGTCAGCCCAGTTCTCCTCTTTTCCTCTCTTTCCTCTTTGCTGGCCAAATATGCTGAAAAATAGGGCTTGCATTTCTGGAAATGTTGTACAAATTCCAAGCGGGGCTTCTTGACACGTGGAGCCAAGAGCAGAGTGCTGTGGGTCCGTGTGAAAACCAAGCCCAAAATTCAGGTGAGCTGCTGAGCAACTCTTGGCAACAACAGCCTCACAGCCTCTGCTGGGGCCGCTCTGGGATACGCAATGACTTTGCATCCTGCTGACTTCAGACCGGCTCTCCAGTGCCCCCAGTCCCAGCTCCTGCTCCTTCCTGCTGCTATGGCACAGGGGGCTGCGTGTTGCCCTGCTGCGTTTGGCCACCAAAAGGTGCCTTTGGGCCTCAGTTTTTATCTAATAAGCAAGTGGAGCAAAGCAGTGATTGAGCATCCCAGCAGGAACCTCTGAGGTGTAGGTTTTCCATCTGCTCGGCTTGGTACAATTGCATATGAATGACTTGTTTTTCACAGAGCAGTGTGGCACCGTCCTACAGCTGGGACTGCAGTGACTTCAGCCACCCTGGAGCTCAGCAGCCAACAACCATTTTTGTTCCCTGGTCATCTTTAGCCTTTAAAAAGCTCGTCCTTCTGTTAGGGATGAGTCAGATAAGCCCAGGCTGCAGTGTGGCTGTGAGGGCTGCTGGCTCTAGATGCTGCTCCATAGCAGCAATGGAGACATGTTACTGTCAGTAG
Source organism: Lagopus muta (assembly GCF_023343835.1). Classification (NCBI taxonomy): domain Eukaryota; kingdom Metazoa; phylum Chordata; class Aves; order Galliformes; family Phasianidae; genus Lagopus; species Lagopus muta. Next base: position 2,927,233 of record NC_064443.1, on the reverse strand, counting down.
AAATCACATCCCCTTGCTTGGCAGTGCTTTGTGCTTTGGATCCTGCCCTGCTACCATGCTGTCACCTCCATGGTCTGGGCTCTGGGAACCCCAGCCATGGTGCAGTTTCTGGCTTTGCTGCCGGAGCTAGGGAGGAAAATTTGCCCTAAAGAAATTGAATTGAACTGCAGAGACTCTGTGGGAGGAAGCAGAGCAAGCTGAAGAGCAAACAAAGGCTGAAAAGGGTGATGCTGGAGGTGGTCCTATAGAGAGTGCTGATGCTGGTGTTGCATTTCTGGAACAGGCAGTTCTTCAGCCTAGGGAACACTTGGATGCTGCAGGCTGCTGAGGGCACTGCTGTGGGCTGGCTTGTGCTGCTTCACCTGCAATGAATTACCTGGCATTGGTTGCCCTGTGCATGGGGTGCTGGGACATGTAGCAGGTGGGAAGGCCTTGGGGCTGCCTGGCTGTTTGGCCAGGTGAAATCTGTTGGGCTCTCTTAGATTTTGGAGCTTTCCAAAAAGCCGAATCCTTCTGCCTGCCTGCTTTGTATTGTTTAAGTCTACATTGAGGTTTTTATGCTGCTTCTTCCTTTCTTTCTCCAAGCAGATGGTTTTGTTGGAGAGAAAGTATTTTCAGCTCTGCTTTTCTGAAAGCACAGGTTGGGGATGGTGTCCGTCTGGAGCAGGGCTGACAGAGCAGCTCTAGGCGAGCTGCTGGTAGTCCTTCAGCTTTTTGAAGCCTCTTTTCTTCCCTGCAACTCGTGTGGAGGAACATGATCTAAAAGCAGCTTTGGGATGTAGGGTGTCCCACACTCCAGGAGCAGAGCCACAGCGAGTGCAAAACCTCATTGCTGCACTTCAGCAACACAGAGAACTTCTGTCCTTGCTTCCTGAGAACTCTTTGAAGAGGCTTTGGAGAATGGCAAACCTTTCATTTCTCTCTCTGATATTTTTCTTTGTGTTCATACCATGCCTACACTGGCACTTAAATCCCAGCCCCACACTGCCCAGCTTGCTGCTTGCTGCTTCCAGCCCCATTGATGCTTGCGTAGCAGGGGAAAAAATACCCTCTGGACACTTGAGATGCCACCACATGTGTGAACTGCATAAATCCTTTCCAGAAGCCAGGGCTCTCTGGCAGCACGGCCTGCTGCAGGGGGACAGAGCACAGAACCCTGCCTGCTTATCCCTCAAGCAAGTGTTTTTGCATCTCTGAGGTTACAGGGAGTCTGATAAGAGCAGCTGAGCCTTGCCTTTGCATAACCTTCACTTTTCTCTCTTCTCCTTCCAGAACAGCTCGTTTTGGGAGCACACAAGGAGCTGGCCCGGCGCTGGGACATGGACTATGATGCCTTTGTGCTACCCTTACTGGATGAGCAGCAGCCATGCTATGTGCTGTACCGCCTGGACAGCCAGAACGCCCAGGGCTACGAGTGGCTCTTCATCTCCTGGTCCCCTGATAACTCCCCGGTGAGCTCTGCTGTCCTGGAACTTTGTGGCATTTGGGCGGGAGCAAGATGGGCAGGTGTCCAAAAATCTGCCTTCGGTGGCTCCAGGATGTGTAACTGTAGGCCAGCAACGACACCTGCTGGCTCGTAGGCTGGTGTTGATGTTCCTGTGGCTTGTGACCTTGGCCTTAGCATAACCCAGGGACTGTGAGCCTTGATGGCAGAGGCTTGGCTTGGTCTTCTGTGTCAGTCAAGGCGGGCTGGGGAGTGCTTGCAAAAGTTCTTTCCTGAGCAGAGTTTTGCAGGAGAACAGTGCATGAGAAGTCTAAAAGGTGAATGGAAGCAACGTTTTGCTTTGTTGGTGGGGAATTTTCATTGGAAGGATGTGGTCCCTTATGGCGACTCAACAACATCAAACCATCAGGACTGTTCTTTTGCAACATGATTGTTTTCATGATTCCCTGTGAAGCTGCTGTCTGTCTGTACAATAAACCAGTGAACTGTGGTTTGAGGCCAGAGCTCCTTAAGGCTGCACATGCCTCCATGCATAGCTGTGGAAATAGAGCTGACAAGTGCCCACACTGTGCTCAGAGCAGTTCCCTGGAGCTAGAGCTGCTGGGGTGAGACACAGGACTGAGGTAAAAACCAGGTGGTTGTTTTCCAGGTACTTACTTTATAGCTTATAGTGTCAATAGCTACAGAGAGCTTTCTGCTCCCTATGAGAATCTGGAGTCTCTGTATCGGTTTTGATTGATTTGTTTTTGTGTGTATTTGTTTTTGTGTTTCTTTGTGTTTGTGTAATCAGAGCATCCCGTGGTTAAGCAAGCACATGGAGGTGACATTATTCCTTGTTGTGCTGCAGGGTCCTGGGCTGCAAGCTGGCTCCCAGGGATGAGTCTCAAATGACAGCACCAGCTGTGGTTGTAGCTGCACATGGAAGGGGTGGGAGGCTGAGCTTTGGGAAGGCAGAGCTTTGGGTCAGGAGGTGGCAGTGACCACCAGGTGCCAGTGGGATGGAGGTGACAGGTCCTCTGCTTCCTTCCCTGACCATGTCTACTGCATCCCTCCTCACACAGGTCAGGCTGAAGATGCTGTATGCTGCAACCAGAGCAACGGTGAAGAAAGAATTTGGAGGGGGGCATATAAAGGATGAGATGTTTGGAACAGTTAAGGTACAGTCGTGATTCACGTAGGATTCTGTTCAATCTTTTGAGTTAAAAGCTGAGCTCTGGGAACCTATCCAGGGCTCCAGCTGCTGGCATCCTGCTTCATGGCTGCAGTCGGGCTGTGGTCTCCTTTTCTTCTGGCTGTTGTGGTCCCAAGCTTTGCTCCTCAACCAGGGGCCGCACTGCTGCATGGCTGGTGGGATGGCCTGGATGGGCAGGGCTCAAATCAAGTGTGGTGTTTGCATGGAGGTGTCCAAGAGCACAGCCCACACTGGTCATTTGTGTCAGCAGGGAGAGAGCCAGAGCTTGGGATCTCAGATCCAGGCTGGGGTCATAGCCCTGTCCTGGCTGCTCTGTGGTGATAATAACTCCCTAACGTTTCCCTTCTTGTCCCTCTGTCTGCAGGAGGATGTGTCCCTCAGTGGGTACCAGAAGCACGTATCGTCCTGCTCTGCGCCCGCCCCGCTGACTGCAGCTGAGCAGGAGCTCCAGCAGATCCGCATCAATGAGGTGGGCATCCCATGGCACCCAGCCCCAGGGAGGTTTGGGGCTCAGCCTTTGGTGCAGAGGTAGCTCACTCTTACAAAGCTCCTTTGTACGTCTGCTTTTTAACCCGCTCCTGAACCTGCTGAGGTGGATCAAGCATTTGCATGACCTCGTGGTCAAACTGATGATGAATTTTACAGACTCTTTTCTTCGCTAGGACATGAGCTTGGATATCTTACTTTGCATGCTGTAATTAGCAATTAGCAGGCAGGTGGAGCCTAAAGGCAGGCAGCGGTGTCAAATCTTTAGATATCAGGATGGAACTCAGAGCTGGAGTTGAATTTGAGGGGAAAACAGGAAGGATTCCAGCTCACGTTTTGGCTGTCGCAGTGTACTTCCTCAGGTTCATCTGTGGCTGTGAGGGATGCTGTGCTAAAGGGGAGAGGTCTTAGCCTGAATGTCTGGGGCTTAGTGCTGGAAGGAAGTATGGAAATGGCTGGATGAGGCCAGGCAAGGCTGCAGAACAACACAGGTCCTGCAGCAGCATGAGACACTCGTGCCAACCCCTGTGATGCTGTGGAAACCTTGAGGCTGTGAAGAGGATCCTATGGGGTGAGAGGACTGCCTGGAAGCTGTGTTTGGGAGGAGGGGGATTTCACTGGGACGTCACAGAAACAGCATCCCTCTCTCTTCCTCCTGTGATGGGGTCTGTGGGGCTTAGAGATGGATGTGGAGCCTGGGAGATATTAAGCCAAGCAGTCTGATCCAGTTAGTGGCAAAGACAGGGCAGGAGCAGGTCTGGGGGCAGTGCCAACCCAGTGCATTAATGTTGTTGGTCCTCTCTTCCTCTGCTTTTTCTTGCAAACTGGGAAGAGACCAACCAGCACCTGGCCTTTTTTCACAACAAGGGGCTAGAACCACATTTCTCAGCACCGCCTGGACCTTCCTTTCCCTGTAGACCTGGAGAACTATGGAGTTCATTGCTTGTCCTGCTCATCATTGGAGCATGTGGTGACAACCACTGGGTGGTGCTGGACAGATATGATGAATGGATCCGGGGCATGCCACCAAATGTGATCTTCTAGTAGGGCATGGTATAGTCATCCCAGCTCCCACCCAGAGGGTATGGGCAGGATTTAGGCTGAGAATGCAAGATGACACCTTGGAGAAGAGAGAGCTAACAGGGCTTTGAGACAAGGCTCTGGGCTGTGCTGCTTATCTTGCAGTAACTTTGGGCTTTTATGGTCCCACCCAGGCCATCGCCCTGGCTGGTTGGTGTTGTAGGATTAAGTGCTTTTTCTTGGCTGTGTCTTGCAGGGTGAAGTGGCTCAGGTAAGTGTTGCTCGTTTTGCTTGTGTTCCCAACGATGCGCTGCTCCCCACCCTCCTGACTGCAAGAGGTGGCTCCTGAGCAAGTGAGCTGCCCAGGTTTGGTGTGGTTGGGTTTCATTTTAAAGGTACGCTGTCCCCTGTGTAAGCCTGAGCCACAGCAAGTGGACCTTCTCATCTAGAAACAGAGAAAAATCACTATTTTGCCTCTGAATTTAGTGTGAAGCACCTGGATGCTTGGGCTGCTGCAGGGTCTCTGTCGGTGCTGACCTTATAGCAAGTTTCTGGAGCAGTGCAAAGCAGAGAGGGGCTATGGGAGCAGCTTTCAGCACCCTGCACAGCAGTGCCTCCGTCCTTGCCTGGACCTGCACATTGCTGCAGAAGCAGAGTGACAGTAACCTGTCTCCTTGCAGAACACCAGGTGTGCTGCAGCACAAGGGAAGGAGGCTGCAGCAGCTGTGTTTGCAGTGCTGGTGCCGTGCTGCTGTCTTGTGTTAGCTGTGCAAAATGCTGGCGCTTCCCCCTCTGTCCCCATCACCACAGCTGGGGTCAGAGAGCTCCGTGTCCTTTGTAGCTGAAGCATTGGCAGTGTCTTCACGTGGGCTGACAAAACAGGCACTGAGGAGTGGCTGTGACCTGCTGGGCAGCCCTGCAGCGAGCTCAGACCTCAGCAGCTCTGCTCTTTGGCTGTCTCTTTGTTGGGACCCTGAGCTCTGTGAATCCACCAGGATTTTGGAAGTGACACAAGGGACACTGTTTCTTTAAAAGCTACCAAGTGCCTTGCAGTGCATGTCGTTGCCACTTGCCTGGGATTGCTGCTGGTGGTGCATCTCTTAGCGCGGTCTCTAACCTTTGTGAGTTTGGCATTTCTCACTGTGGAAGTGCTGGTATTCCTGGGTTGGCAGCAGGCACCAGTGGGAAGCAAAAGGCAGCAGCAAAGCAGGAGGGTGGATGTGGCAGCTGTGCAGCCCTGCCTTCTGCACTGGGACAGGGAGCCAGGCTGCACCTGGCATGGAAAGAGGGGATGTGCTGAGCCATCCTCCTGGAGGCTGGGGGAAGTGTGAGGGAGTTCTCCAAAGCTGAAGGCAGAAAATGCATCGCTGCTGTGCTGGAGGCTGGGGGTGAACTATGGGCTCAAACAGTGGTTTTTAAATGGAGATTGAGCTGTCGTAACGAGTCCCTGCCCAAATGGAGAGTCTTTCTGGAAGCGCTTGGAGGCATTGCAGGCTCAGAAATGCAGAGGGAAACCAGGTTTATCTGTGGGGTGGAGTGGGAAATAAAGGCAAATTAGGAGCTCTGGTCAGCACCCAGCTCTCAGTAGGGAGGGGAAAGCAGAAAAAAGTAAAGAAAAGGAGGTAAAACACCCTGCAGCCCTGCAGCCCAAGTGCTGCCAGTGGGCAGGCCCAAGCCAAGAGCTGTGGGATGCAGCTTGGCCATCCCTGTGCAGAGCCTGGAAATGAGCCCAGTGCTTGTGGGTTTAAAAAGAGAAGGAGTAGGAAATGCCATGGGGAGGTGTGTTGCAGAGGGTAGCAGTGCTGGGATGACCTCTGATCTAGGGAGCTTTCTGACTCCATCCTGCTTTGTCCAGCATTGAAAGCTCTTTGCTCATTGCCCCAGCATCATTTAGTTCTCAGGGCATTTGCAGGGGAGAAACATGGGGGTCTGGTGTTGGCAGTGGTAAATCCCATGTGCCACATCTCTGCAAGGGAGGAGAAGGCAAACCTGAGTGCCATCAGCATCTGTGTGTGCTTGCCCTGTCTTTGGCTGTGGGAATGCAGAGCTCTTCATCTTCCTATACTCTGAGCTTGGAAAGTAGCTTGGGCACTTTTTCCCCAAACCTTTAGGGGGATCCCTCTTTTAGGGGCTTCCCCTTTGAGGAGGAATTACCCCCAGCCCTATTGCTGTAACTCCTCCATCCCAACACAGGTTGGGCAGTCAGCAGGAGGCAGAGCAGGGCTGGTAATGCCCCTGGAGCTCCTGGGCTGTCCCAACAACCTGTCCCACAGCTCAGGGCTGTCCCTCCCCAGCACTGACATTTCCCATGTCATTTTGTCACTCTCCATGCCTGCACGCAGGACCTGCTTTCCCTGGCCTCCAGCAGAGACATGGTAGGCCTGCACCCTCCCAGCATGTTGGTACCACCCCCTCCTTGTTCCTAGACCCATCCATCCCTGTGTGGGTGCCGTTGACAGTGTCTCCTCTCCCACACCCGCAGGATTCCTGCTCACAAGACTCAAGCACGGAGATGGTAGGCTGCTCCACAGGCCGTGTGCTGCATGCTCTGCTCCCTTTGCCCCCTGCTCTGCCCAGGGGAGCTGAGCTCACCCCACACTGGGCTCCCTAAACAAACCCCCAGGGAGCTGGTGTCTGAAGTCTGTGTTGGACTTGAGACGGGGATTAGATCACTCCTGGGGTTTTTTTCTACTTCAAGTTGGCGATGGATGGGCTGCTCGTGTGTGTGATTTTCCTCCATTATCGCTATAGGGGGAAAAAAAACAAAAGGGGGAGTGGGGAGGAGGGGCTTTTCTCATCTTTGCACCAAACCTCCTGAACCGATCCCAAACGAAAGCAGCACTTGGTGTGCAGTGTGCGGGTTGGCGCTGCTGTGTGCCTGGGGCAGGTGGGGCGGGCTCAGGGGCAGCTCCTCCGCCATCGGCGTGACTCCGTCTCCCTGTATTCTATGGCAGATGGTGGGGGGCTGCTGCTGCTGCCCATCGCTGGTAGAGTACCCCAGCCCCGAGGAGGTATGCTGTGCCGCTGCGCGTCCCGCTCTCCTTTCCCTCCTGCAGGGTCACAGCACAGCCCTGTTTGGGGTGGAGGTGCCTGATGTGACGCGGCCTGTCCGTCTTTCTTCCTCTTTGCAGTGGCTTTGGTCTCATGGAGAGGGGATTTGTTTGCTCCGCCGTGCAAAAGCCTCTGCTTTTGAGGGTTTGGTGTGAAAATGGGGGCTTGTCTGAGCTGCGGGTCTCTGAATCCTCGCTCCAGTGTGGGCAGTGGGCACCTGTAAGTGACCCGAGACCCCCGCAGCTGGATGCTGGGATTTCAAGGCTCCCTGCACATTGCAGTGTGGGAGGATGAGGTGAAGAGGCAGCAGTGTTGGTTGCAGCACCCTGCCCTGTCCCTAGCTAGGAGTTCTCTGCAAACAGCCTTATGCTGAGAATCGTAGAATCACAGCATGATTGGGTTGGAAGAGGCCTCACAGACCCCAGCCCCATCCCTGCCATGGGCTGGCTGCACCTCAGCTCAGGCTGCCCAGGGCCTCTCCGTGGCCTGGGGCACCTCCAGGGATGGCACCCACAGCTCTGGGCATCCTGTGCCAATGCAGCCCCATGAGAAGCGTCAGTGGTGCCGAGGTTGTTTTCTGGGAGCAGTTGTGCAAAGGAGGAGAGCAGGTCTGGGGGATGCACGAGCAGGGACAGATTCTGCTGGGTGATTCCTGTTTGCTGGGAAATACCACAGTCCCGAGGCTGGTGACATCTAAATGTTAATGCTGTGTTTCCAGTGAGCTGTGTCTCAAGCATTGCCTCTGCCTGAGAGCTTTGCCAGCACTCCTGCACTCACCCATCAAACCCACAAGTTCCTGGGTTAGGGCTGAACAGGCCTCCTGACCCCAGGAGGGCATGGATGCCCCCAGCTGCTGCTCTGTGCCTTGGCAAATGCAAGCATGAGGATGCACATTCACCCTGGGGCAGCTGGAGATGGTAGCTGGTCCATGACCACCCTGACACTCAGTGCTATTCCTGTTTGCAGGTGAAGACAGAGATCAGTGTGGAGAGCAAGCACCAGACCCTGCAGGGCCTGGCCTTTCCCCTGCAGCTGGATGCGCAGCAGGCTATCCAGGCACTGAAGCAGAAGAAAATCAATTACATCCAGCTGGTGAGTCCCTGGCACGGCTCCCCCTGCACCTCCAAGCACCCCTTGCTGTGGCACTTTGGTCTCTTTTGTCCCTTTCTTCAACCAGAAGCTGGATCTGGAGCGGGAGACCATCGACCTGGTGCACACGAGCCCCACAGAGATCACTGACCTGCCCAAGAGGATCCCACAGGACTCTGCTCGCTACCACTTCTTCCTGTACAAGCACTCACATGAGGGAGACTACCTGGAGTCTGTTGGTGAGCAGTGATTGCTCAGAGCCCCTGGCTCTGCCCTTAGCAATGGTGCGGGTGGTGTGGAGGATCTGAGCAGATTCTCCCTTGCCGTGCTCCCCCCAAGCAAGCCTTTGGGGCCCAGAGAATGTGGGGAATGCACAGTTTGGATCTTGAGTATTGAGGACTGGGGAGGATTTATGCAAGGGGCTGCTGAGTTGCAGAGTAAGGCAGTGGAAGAGCTTGGCCTCTGCACCTGAGCTTGTCAGGGCTCTTCAGCCTGGAAAAGCCCCAGAAAGCCAGGATCTGGCTGCTCCCCATCGTTGCACATGGGCAGCACTGAGCCTCGTTCCTCTCTCGCAGTGTTCATCTACTCCATGCCTGGGTACAAATGCAGCATCAAGGAGCGCATGCTCTACTCTAGCTGCAAGAGCCGGTTGCTCGACACCGTGGAGCAGGAGTTCTGTCTGGAGATAGCGAAGAAGGTGAGTCCTTACCTCCTGGATGCGACATGGTTTTGACTGGGGTGAGGTCTCAGAATTCAGGGAAGCCTCAGGCATCACTGAGGTTGTTTAACAGCGACCTGGAGAAAAGGGCAATGGTCTTGCACTGACATCTCTGCCCCAGCCCTAATGGGTATCCCCAGCATCTGTGGTTTTGGTGAAGACTTCTATCTGGTAGGAGAGGATGGATTTCCCTGGTTGAGAGCTTTGGGATTGAAATGACCTAAACCTTTGAGTCATTTGACAACAGTACTTCACACAGTGGGCGTATGGAGGCCCCTTTGCTTCCACCCTGTGGGTCCTTGGTCCAAACCTATCAGTGTCCTTGGGGAGGAGTGCGGGGTTACCCTGAGAGAGCAGCATTTTGGGGTGTGAAGACAGTCAGGCATTGAGATGGGCTGCCCCAGCCCTGGAGGAATTTACGAGATGTGTGGATGTGACAGTAAGGGACATGGCTTGGTGATGGCACTCTGTAGCTCATATGAGCTCATCAGAGCTCATTGAAGGGCTGACTGCCACTGGGGAAGGATCTTTGGTTGGAGATCCTTCTCTTATGGAGTTTTCCCTGCAAGCCCAGATCTTTGGAGACAGGTGAGCACCTTTTCTTTCTCATTGTAACACCATTTCCATTTGTGTAGTCCCTTTGTCCTTACACCTCCTGTATCTCCATTCCATGGTGTTGACCTTTCTGATGGTAACAAACCCCGTTTCCCTGTGCAGATTGAGATCGACGACGGCGCTGAGCTGACGGCAGAGTTCCTGTATGATGAGGTGCACCCGAAACAGCACGCCTTCAAGCAGGCCTTTGCCAAGCCCAAAGGGCCCGTGGGGAAACGGGGACAGAAGAGGCTGATCAAAGGGCCAGGAGAGAACGGCGAGGACAGTTAGATCTGGATGAGGCAGGGACGGGTGGTGAATGGACAGCATCCCCCTGACTTTTCCCAGCTTCCACCCCTCCGTTCCAGGCCTTTCTGCTGACCTGGGGATCTTTCCCTCCATCTCAGCCTTCCCCTTCCCTTCTTTTCCCTTTTTCATTCCTTTTTGAGCATCAGGACGGGTTGTTTCTCCCGACGCAGAGCAGTGGGATGGGGACAGGCTCTAGGTGTTTGTGTTTCATTCTCCATGTCCTTGTGCAAGCCTGGGGACAACTGGGTAAGCACGGGAGCAGCAGGACCATGTCTCCAGCCTACTCTGGTCCCAGCTGGGACCAGAGCTTTCCCTTGGTTTACCTGTGCTGAGGGAAGGATTCGCTCACCTACGAGCTGCTCTATGCAAAGGAAGGAGATGATACCTGGTGTTGGTTTAATAGCAGATAACATTAAATGCTTCTTTCCCTCCTCCCTTTTCCTACAGCCTTTACTCAGCAGAGCCCCGCTGTGTAAGTCCTATGGCTGCCCGAGCCTTTCCAGGCTGCAGCCCAGACCCATCCCTGCAGGGGGGGACTTTGCTGTTGCAGCCCCAGCACCTGGCAGGAGCATTTGTCCCTGGTGAGAGACAACCCCTTGTTCTATCTGGATTTGCCTTTTGGGGAGTACAGATGCTTCTCCCTTCCCCTCTCACTCCCAGCTGTCATACAGAGCATCCTCATGGCCAGGGCCCTGGACATGCAAGCAACGGCTGCCCAGTACCTGACACTGCTGGTGGCTTCCCATACAGCCACTCCGTGCTGCTCCCACCCAGCTCTAGGTCCCTGTGCCTCCTGGGCTGGTCTGGCTGTGAAGCCCCTTGGGTCTGAGCTGGGGCACAGGGATGTGGCTCAATGGACTTTGAAGCCAGTTTCTTATGGGTATGGGTAGAGGAAGGGCAGCGCCCAGCTCTGTTTTTGTCCAGTCTTGGTGCAGGGCAAGGTCTGAGCTCCACCTGGCTTTGGAGAAAGGTTACTGTGCCTGTTGGCAATGTTTGGATCCTCTTTCTGATCCACCAAGGACAGCCTTTTCCCTCGGAGGGAGGCTTTACAGCCCTGCGGCTGGGTTTGGGACAGGAGCCAGAACCCATTCCATGCCACCCCTGTCCCCTGTGCTGTCTGTCGTCGTACTTCATCCTTCCCCATTTCCTTCATCCCCATCCCTGTGCTTTTATCAGCATAGGGGTGCCTCAGTGTTTGTAGTGTGATTGCAAGGCGGGGGCTGGCCTGACTGCTCCATTAATTCTGGGTGTTGTCATCTGTGGGACGAACCTCTGGTCCAGGCTGGCACCCAGGTGAGGAAGGGGGTGGTTGGACATTATTGCCCTTTGCAAGGAAAAGGGTGTGGGAAATGGGATAAAGCCCCGAGCCCCTGCGAAAGGCCACCCAGCTCCCACCCACGTGGGCTGCCCCAAATCCTGGCACAAGGGAGGCTGCCCCCTAGGGAGGGCCAGCCGGGGCTCCAGTGTGCTCACAGCATCGAGGACATCGCTGGTCACCAAGGGCTGTCCCCAGGGCTTGAGTTTGGCATTGTGGATTTGGCTTTTCTTAGAGGATTTGGGGAGGAGAGCACCTTGCTGCTGGCTACCAGCGAGGCCTGCTTCCCCCACACCCCTGGGCAGTGGTAACACCAGGGCTGCTCCCGTGCCCTTCCCCGCTCACCGGTGAATGTGCCGATGTTGCCTTGACCGTGTTGGGGTGCCCCAGTGAGGGGGGTGTGAAGCCTGGGGGGAGCGGAGCACACTGTACTGAATGCTGTATTTTCTAAAGAATAAAGTATTTTTAAAGCAGTCTGCTGCTCTCTGGGGTCTTCTGTGGTGCCAGGGCTTGGGTATTTACCGGGAGTATCCATGCATCGTGCTCAAGGCTGTGCATCTGCACACGTTGCCAAGGTGTGCTTTTCCTTGCATTCAGGGTGTTTTACTGCACTTGCACTTCCAGGGGTTGTGTAAATAATAGGTTGAGAAACGGGGGATGTGCAATTAGGGCTATGCAACACTCAGCTAAATGGATGGGTACTGTTGCCTGGGTGGGTCAACAGGGAAATCTTAGCAGTGCCTTCACACCTCACACCTGCTCACTCCATCAGTGCTTACAGCCCTTTTGTCCCCAGCTTTAAACATCTTTTACCAATTACTTCCCCTTATCATTTTCCAGAAACCAAACTCGTGCTTATGCAACCACCGGCAGTTACACAACCCGCCATTTGAGCTTTGTTTGCTGGGAAACAATCTGTGTTTGTTTTCTCATCCTTTGTCCTTTTCCACTGGGGAAAAACGCCTTCTTTCCATGTGTCATTGGCTTTGTCACTCTCTGCAGCCGTGATGGTTGGCCCTGCCTGCCTCTCACTGCACTCTGGCCCTGCCCTCACCCCTTGCTTACCTGTGCAAGCTAAGGGAACGCACCACATCAGATGTGAACAAGTGTGCAGAGGAACTGATCATCACATACTCACCATGCTCCTGGTGTTGCAAACACCTTTGTGGTGCTTGGGATGCTCTTCTAGGAGTGGCTGATGGCTGGCCTGTAAGTTTGGCTCCAGTTACAACCTCAGTGCTGATGAGAAAAGAGCTGCAATGGAGCTGCATGTTCACACAGCCTTAGCCATGAGCTGCTTGTTGCAAGGCAAGGCACCCTATTTTTCTCCCAGAAGCACTGGGAAATTCCTAAGATAAAGGAAAGCTAAGCCTTTTGGAGCAGCAAAGCAACACTTGTGTTCCCCACAGCCAGTGGAGAGAGATGATGATGTTGCTGCAGTTTGTGGCTATTTGCAATATTAGAATGGACGCTCATGGCAACTTCACAGCAGGCCTGCAACCGTAACAGCAGAGGTGCACTGAGAGGAGTGCCCAGAGAAAAGCTGTGCAGGTGCTTGTGGAAACAAGCCTGCAGCAGTTACAGGACATGCCTGTGCATGAAGGAAGCAGTGCACTGCTTTGCCCAGGCCTTCCTGCCAGCATTGCCTTCTCAGTGCACACATACACCCACAGAATTACTTCCCTCACTCTTCTATGCATGACAGCTTTGAACAGGCCTGTTACCCCATTTGCCATGCAAATTTTTCAGAGGTTGCAAAAGCAGCAATGTCAGACCTGTCCAAGAGCTGAATGATTAAGGACCAGTCACTGACAAGCAGTTTTTCCACTGAAGGTGAGCTCTAAGACTCAGGAATGCAGACTTGGCAGGACTTCACCAACCATGAGCAACTTTCCATCTCCTACCCAGCCAGGGGTAAGCAGGGCAAGATGCCCACAGTGCACAGGGATGAAGGCATGGGAAAGCAGAGGGGAGCAGAGCCAGACTGCTGAGGAACTCTCAGTATCACTAAATCTTCTCTTTCCCTAATAAACCCACGCCTTCTAAAGCAGTAGGAAATTACTGATGCTGTTTTGGCTGACACTCACTGAGAAGACTGTCCTCCAGCTGATAGGTAGTGTAGAGCACTTTTTATTCAATGGGATGCCCTTCTAACCATTGACATTTCTTCTGATGGAGGCCAAATAGAAAAGAAATAAAAAAAAAATACAAGCAGACAGGGGCTCTAGAAATTTATTTTCAGAGCTTAGTGCTATAGCTATGATTAAAATGCTTATTAAGTAATTTAAAAATGCTACTGATTGGATATGAGAACTAGATAAGAACAAGATTAACAATGTCACTTTCATGCACTGACAGATACTAGTTTGCTCATGCCACTGAAGTAGGATCTTTCCCTCTCACTCATCACTTCAAAGTGTAGAGGCCTTCTGCAGAAGTTGCATTCAGCTGATGAGTGTGGTTTCAGCTCCAGCCCAACATCCTTCCACGTAGCCAGCAGCTTTTCTGTCACAAACAAGGAAATGCACCAAGATCACATCACAGAACATCAGATACTTCAGCAAAAGAGAACCGACAGAACACTTATTCCAGGAAAGGAAGAGATACAAGAATTGTTTAGGACATAATTCACCTCTGGAACCATGCAATAGGGCTGCAGTTAAACCTTATCTTGTTAAAAGGCTGTTTGGACAAAGTACAAGCAGCCCCAGCAGGAGTGACTGGGACAGAACTGGATGTAGGAATGCACTGGGAGAGCACAGTATTCTAGGTCAGTCTGTTGGCTTCCACTGCTCATGCTCACGCTAGGTGCACAAGCATAGGACATGACAGCTGCAGCAAGCATTACCCAGCCAATATCACTTCAAATTTAATTGTTTCCTAGTCTTATCTTTAAGGCTGCATAAGCAGCCCAGTCTTCCCATCATACTAAAGCACGAATCCACTCACCAAGAAAATAACTCATCATCTGAGGGCTGTGGTGAGGTGTAGGAGCAATACGTAGCAGCTCTTCTCCACGAGGGACCGTGGGGTAGTTGATTGCTTGGACATAAATACTGTGCTGGCTCATCAGCTTGTCACAGATCTCTGTATTTTTAGCAGCATCTGCAACCTGAAATTCCAAACTTTAAGTTTCAGCATCAACCAGAACACGCAAGGTAGCAAAAGTTGTTTGGCTGTTAGGCTGACATATCAAGCCTCCCTTCCACCCACTAGATAGAATATCCATCAGACACAGGAACTCAAAGTTCCCACTCTGGAGCCTTCTGCAGCCTAAACAGATAATTGTTCATACCTGAATTCTTTTTACTGGCTCGTTCCTACCATGTGTCTCACCTATACTTTCAGACTGAGTTTCACAAACTCAGTTTACTTCACAACATTCATAGTGGGTTGAAGTCAATTTAATCACAGCCTTTATTCTTCAGACATGAGAGGTAAGCCAGACTCACAGCATAAAAGTTGGACAGAGTTTGAACTTCATGAGTATTTATGAATACTGGGAAATAATCTGATCATAAGCACAGACACCAGGGCCCTCCATTAGAGATCTGAAGTACTCACCCTTATTGGAATGATGTGGCTTGGGCAGTGCACTACAGGAAGCCCTGCATCCATCAGCATCTGCCTCATGAGCTTCACGTTGCGTTGGTGCTGGCGCCTCAATACTTGGCCCTCAGCACTCTTCAGAGTTCGGACAGACTCAAGGGCTCCAGCCAGGAGCATGGGTGGCAGGGATGTTGTGAAAATGAAGCCAGCAGCATACGAACGGACAGTGTCTATCAGAGCACTTGTACTGGAGATGTATCCTCCCACACAGCCAAAGGCCTTGCCTAAAAAACAAGTCAGAAATTAAGAGTTTAAGTAATCTTCTTCCTTCCACCCATCAGAATGGTTGGAAGTGCACAGCAGGCAGCCATTTCAAGCCCTCCCTCTCATCTTGCCTGTAGTCAAGAGATGTTGAAGCTTTGTTTCTAAACCCTGATAACACCTATTCAGCTCTACACAGCAAGGATAAGTTCCAGACCACATCAAACACTCAGCTTGTGATTTGGGGAAGACCTCAGAAGCACAGCCTTTGGTAGTGACCCGAGGAGATCAACACTAAGTCTCTCAGCAGATTACTTTAAATCTGTCCCAGTGATGCTGGAAATAGCCTACACTCCTGAAGAGCACTGGTGGTTACTCTGTGTGATCAAAGCTTACTTCCCAAATAGGGGGATGCTCTGGTACCCAAGCAGGGCCACACAAAATCTGGGTGTTGAGGGTCACATCCTGATGAAAATGGAACAAAGCTGTAAGAGTTCAAGCCACTGACTCCCCTACTAAGTTTTATTTATGTTTCAGGTGCTGTTTAAACAACGATCCCATTTGCAGCACTAAACTCACTGCCAAGCTTGCATTCTCCTCAGATAATAGCAGTTGCTTCAGCTCTTGCCAAGTCTTTTTACGTAACCCCCCCATCTCAGGTTTCTGGATTAGGAACACTCCATTTCACATAAAAGAACCATGTACAGAGTGCTACCCTGCTAGCTTTCTCACCTGAATTGACTCAGGACTCTTTTTTTTCCCCCCACTAGCTTGTTTAAAGCAAGAATGCTAACCTAAAAGATTTAAGACAAAGTAAGTAGCTTAACAAATGCTTTCCAAACTGGGACATACTTAAATCCTTCGGGCTTTTTGAAAAATACTAAACACCCTCCCCTCCTCCCCCAGTAAATCCTTAGCAAGTTCATTCCAATAGACAGATTTTGAGTTAACCCACTTAATTTGGCTGCTCAGAAGCTTTGCTGCCTTAAAATATATAAGCTTCTGTGAAACTGCCAGGCTGTGCATACCGAGAGTCCCAGAGATGATGTCCATCTTGTGCATGACTCCATCTCGGTCCCCTATCCCACCACCTCGAGCTCCATACAGCCCCACAGCATGCACTTCATCCACAAAAGTGATTGCCCCATGCTCGTGGGCCACGTCACACAGCTCTTCCAGAGGGCAGACAGCACCTACAGACCGAAACAGCAAAATGCAGTTCAGGATCCTCTGCACTCAAAACATTACACTTCCAACACATACAGCAATTTGTACTTTCAGACCCAAAATGCAGATCTCAGGACTGGCTGCACTTAAAGACAGAGCAGCCTGTGTCACCTTACCATCCATGGAGTGCACGGTTTCAAATGCAACAATTTTAGGGGTAGCTGGGTCAGACTTCTTCAACAGTTCTCGAAGATGGTTGACATCATTATGGCGAAAGATGTGCTTTGGCACCCTGCTGTTTCGAATCCCCTGGATCATGGAGGCATGGTTTCCAGAATCAGAGTAGATCTCACAGCCTGAGGGAATAACCCAGTTACACATCGAGTACAGAAAGCATCAGCTAATGCTGAGCAGCATTTTATATACCATAAGCACCCAAGCAGTAAGGGCTGCATGTTCTCGAAGCCATCAGAAGAGCGGATCATGAAGCAAACATAAGTAAGGTTCCTATCAGGTGTTTAAACTGATATGAACCTGAGACTAAAGAAGAACCTCCTGTGTTTCCTAAGTCCTTAATATCTTATGCAAGGACTTCTGAAGTTAAAGGAAACCCCTCCTGGGCCACAGAGAAGGGATAGAGAACTTCACACCCACAGGTGGGAGGATACTGAATTCCTCCTGCCTAATTCTCAAGATGCATTTAAGGGAGGGAGGGATCCTGCCCTTTTTCTCCAATCCTTTCTGCAGTAAAAAGCTCCTGGGCCTCAGGCTCAGTACCATGATTTGCAGGAGCTGAACGTAACTTGAATGCAGCACTTGACAGAGCATATTCTGCTGGCTGGGCACGATGAACCTCCACTATCAGCAGACACCCAGAAAGCATTCTCTCAGCTGCTTAGGACAAGGCTGTGCTTTGCAGTAAATACAACATACAGCTTATTCTCACCTGGCAGCATTTTAGCAAGAGTGAAGAGGGTGGAATCATTAGCTACAAAGCAAGAGGAGAACAACAAGGCTGCATCTTTTCCATGAAGATCAGCCAGTTCTTTTTCCAAGTCAACATGAAACTTGCTTGTTCCTGAAATATTTCTTGTGCCTCCTGCTCCAGCACCATGTTGTTTCAGTGTATCCCTACAAAGGGTCCAAAAAGACACGTTAGTGACACTAACATTCCTCTGTTACATAGATGACTATGTACTAAGATATCTTCACCTGTGATCCTTTAATCATCTTACAAAGGAAATGGCTGCAAAAAGCTGCTGTTGGCTTTAAAGGTCTTTGAACAACCTGCACAACTCAGGGGTTCACTGAACTAAGGAATCAGTCACTAAGAGTTGCAACAAACCATCCATTCTAACTGGGAGCAGCTGGTGTTTCAGAGGAAAAAAGAAAAGTCAAGGAAGGGGTCAGGGGCTGACAGGTCAATTTTGCAGCCATAGAGCCAAGTATTAATTACCAGCACTAGCTGAAGAGTGGAGAATACACTTAATTATACCAAGAATGACATCAGAAGCAGCTCATGTATGATGCAGTCAATTCTTCAGCAGTCTGCCTACAGATGCTCCCGAGAGCACCCTAAAACTGTATCCAGCTCTTAGGAACGCAGCCCTACTCACATAACTGCTCCGCACACACGAGGGTGACGGCTCATGCCCAGGTAATCATTGCTGCACCACACAGACACCTCCTTCTTGCTGATCAGGGAATCAGAGTAGTCATCTGCCATGGGGAAGATCTGTGCCTTTCGGTTCACTGTTTTGAACACTCTGTAGGTGTGATCTTTCTTCTTTTCATCTATCTTTTTCTCAAAGAACTGATCGTACTGGAAGGTGGATACAGCTGAAATGAAACAAAGGCTTTCGCACACAGGAAAAAAAAGTAATCACAAGGGATGGGGCCTGAGAAGGTATTGCCAGACAGTCTTACATTTTGGCAAGTTATCCTGAAGCAGATGAGACACACTTTCAGGTCTTTGCTTCAGCATGATGTCCTTAAACTTCTTGAGCAAGCCACTCTGCTCTTCTCCCTCAGACTCAGCGTTCCTCACCACGGAATTAGTTGGTATTTTGGCAAAGTCTTTACCTGCAGATATCATAATGAATTACAGTGAGCTGATCAGTTTGAGATAGAGGTGTTTGAATTTAAATTCAGAGAGGTAAACTTTTAACCAACTCCTCCTTCTTCACAAAGCACATGGCTGGATCTACACGCTCCTGCCAAATTAAGCCACTGTAATTTGGACTAGAAAGGTTTTCCTTTTTGTCCCATACAACACAATCACACCACTACATTAATTTCCTTACAACAAATTCGGTTCATTGGGACTCAGATCCCCATCCTACACAGCTACAGCACTCATCTGAACAAATTGGTGCATAGCTAACCAAAGGCAGAGTTCTAGCTGGCAGCTTCCTTTCCACCTCCAGAACTTTGTTCAGCTAGCAGAATGGGTTGGTTTTGTTTTTTATTTTAAACAATGCCACTAAAAAGGAGGAAACAGGCTTCCTTTTTGAGGAGCATGGCAAGGTTTTATTGATACTGGTGAAAAGTTTCTTCCTTGAAGGACAGCATTTCTGCATCAGGATTGCAAGTCAGCCAACACCCTTTAGTTCTACCTAAGAAAGACCTGTTGGTCACTTGCTTTCCAGCTTAAATTTGTGCTGCTGTTTGCACAGTGTCCTGCTCCTGTTTCTTCTATGTATACACCACCCTTGTCTATAACAGCACTCTGGTAAAGCTCTCTTGTCCCAGCAGCCTGCTTTGGGTGAAAAAATGACCAATTCACACACTTAGAACCAGGGTATCAAACTATGGCATACAGGATTTCTGAATGATGATTACCCAAAGCAATGACTGCACAATACTGCAGGCTCACCATTAATACCTGCATTCTCCAACAACTTTATGTTGCAGGTTGCCATAACCTTACCCACATAAAGTATCCAATGACTGCTACACTTGGCATGGAGTAGAAGAATATCAAGTACCAAAAGCTCTCAGAAGGAACCAATGCAACAGCACACACAG
This sequence comes from Lagopus muta, assembly GCF_023343835.1. Classification (NCBI taxonomy): domain Eukaryota; kingdom Metazoa; phylum Chordata; class Aves; order Galliformes; family Phasianidae; genus Lagopus; species Lagopus muta. Next base: position 2,908,011 of record NC_064443.1, on the reverse strand, counting down.
TACATACCTTTCCTGTCCACCTGCATTTCCTTCACATCCTCCTGCAGTTCCAAGCTGGCTTTGCAGAAAACATTGCTGCTCTTGTGGTTCATCTGAGCTGCCAGGAACGGGCATTTTGTGGCAGAGCTCTGGCCAGCAGCAGCAGGTGGGTGGTCAGCAGGAGGCTGTGACCCATCTGTGTTCTGCTGGGCCACTTCTTTGGCATTTTTGGCCTCTGAGGAGGGCAGGGAAAAAGGAAAGCACTTCAGCTTTATCGCTTTAATAGCTACTTCAGCTTTTCTATGCACTTCTCTAGCAACTCACACAGCACAAGTCATTGAGAGTTACTTAACCGGGCACTCACATACTATTTACATAAGAAATTCCAGTAATACCCAAGGAGCACCTGATTTCAGATGCTAGACACAGCACTGTTCCCTTCTGAGGTCAAAACCCCTCATTTACTCCTAAGAGGAAGATTCCTACTCTGAACACCTGCTGTTTTCAGCCCTCAGCACTAAACATCTCTGCTTCCTCACGGTGGGATATAGGGCTGCCCACAGCAGCCTCCGATTTTGTTTCAAGCCCAATTGCACCCACAGCAGAGCCGCCCATCTGACGGCACTCACGCTCAATGACCGCTGAGCTTTAAAGCATTAAGCAACCCTCATTCAGAAGCCGGCTGTTCCGGGAGCCTCCCCCTGCTCACACAGCGCCGGGCCCCTCAGCACAGCGGGCCGTACTCACCCGGCCGGGCCGCAGGGGTCTCCTCCGCTTGCTGTCCGCGAACGGCGGAGGTGACGAGGCCTCGAGCAGCGGCGGGCGCCACCGCCTCCATCATTTTGGGACAGTGCTGGGCATAGAGGAGCAGGGAAGGCCCGGCTTTCTGCAGGAAGGCCTGCGAGACGCGGGCCAGGAACGGGCAGCGCCGCACGACCGCCTCCATCCTTCCTTCTGCTGCAGCTACCGCTGGCCGGAAGTGACGTCACGCAGCTGTCAGCTCACGGCGGGCGGAAAGCGAACAGCGCCCCGTCGCTCCACCGCCGCCCTTATATAGCCTTACCGGAACCGCGCAGGCGCAATGCGGGTCATATATGCCCCGCCCCCAAGAGGTGGAGCGTGATGGGAGTGGGCGGGGCTTGTGCTGCGCTCCAAGCCGTGATTGGTCCCAGTGGTCGTGAGGGGCCACGGAGGCTCTGAGGCGGCCGTGGGGGGACCATAAGGGGCCCCTAGGGATGCGGTAACGCAGTTCTGCCTGGTGGCTGAAGGATCCCGGCCCTCACGCTTTGCCTCCAGCCAGCACAAATCTCACAGCTTCTCCCATCATTCCTCTGCTGCGGTGCCGCTGGTTTTGGAGATGATTTTTCACCCAGAGGGCGGTGAGGCACTGGAACAGGCTGCCCAAGGAGGCTGTGGATGCCCCATCCCTGCAGGCATTCAAGGCCAGGCTGGATGTGGCTCTGGGCAGCCTGGGCTGCTGGTTGGTGACCTGCACACAGCAGAGGGCTGGAACTCAATGATCTTTGAGGTCCTTTTCAACCCAGGCTATTGTGTGATTCTATGAAGAGCCCTCTTGTGAAGGTGGCACAGCTGCATGTAATATTGAGGCTTGTGTCCCTTGCTTTGCAGTGAGCATTTACTTTAGTGTTTTTTATCAAAGAATGCTTACAGGGGGTAATGAGAGAAGGAGCTCTGTGTAGATGTGGCCATCCCAGTGCTGCTGCTGTAAGGGATACGCTGACTGCTGAGGTGTGGGAGGAGAAAGGCAATGATGTATTTCTTCCCCATCTTGCAAAACCTTGGGCTGTCTGCTGTCTGTGCCTTCCCCAGCCCCCAGGGGTTTGTGTTACACAGAGCTCATCCCCGTGGACACCTGCTGCAGCAGGTTCAGTCCCACAACAATCTGATAATGCTGCTTTATCCTTCTTATCTTAATAGCAGAACCTCAGCGTGTTGCAAGGTGGAGGGATGAAGTGTGTTAGTCTGCTCTGCCGCTGGGATTCAGAAGCTCTTTGTATTGTATGTTTTGTATTCAAGAGTGAGAGTCAAGTTTGAAGCTTGGAGAGCATCTGTGTTCTACTCGAACTTGATTCAAGGTTGGAAGCTGAGGCGGCAGCCTTGGCTATGGCACAGAGGTCTCCCAGTGAAGCACAGCTCTCAGCTTTGCTGTCAGGCTCCCTTGCAATCTGTGCTATTAATCAGATGTGATTATAACCCTTCTTTAGAGCTTGGTTTTGGCGTATTTCTTTAACCTTGTGCGAGACAGGAGTTGCGCAGAGCTAAACGGCCATGGAATGACATTAACTTGACCCCTGTCTTGGAGAGCTGCTGAAGGAATGTGTCCTTGTCAGTGCACAGAGATTATTTTGAGCTCCAGGACCAACGAAAAGGGGGTAAATGCAGTGGAAAAGGGAAAGGGTGTCTGTTCAATACTGACCTTATTGCCAGACCTTACCTGTCAGAAGTGAAGCGAATACTAACAAAGCTGCCATTAACTAAAACTTCTTAGGGTTTCAATGGATTAGTTACATGGTATTTAAGTGTGGCAACGTATTACTATCACCCTACAGGGCTAAGGAGAAGCTGGCTTGGATTGCCACGCAACTTCCCTTTGCCACACTCCAGAAAGAAGAGTTTGGGACAGCACCTTTGGGCTGAATGGAGAACAGAGAGCTGATCCCTGGCTTCCATAGCCTGACTGATTTCTGCAGCTATCCATGAAGAGCTGCTGTGGAAGATGCTCCCTTTCATGCTGCTGGTTTGCCAACCAGGCTCAGGTGCAAGTTAGCTTTGGCACTTCCCTCCTATCTCTCATTTGTTGAGCAAGTCTTCCCAGAATTCCCAAAAGCAACATTTGATGCAGAATACATTTGCTCTGCTCAGTCCCACATCTGTCAACAGATAGCTCCTTTCTTAGAATTTTAATGGGTTTTGTGCTTTTTAGGGATCATTTAGATACTCTGTGAGCAAAACAAGAGCCAAAGCCTCTCTGTACTCAGTCTGTGCTATCTGAAGTGCATAACTGTACTGCTAGCAGCATTTAATCCCCTTTTCCCACTTCCCCACCCAGAGCTGTGCACATTCCTTCTTTTTTTCCCACCCAGTCAGTATCATGAGAGGGTAAGCCAGAAAAACAACCCCCTCTCCCCACGCACAAGCCACGCTCTATATTGAGATCTGAATTTTCTAAGGGAGTCGATGTGATCTTGACATCTGGATTAAATCCAGGCTCAAATTCCAGGCTCAGATTGGGAATTCCACCTCCAGCGCTGAGAACAGCAATTCTTAGAGAACTTACTTTACCTTTTAAGGCAAAATTCGAGGGTTGTGAGAGTAGCTGCATAGCAAAAATTCCTCCTGTGCTGAATTTCTTTAGCAGATTTTCCCCGTTTGGATCCAGTGCAGTCCATGTGTTTCTCACATGGCAGAAGAGGAAATCTCACTTCTCTCCAAGACCAAGTGCCTGAGCAATCCTTGTGTTAGGGGCTGGGATGGAAGGACAGAGGTGAGAGGGCAGGGAAAAGACTTTGCTCTGAAGTCACAGCCTTCTCCAGCTCTCTTTAACCTGGGTTTCTATTGGAAGGACAGTTGGTAGAGGAGAGAAAGGTGTGTGTGACTTCTGTATCTGATGAGAGACACTCAGCTCACACTTGCATAGAGCATCTTTGCTACACCGTGCAGCACTAGTGAGCTACAGCCACTGCCTGCACCTGTGGGCATTGGCATGAAGGGTCAGAGCACAGATGGGACTGGAAAGGTCCTTGAATACAAGAAATCGGTACAGAGTAATGGAAATGCCTCGATGGGGCTTTGGGGCTGTTTCTTCTAAAGCAATGTCAATGTCAAGGCTTCTAGAAGGTTGCTGGAAATTGAGGACGCTGTGTGTTCTGTCCTCCTCATCCCGTGTGTATCACCTCTTTGACATCTGTGACATCCCAGGGCATCTTTTGGGCAGACAGAAATGATGCGGCTTAAAAAGGCTGTCACCTTGAGATGGTGAAGCACACCTTCCTGCCACACTACTTATTGATGGCTTATGCTCTTCTTATCCAAATCTGTCCATCTCCCAATGTAAGTGGAGGTTCCTCCTGCCCACGGGGCTTGCTCTGCTCCTTTGCAATAGCTCTGGTTGCTTAACCTTTGGGGTGCAATACTTATTTTTCCTCTGAAGATTGAGGATAGGCTAGAAGACACTGATAGGGTATTAAAGTGAGAAGAATGTCAGCAATAGAGGAGAAGGAGCCAGCACTGAAGTAAGAAGGAAGGAAATTATCATATCTCCAAATTGTGAGCTGCGATCCAGAGAAACTCTGCGATATATTCAGGTTATCACAGTGCAAAGGCTTGCACTCCTCCTTTGCCTTTGTACCGAGCCTACCAAAAAGCTGGCCAATGCTCTGTTTGCATTATCTTACAAACAAGCTTAGTCACGCAAAGCTCTGGGCTCTGCTTCCAAGGCTCCCAGGCCAGTCTGCCTGCCAGGTGGCAGTGCCCACACTGGGAGAAGTACCACTGAGCCAGGAGAGCTGGGGATGGGAGGTTTCATGGTGTACTGTGACCCAGCCAACCTTTTCTGTGTATTGGTTATTTGACCTGATGATTTTTGGGAGGTTTGAAGTCCATTCCAGCTGGAATCTGTGGTGTTAGAAGGCTTGGTGGAGCAAGCTTTTGAAGTCTCTGACTTGGTGTTCCGAGCAAACCAAACCTTGTTGGGTGTTGGCTTGGTGGTGGTGATGGTCGGAGTCTTGAATGTCTTCTTTCAGGAGCTGCTCCACTTCTTGGGATGAGATGCATGTGGTTTCTCTTGTAACTATCCATTGCTCCAGCCCTGGGTGAGGGAAGATAACAACTGATTCTAGGAAACGTCCTCGAAAGAGATGGAAGTGCAAACGTTGTGCAACGAAGAAGTTGAAAAGCACCAGCTACGGAATGGCAAAAATCAAAACACAGTTAAGTCATTCTCTTTACTTTCACGTCCAATTTCCCACGTTGAAATGATTGTAGGGGAAAACTACGGGAGGCTGGGGAGCTGTGTGTGCTGCTGGCTTAGCGATGGATCATTTAATCAACATTTGTGCTGTGGTTTCACATAGAACCTTGTTTTATCCCAGGGAGCTGTTATGTACATCAGAAAATCTATTCTCTTTGGACTTGCAGCACTTTGCCCAAGGATTCCTGCTGCCATCCCACAAGCTCCTAGTAGAGCATGAGTATGGCTGTGATGCTGTGTGACTTTTGAAGACCTCTGATCTTGGCAAGTCTGTGCTTCAAAGTTGAACTTAAAAAACCCCACAGATTGCAGTTCACGTTCTTAAAATGTTGCATCCTGCTCCTAGTGTGAAATTTGGTGACGTGCTGTTTATATGTCTGTGTATTTAAATCAATAACAGTGCAGATCCCTCCCGAGACACCCCACTCAGCACTGATAAAGGCTGACCCATCCATTTAAGCTTTTCTCCTGGCTCAAACAGAGAGAAGGGACCGAGCTGTGAGTGAATCTGGTCGGGAGGGGTGCTGCCTGTACATGGGGAGGAAATTTGGGTGACAGGTAACTGGCTCTCTACAGACAACAGCAGCACTAACAAAATGCACATTGCTATTACTGAGATGCTAGGGCTGAAGTGGTGCCTATCCGTGGATATTAGGATCATAATTAGTGGATATTAGGAAAAACTTCTTTATTGAGAAGGTAATCGGTCACTGGAAAAGGCTTCCTAGAGAAGTGGTTGATGCTTCATGCCTGTCCATGCTTAAGAGAATAATTTGGATAGTGCTCTTAATGATATGTGTCAGCTTTGGGCAGGAGTCTGATAGTTGGAATCGATGATCTTTAAAGGCTTATTCCAGCGGAAAGCCATTCAGTTCCATTCCATTCCATTCCATTCCATTCCATTCCATTCCATTCCATTCCAGAAGGTCTTGCACAGCACCTGGAGTTGCACTTTGGCTGGTGGGACAGGGAGAAGGCACAGCAAAGGAGTGTGCTGCTGAACTGCAGCAGGAAGGAGGGGATGAGCTCTGGGTTCCCCTGTGAGCCTTTGGGGTTGCAGCTCACCCCGTACTGCCTGTGCTGGCTGCACTGCTGCCTCCAAAAAGTGATGACCTTTCACGTTTCCTTCAGCTTGGTTCCCAAAACCGCATCTCCTTCACAGCAATCTCTCTGTGAAGATGTATTTACCATGAAGGATGATGAGACTTTGAGCAAGTAATTGAGATTTAAAGCTCCAATTACAAGAGGAAATAAACCAGAACTGTTTTCTAAGCTTGTGTCTTAATTGGACGAAGTGATTTCAGTACATACTTCCCAAAGTCCTTGCACTATCTCCTGTGCTTGTTAGCCAGTGACCTGGTTTTCATGGACCAACCTTGTGGCACTGCAGTCCCTCACCCAGCTGCACTTGGATCAGGGGAACAGTGCACAGCAGAGTGGTGATGCATATGGCTGGAGCTCAGCTCCTCCGTTAGTCAAAATTTCTTTGGGTAGAAATATTGTTTTATATCTATTTGGCAGCTTTTCTGCTTGCTTCTTGTTCAGGTTGAATCATATGCAGCTACATCTGAGCTCTGGCACGCTGTCAGTTGTTCACAGTGCTGAGCACAATGCCTTTGGGGGTGGCAGCAAGCATAAGTGACACCTTAATAAGGGCTTCTGCAGATGTGGCCTTGGCACTAAGCTGCCCCCATCTACCACTATTGCCAGCTTGGGGCTTATTAGTCACACATCCCTCCTTTGAGAGAACTATTTTTGATGTACCTGCCCTGCATGAAGCCCTGCTCGGTTTTGCTCTCCCTGCTGATGTTGGCTGCCTGCAGCACCAGGTGTGGGGAGGGCTGGGGTCAGGGTGAGCACTGCACGGTGGCTGGGAATCACTCAGTATTCTCTGCAGTTGGAGCCCAGCTCTGCCTGCCCCTGGGCTGGTTTTGCTCCAGACTCTCCCCTGTGACAGGCTTACACTGCTGTGGTTTGGGTGGTGGCTTCCTCATAGGGGACAGGGACAGCCTGGAGCACCCACTGGCCGGGAACAGGCTGGGCAGAGCAGCCACTGCCACCATATAGGATTGGTCCTGCTATCTCTGGGGGTTAGGCTGGGCTGTGTCATTCCCTCTGCCTGTTGGCTTAATGAGCTGCCTTATCTGTCATCTTCCCCATGGCAGATGGGGGTCTCTTCAGGATTAATTAAGGATCACAACTATGACCTACTTACTGAGCTGGTGCTATTGTTCCTGGAGCTCCCGGAGCTGCCAGCCTGCTTGATGGAGTTTCTTCTCCTGCTCTGCTCTGGTTACTGGCTCTGTGCACCCTGACAGCACTGTGCTGAGCTCCAGCTGGGCTCCCGTTACATCCATTTCCCTAACAGACACACACATTACCTTTGGGTAGGTAACTGCAAGCTTCTTGCCCATGGTGCACCAGGTCTGGGGATTAGAGCTGCTGGCCTACATCTTTCATAGTATTGTTTTCATTTAGGAGCAGGGGGCTGAGGGTGGGCAGAGATCAGCTGCAAGGTGGGGGAAAAAGGTGAGAAAAATGGTTTGGGACCATCCAGTCCTGTGCTACCAGATCCTAAACCACGCTGTTGCTGAACGGGTCTCCCAAGGTTTTCCATCTCTCAGAGGTACTCAGCTCCTCCTCATTTCTAGCTTGTGCATCATTGCAGCAAGCCTTTAGCAGTAAAGGAGCAGAACTGTCTAGAGACTGAGAAAGTCAAGCTCTGCTAACCCTCTTGTTACCTGCCAGATCTTCAGGCAGAGCATTGTTCCAGATGGGAATAACTCAGCGGTTTGCTAAAGCAAATCCCTTCCTTCAGCTGGGCATGGATTGCTCCATGCTGGCACCTTGTCTCCTCTACATTCTCCTGCTCTTTCCTTCCTTTCCTTCAAATTGATGAGAGCTCATTGTGTGCAGCAGATTGAATCTCATGCAGTGTGGGCTCCCAGCCATGTGCATAGGGCTGCTCATGGCACATTTGCTGCTCATGTGAGGGCTTGTGCTCCCCGAGGCTCTTTTCATCCCCCCCTATGGAGCCAGTCCTCAACCAGCCTGATGTTCCATGCAGGGTCCAATGGTCTCCCCGGTGGGACCCCAGCAGTTCCCAGTGCTTTCAGATAGGAAGAGTTAGCTGTCAGGCTGAATGAGACCCCTGGGAAGCACCATTTTGCTTTGTCCTCGGAAGCAAGCACAGTGGGGGAATTGCTTGGCTTTTCTTCTCTGCCTCAGAAAAAAAGCCTCTCATGTTCCAGTGACCTGCTTACTATGTAGGTCATCACCAGCTGGAAGAAAGAAAACAGTTTCAGGAGTAGGGGAACTCTAGCAGGGCTCCTCTGCTGACTGATCTTTCTGGAAAAGCATGGAAAGTTGTGGCAATCAGTCTGGCCTTTCCCCTCTTCACTGCTCTGCCCAAGATGATGGAGGAGGGATGTGTGCTGCCCTGAGAGTGGGCAGATTGCCCAGGGTCTGGTGTACCCTGGGATGAGGTAACGGTGCATGGAGGCAGGCAGCAGGTCTCAAGTCTACTAGTGGTCTGGGCTTTTCGTCCTTTCATGAGCTTGGTTTCAGTAATTAGGTCTGTCCTGCCAGCCATGTGCCTGCATGGCAGAGTCCTGAGCTGGGGAGCAGTCTGTGCTGGGAGGTGGGATGGTCTCACCAGGGTGAAAAGGGGACGTGGAACAAGGAAAAGCCTCTGGGTGCCAATGGGACCCAAACCAAAGCTTCTCTCAGCACTGTGCTGCTGCAGTTAGTCTGGGACTGCTCCACATTGCACACAGCAGAGCTGACTACTATGTGATACCCATGGAGAAGAAAGGAGGCCCTCAGTGCAAGCTGTCACCAGCCAGGACATATTGCTGTGAGGCTTGGAGGAGTGAAGTCCAGCTTCCCTCACACTTGCCTCTATTGCAACAACCCCTAATACCCTTCACTATCCTCTCTTCTTTCCCAAATCCCCTAAATATCAGCTGGCCTGGAGACGCCCTGTGCCCTGGCTGCTTCTTGCTTGGGGAAGCATGGGCACAGCCATGCAGTCTGCATCCCACACAGCTGAGAAGTCTCATTCGTGCAAGATCTCTGCAGTCAGGCAGGGGAAGGGCAGGGCACCCTGGGGCTGTCACGTCAGCTCGGCACATCCATGCACCATGCAGATGGCAAAAGGCCGCTGCTGTCACGTAGCCACGGTGAGAACACGGAGGGCCGCTGTTATCTTTGCTTGCAGGAAGGGTTCAATTAGAAACTGTCTCACAAATGTGTGGTTATTGAATGAGTTGCTCGTTTACTATGTATGAGCCATCCCCACAAATGTGCCGAGTGCATCTGTCCTTGGCAGGGTGCAGCTGCTCTGAAGGGAAGCAGATGAGCCTTCCTCGTCACAAGGCTTTCTTCATCGAGACTCTTCTGAATTGTTCCCTGCGTGGAGCAATTCTCCAACAACATTCAGTGCAACAGCAGGGGTGAATCAACTTTATCAAGGCTGGCCTATTTTTAACTCTTCTTTGGTTTTATTTCAAAGAAGGCTTCAAATGCCATATGTCACAGGGCACGGCGATGCTTCTAGCGCAATCGGTGGCCACAAAGACCTACCCAGGAATGCACTGTATGGCAGCTGGGGAGAACCTCCTGTTCCCAGCATCCTCAGCCTCTCTGGGACTTGTTTCCACAGTATGAGAGATCTTAACAAAAGGATGGCTGGCTGTGGAGCAAATCAGTTTAACCACCACAAAGCTGAGCTTACTTATGCCTGTCTCACTGCCACCAGAATTTGGCGAGGCCATGAATTTCATGAGATGGGGGTGCCTTAATCCTGGTTCTTAAAGCCTGGCAGGCAGGCTGGGGCTCTTGCATCTAGTTGGGAAGCATCTGGTGTTGGTCTGAATGAGAGACAGGGATGAGTGGCCCTTGGGCTTCCAGGTGACAGCACTTGGCACAATGTGGGGCTCTGCACAGCTCTGTTGTGTGAGAACATTGCTTATTTTCTCACCTTTGGTTAGTTCATCTCGAGATAAGTGGTGACTTTGTTTAACCCAGGTTTTCACTCAAACCATGGGACAGCAGTTGAATGGTTGCTGTGGCCCCAGACATTGCTGAACCACTGTGGCTTTGTGCTGCTCACACACCTCCAAGTAAAGCAAGCAGGCTGCCTTCCCCACCAAGCCCTCATTGTGTCTTAATGAGAACCAGACAAAGCCTCCAGGATCACATCTCTCCTTAGCCACTGCCTTCTCAGTAAGCTCAGCCCACTGTGGCCACAGCAGCTCGGAGTGGAACCGTGCCTGCACAGGGGGCCTGCTGCTGGCTGTGTTTGCAGGCTTGGTGCTTGGCAGTGCCGCTTTCTTCAGGGATGGATAGAAATAAATGCTCACTAATCTGCCTAGCACAGCTAGGGGAATAATTAACTCCAAGAATGAGGTGGATGTAAGGAGAAAATCTGAGGACAAATCTGCACAAGAGGACTGCCAGGTGGTTTTTAGCCTGCAGCACCATTCTGTAGGAGTTGCAATAAAGCAAGCCAACACCTCCTCTGTTACAACCTGAAAATCACTGATCACTTGTTATCACTGGCCTGTGCTAGAGGAAGACAGTTCAACAGGGACTAGAATCCTTGCTTTATAGCACTCAGGTGCTCAGACATGCCCTCAGGTGGCTCCCAGGCTCACATTGTTCAGTGGTTCTTGTGTGCCAGGCATCCAAGTGTTTGGTCTGCTGCTGTGTTGCTCCCTGAGTGGCTGCTCCACGCTGGTTTCTGTGGCTCTTTTTTCTCTAACATCCCAACCCTGTCCTCTCAGATGTATGTCAGGATGTGGTGTGCCGTTGGCTGGTGAGAAGCTTCTTGTGCTGTCTGCATGAGGTGGCAATGCTAGAACCCCATATGCAGTGCTGAGCATGTCCCAGGAACCCAAGGATCAAGTTGGGGGATAATGTGTCTATGTCTGAAATGCTCCTTTAGGGTGGCCCACCATCCCTGGAGGTGTTCAGGAAACATGAAGAAGTGGTTCTCAGGGACACAGCTTAGTGGTCAGTACTGTTGGTAGGCGGATGGTTGGATTAGATGGTCTTATTTTCCAACCTTAATTAAGAGCATCATACAGTCTACCAGCTCACCTCCCCTGTAGAGTAACAGACCAGGGTAGGAGAGTCTTGAGAATGCAAAGAAGCTTTCACAGCCCTCTTGTGCTGGATGACACCGTGTGTGGGGACAAGAAAATAGCCCAGTGTCCCAGCATGAATCAGCCATCCAGTCACACACAGCTTGCTTCACCAGTGGTGCCAGGCAGTCCTGCAGGGAGATGGGCTGCAGGGATGAAGGGCTGGCTCTGCCTGTGACAGGGTGTGCTGTGCTGGGCATTTGTGGCTAACACAATCATGGGAGGAATCAGACTCCAGATCTGGATGGAAGAGCTTCACTCCTGCCTAGGCGTTCAGAGCTGAAGGTCTGGTAGCCAGCTCTGAGGTGCTCACGCTGTGGGTGTGAAGACTTGTCTGCATCTCTGGGAATTGAGATGAGCTACAAGCAAGAATTTTTTGATTTGAAGCCTTTCCAGGTCTGGCATTGCAATTCTATTGCCTGTGCAAGGATTTTTGCTGGACTGTGACATGGTTGCCTATAGGCCTCCTGTTCCAGCAGCTTCAAGCTGTGCTTCAGAATGACACATGGCTGTGCTGTGGCTGTACTGGTGCACAGGTGATGGCTGTGCCAGCTTTACATAACTCTGCCCTGTGTTTCTCCAAGCTTATCAGCTGGGAGTCACCACGTGTTTATTTACAACATGCATGCAAACCATAGGAATGCAGGCACTGGTGTATGGACAACAGGCTGTGTTTGCAGAGCAGAGGCAGAGCAGTTGCACAGTCCCTGGGACTGATTACCTCCTCCTAAGGAAACCAGTGGGATATCTCAACGCATCCACCGATGTCCATGCTTGATGCCATGCCACCTTGAGCAACCGCATCCACCTGTGTTTGAGCTTACAGAGTGCCCAGCACCAGGATTTTTGCCTTATAATGATGTCATCTGAAGGTGAGGAGCTATCTTTACAAGACAAGATCTGCCCCAGAGGTGGGCAGAGGTGGGCAGAGGGGCAGATGCTCAGTGCAACTCTGATCTAAGGCTACGGGCATCATCAGAGCAGGTGGGCACAGCTTGCTAAGCCAGCACAAGGCCATCAGGAGGCTTTGTTTGTAACTCAGCAAACAAGCAGTGATGGAAGGTTCTCAAACTCCCCTTCTTCGGGTCATCTTTACCCATGATATCACTGATTGCGACACCAGCGTGATTCATCCCACGCATGGGATTTATCTGAGATGTCTGTTTCACCCGAAGTTGGACTGTTTGTTTGCACAGGGTGTTGTAATGCTGCACAAACAAGGAGCAGGGCAGCCCAGAGCAGATCGTGTGCTCTCAGCAGGGGAACAGAAGGAAAAGCTTTGGGACGCAAGGATGTAAAATCCCACCCGCACCAGGTGAGGAGGTCTCACTTTGCACCAACAAAACTCACGTGCTCGGTAAGAAGTGCAGTGTTACACCTCGATTCTCAGCTCATTGTGCGCTGCTCATGGCTCAGACCAAAAGTCCGTGCAGCTAAGGGGTGTCTGTGGGTAGGCAATGTGCCCACGCAGCCCCTGACACAGCCCAGCATGTGTTGGCCCACTCCCCATGGACTGCCCAGCCCTTGGGTTGCCTCCAGAACCCAGCAGTGAGACAGGCAGTTCTGTATCATTCAGAAAGAAAACACTTCTTTCATACAAGCTGGTGTTAGTGTGCCCCATGTGAGCTGCACTGCCTGCCCTCTAACATCTCAGCCTATCACACCACAGTAAAACTCACTGGTCTTTACAGCTCCCTGGCTGAAAGGTGTAAGGTTTCCTTCTGGTGAAGCCTGCAGTCAATAGCTCGCATTTCTGACGCCCTTTGTCATGGAGTAAGTATTTATGGCAACTGCACAGTGCTCTAGGTTCTTTCCTTGAAGGTCAGGACAGCTGACGATAAAATTGAGTAACCCTCCCTGCGCCAGCCCCTTACTGTACATCTGCAATTTCTAATAACTGGTTACTCATTAGGAAGATGCCCTTGGAGTGGTTTGACAGAACTAAGTGCCTCTGACCCGTAACTGTTCAAGAAGTTGACTTAATCTCTCTGGATTGGGGCACATATGAGGTCCTTTCCCTCTGCCTTCTGGTTCTGATCCTTTGTGGGTGCTCCTGGCGTGAAGTTCTCCTACACCCTGAAAGCAGACACTGATGCACTTTGGATGAATGCAACGCACAGAAAGTCGTGTAATAAAAATAACAGGGGCTGCAAACGAGCGGCCTGGCACCTCGGCTCTAATTATAACAGCACTCAGCCTCTGCCCAGACTCAGCAGAGGCATTCTGTGAGCAGAGCACCCAGCCTGAAGCGGCCCTTCCCTGTGTGGGCAGCGCCGTCCTCGCACTGGAAGTCCCTCACGTGGAAACCCCTCACCAGATCACTTCCTCATTTCCCTTGTAGGCAAAGTGAAAATCAGGCAGCAGCCTCGTGGCTCTCGGGCTGCGTCAGTGTGAGCACAGCCATGGTACAGGCTCATGTCACTGGGGGGTCTGTTCCTGTGCTGGGGTTATCAAAGAAACCAGCAAATCCTGAGCACTCCATGGGCTGTGTGGGGCATCCCGAAGCCCAGCAGGTACTTTCCATGTGGAAAACTCCCCAGGCTGTACTAAGCGGCTGCCTAGGTAGTTGTCTACTGCTTTAGCAGGCTGGGCAGGAGCATTCGTGCTCGGCTGCCTGAACTTCATCACTGTGCTGTTGTCCCCTTCCTGGCTGCTTCCTGCTGCACTTTGATATGGCATCACTTTTGTTTTTGTCTTTGGAGAAACAAACAAAACAGAAGGCCAAAAGCCAGCTGCCTAAAACACATTCCTCTGCCGTGACTCGGAAAAAATCTCTTCTTTAGATGTAAGCATCCACTGTTTGCATTGTTCATCCTCCCAGCAGGGGTTCTGGGCTTTGTCTGCCTCACTCGTGTTGGAGTCTGACCATCCAGCTCTTCCTATTTCTGAGCTGCCCAACATGCCATCCCTTCCAGCCACAGCTCATGGGTTTCAGCTGCCTCCCACAGCTCCAGGGGTTGATAAAACAGGTCTGGTGCCATGTATGGTGGATCGAGTTGACAGGCAGGAACGCGCTCGGCCTTGATAGGGCTAACTTTATTTAGCAGGCACGTTGCAGAGCTGGCACTGAGCAGAGAGGCAGAAGCAAAAGAATGTGTCTGCTTTCCAACAGGGAGATGGTGCAGCATATTCCATCCAGCCCTGGCATCAGGGTCCATGCAGTGATGGCCCCACGGGTGGGGAACTCTTTGTCCCAAAGGTCTCTGCCTCATTCTTGTGCATTCTGCTCACCTTTGCCCTGATCTTCATGCCCTCTGGGTTGACACAGTCATGAGTTCAATCGAGTGTGAACTCTGCTCAGTCCAGTGGGAAACAGCAGAGAAAGTTCAGGACTGGAGGCAGCTGCACACACTCAGTCAGGGAGATCAGCAGTCTCTGCTTGCTTAGAAAGAACCTGTATTTAAACAAAACTACTAGTCCTGGAACTAAGGACTTTGGGGCTAGCCTGTAGTGTGGGGAATGGAGATCTTCATGCTGCAAGAGGGGAAACCTCAGGGCCAAAGGAGTCCATGTGCCCAGAGGTGCAGATCCATAGCTGTACTGGGAGATATTTTAAAGATGGTTTTGCACTGCATTCATGGAGCAGCTTTGGGTGCCTTCCAGTGGCTTAAGGACAACTTCACAGATGCCAGAAAGCTGCTGGTGGGGTTCAGTCCAGGACCAGCTCTTCAGGACTTCTCACTCCTGGACCTTCCTGCTCCTTTAGGCCAGTTCTGGAAACAGATATTCTGACTTCCCTTTCCCTCCAGCTCCCTCAGATGACTGAAGTGCTGTATATCTTCACATAAGGACTGACAGCACACTCCAAGGTGGGCTACGTCTCATCACCAGTAGGTCTCTGATCCCTCATCATCCACCGCAGCTACATGACAGCCTCAGCTCCACCAGCCCCTTCAGGTTATTGCTACAGTCAGCTCATACAACCTTCCTCCCTGTTCTCAAGGTTCTGACAACAAATTTCTAGGTCAGCCTGGTGACCTTTGACTCCGCTTCCTCTTTAAACTCCAGTGGCTTTTGCTTCGTTGCTTAGTTGTTACCCAGCAGTAAAGATCGGTTCTGATAACCACAGGGGCTGCTCCCTTCCCCCTCTTCCGTACACAGGTCAAATCTCTCCTAGTTTGCTTGAACAAATTTCCAGGTGGGGCAGTGAGAGATTTGCTTGCGGAAAAGGTTTTGTCCCTCTGCCATATTTCTTAACTCCCTAAGGAAGCAATGCAATCACAAAGGCAGGTGGGGAAAAAAAAACCATGACATGACAGAAAGGGTTTGGCACAGCTGTGAGGATGAAGTCATTAGGAGCAGAGAAAATCACTGATGTGGCAGCTTTATGTCTTCTGCTGATGTAAAAGCAATATATTCCCATGGAAGAAATTGGGCCCACTGTTCTCATCGGCTGAGCTTCCCACCTTGGTCTTCTCCACGGTGTGAAAGCTGGCTTGAGCTTCCTCCTTCTGCAGCAGCAACGAGGGAAGCACAAACAGCAATCTCAGCCATACTGACCTGTATCTGTGATTTCTGTCTGCTTGTAGCTGTCTGCTTTGGCTGTGCTCTCTGGATGGGAAGGGGCAGGGACAGAACAGCCATCCCATCCAGCTGGTTGAGTTCTTACTCTCCAAAGCATTGCAGGGTTGGTTGCTCAAACCCTCCCTCTTGCCTGCATTGGGATGGGACATCAAACAGCTGCAGAAAACCCATGCTACAACTGGGGAGATGGGATGATCTCGCTCTGAGAGTGCTGTTAGCACCCTGGACACCTGGCTGCAGTTGCTGGGTCCACGTTAGATTGTGTCCCCATCCAACCCCGCTTCTCTTGGTGCCTCCTCTATGGGCACAAATGCTTCCCCTCACCCCTCGTCTCCGAGAGCCTCAGCCTTCACAGGAAAATATGGTCTCCCTGTGGTGGTGTAAACTCTACCCTGTCCCCCAGTTGGCACAGCCCTGCACAGACCAACGTGTTCAGCGT
Source organism: Lagopus muta (assembly GCF_023343835.1). Classification (NCBI taxonomy): domain Eukaryota; kingdom Metazoa; phylum Chordata; class Aves; order Galliformes; family Phasianidae; genus Lagopus; species Lagopus muta. The sequence continues at coordinate 2,891,933 of NC_064443.1, read as the reverse complement.
TTTAAATATTAATAGGACATTTGAGAAGCGGGCCCTGCGACACTGAAGGTAAATTTTCCATTTAGTTGCTAAAATCAGACTCACTCTAGCGAGAAGTTCGGTGCTTTTTGAACTGGGCCTGAAATCAAAGGTTAGCTGGAATTTCATGCAAGAACAACCCGAGCAGGAGGGGAAAACAGAAGGGGAGGCAGGGCTGCGAGCTCGTGGGAAGCATTGGGAGAGCGGAGCATGAAGACGCGGATCGGAGTCGCCACCTTGTGACTGCTCGGCCACTTCCACGGAACGGGACAACGCCTTGCTGGCCCGTCCAAAGCTTCCTTTTAGGCTCCAAACTGCCAGATCTGAGGGTCCGGACCTTCATTTTTAGAGTGCGATACCTTTTTGTGGCATAAACGCTCATTTTTTTTTCCATCCGAGGGTCTCATTTTTGGGACACAAAGCATCCCCAGCAATCTTTTTATGCGTGTGTTTGCAAAGCCTCATTTTTAGAGTCCAAAGCCTTATTTGACTCTACAGCCCCTTTTCTCTACAGCCCACAGCCTCATTCTAAGGGCCAAGGCCTGGACTTTAGAGCCAAACCCTTCTTTTCAGGACACAAATCCTCAGTTTTGGCTTCAAACTGTAGGTCATAGGGCCCCAACCCCTCATTTTTGAGGCTCACAGTCTCACTTTGTAAGTGTAAGCATCCCTTTTGGGGGGTCCAAACCCTTATTTTCAGAGTTCAGAGGATCCATTCGAGATCCAAAGTCATCTTTTTATAGTCTAAGGTCTAGTTTTTATAGTCTATAGTCTCAATTTTAAATACTCATATTTAGAGCCAAACCTTATTGTCAGGGTCCACACTCATTTGAGAGCACAAGATCTTTTTAGCCTCATTCAGGGCGTCTGAGATTTAGGGTGCAAAGCCTCCTTTTTAGGTTCCCAACAACCTGTTTTAGGGCTCAAGTCACCACCATCAATCCCACTCCACCTGTTTAAGGGTGCAAAGACCCATTTTTAAAGTCCAAAGCATTATTTGAGGACCAAACCATCACTTTATAGGGCACAAACCCTACTTCAGGGTCTAAGACCTCTTTTTACAGGACTAAAGCATATTAGTAAGCTCTAGAAGGGCTTTCGGTTTTTAGGGCTCAAGGACCCATTATTCAGGCTTTGAGACTCAATTTGAGTTACAAACCCATCTTTTTATTGCTTAAACCCACATTTTTAGCCCCAAAGCTTAATTTTAAGGGCCTGAGCAAAACCCTTCTTTCTAATGCACAGTACAAAGCATTCTGTTCAGAGCCCAAAGCCACAGACTAAGGTCCAAGGCCCGAATTCTCTTTATAGGATGCAAACACTCCTCTTTGGTGCCCAAACCCTCAGTTTAAGGACAGCAAATCCCCATTTTATGTTCTTATTATCACCCTTAGGGTTCCAAATCCTATTTACAGAACCCAGTAACAACTATAAAAATGACAGTGTGGACAACAAAAGTGAGCTGGGAGCACTATTATCACACTTGGGGCTGTACAGAAATGAGGGTTCAGACAGACTTTGGGATTCAGAGGAAGGTTTGGAACCACAGCAAGTAAATACAGAGGTAGCCATCAAAAGAATACAGAGGCCTTGACCACAAAATGAGGTTTGGGCCCATAAAAGCGATGCTTTGGCACCTAAGGACGGGCCTTAACGCAACGCTCCTCAACCTGCAGCCGCTCTCGCAACTGACGGCCCCGCCCCTGCCAGAGCCTTTTGTAGATGGCGGAACCGAGCGCGGCCGAGTCAATCGCGGGCTTCAATCAGGTCCGACCCGCGCCGCTCGCCTGGACGGCGCTGCGGAGGGATGCGCGGCTGCGGTTCTCAATCAGGTCCGCTCCAAACGGATGCGCTCCGTTCCTTGGAGCCCCGCGGCTCTGGCTGCAGCCCGGCTTGTGATGCCGGTTCTGGTTCCCCGGTTCTCGGTAAACCCAATTCCAATTATTCGCTGCTTCCGGATTCCGGTTTAGTCTCCAAAATTAAGGTGGCAGATATTCAAAAATGATTCTTTGGTCCCTCAGATTTTGAGTACTAATAACAAACACAGATCTGTGTCTAAAGCTGCAGATCTCAACCATAAAAATTACTATTTTGGCATTCATCATGTGAGTAGAGAATAGCATTCAGGTTTTGGGCTCCAGGAATAAGGCTTAGAACACTCCAAACGGGTGCTTAAAACGTAGTTTGGGGCTGTAAAAAGGAGAAATTCAGCTTAAAGAAGTCTCACCTCAAAAGGAAAAAAAAAAAAAAGTGTTTTTCAACAAACAGAAGAAAAAAAAAAGTTGTGATTTTTGAAATAAAGCTTTAAACCCGCCGGAATCAGGCTTCTGACATTAAATTAAAGATGCAAACTCTAGTGAATAAGATTTGGGCTGTACAGCTGTGGGTACGGACCCTCAAACAGAGCTTCGGGCCGTAAAGACAAGGCGCCAGCAGCCTCAGGAAGAAGGCTTTGGACTTCAAACGGAGGCTTGAGACTCGGACACCAAGAGGAGCCCTTCGCTCACCAGAGCCGCCCCAGCCTCACCTCACGCCACCCGCAGCCGCTCTCGCCCTGACGGCCCCGCCGCCGCCGCCTCCCTTTCGATGGGGCGGAACCGGGCGCGGCCGAGTCCATCGCGGGCTTCAATCAGGTCCGACCCGCGCCGCTCGTCTGCACGGCGCTGCGGAGGGCTGCGCGGCCGCGGTTCTCAATCAGGTCCGCTCCAAACGGACGCTCTCGGGTCCTGGGAGCCCCGCGGCTCTGGCTGCAGCCCGGCTTGTGGGCAGTAATGCCGCTCCCGCTGCGCTGGCTCTCGGTAAACTCAAGTCCGCCGTGTCGCTGCTTCTGGATCCCGGTTCTCCCAGGAAGCGGCCTCCATCTGCCACTTCCACCAGGTGCCGCTTCGAGATCCCTGTCTCTCCGGTATCCCCGTAGAACCCGGTTCCCCCTTGGAGTGCCAGTTCTCTTCACCAAAGCTGTGTCCTCAAGGGTGAGATGTGTCCAAGGAGACCATCCTTGAGTATTGCAGGATGACTGGGATCCAAGACCCTGTCGTCTCCCCTGTGGAAAGGGTCCTCTGAACTGCCCCTTCCTCCAGCTGCTCAAATATTTCTGAGATGAAAGTCCTGCGTTCCCAAGCACTGGAAGTAATGGAGAAGGTGAAGAAGTCTCTAGTCAGGTGAGGCTGGAGGCCCTGGGCTGGTGTCTGCATGGGGTGATTTTTAAGCCTGGCAAGAGCTCATTCACCAGCTCGTAGTACTCCCCATTTGGGGCTGCCCTGACGTACAAAACACAGCTTTTCCTAGTGTACAGGAGAGCCCCATAGTGTATTGTTGCCACCAGCAAGCACACAGCCCAGTCTGTGCAGTGTTGCTCTCAGAAAAGCAGAGCAGGACTCTCCAGGCTGGGGGAATTGGCTAAGCACAGTGATCATGGCTTGGGATACACAGAGCAGAGGGATCACCACCTTGAACAGAAGAATTCTGTGTTTCCCTCCTATGTCCTTCTTGGATGCTGTTTCCTGGTAGACTCCTTATTTCTGGTTGAAAGGGTAGGAAAATTGCCAACTCATTCTTCTGATGGAAGAAGGGCTGAGATAAGGATGGAAAGGTCACTCGACAGTCACCACCATGGGCAAAATATACTCAGCGTGGGGAAGATTAATTGAGTTTATTGCTATCTGAGAACAGCACAGTGAGAACTTAAAGCACAAAGTCCAGACAACTTGCCACATAACACCAGTCACAATGCTGGGAGCAGCTGGGTCAGCGCTGATGGGGCTTGGAACTGGGGCTTTGGCCCAACAGACACAGCAGACGGAACGGAGCTGGTTTGTATTGCAATGCCAGGAGCAGCTCTGACTGTGCCATTCTGGGTGTTGCTGTGTGAGAAGGAAGGGCCAGGCAACATCCAGGGGTGCTGCTGCTGCAGCTGCCTCCGGTCAGGGGCTGGTGGTGGGGATGGGAGCAGTCAGGATAGGGAGCACTGCCAGTGCAGGCAGAAACGTGTTCAGGCCCACAGCAGGACCCCACTGGGCTGTGGGGCCATCCAATGGTAAAAGGAGGGGTGCTGAGCAGAGGGGGAGGGGGTCAGAGAGGTGGTGGTGGTACTCGGTGACATCTCTGCCCTGCCACGGGGCAGGAGCCACATCTGCCCATCTCCTCTTGGCAGGATGGAACGGAGACACCCCAGCTGCCCCCAAGAGGCCTGGCCAGAGAAGCTTATGGTATCGCAGGTCTCCAGGCTCCAGTGGGGTTCTGATGAGGTGTGTGAGGTGCAGGTGTCCTTTGGCCCAGGTGAGCGTCCTTCTGCCTCGGACATGTCACCGCAGGAAGAGGATCCCCTGAGCTGTATCCGTGCCTGCTGCACACGCAGACCCCAGGTAGCGGGCACTCTGTGCTTCCCTGGCTGTCCCTGCCCGGCCGTGCCCAGCTGGTGCCCTGATGCCAGCACCCGTAACTCCTCTCGCCGTCTCAGACAGAGTCACAGAAGCTGACCTTTCTGGCCTCCGTCCGTGCTGTCTGCGAAGCGGAGGACTGCGGTGCCCATTACCGGCTGTGCGTCTGCCCTCTGGAGGTGGCGCAGTGCATTGAGGTAAGGGGAGCACCGCAGGGCCGGGCGGTGGGCACAGCCCTGCCCACCGCGGGGTCGCTGGGGAGACCCAGGAGCTGGGAGGGGTGCTGGGATGGGGTGCCGGGGCTCCGTCGGCCAAGCAGGGCGCGCCGCGCCGTCCCGTCCCTTCCCGTCCCACCGTGCCCTCAGGCGCTGCTGCAGGAGGAGCCCGCCGAGCGCCTGGACACGGAGCTGCGGCAGCAGGCCATCAGCGCCGTCGCCGCCATGAGGTACCGCCCAGCCCAGCGCCGGCCAACGTGGTGGCACCGGTCCCGGCCGGGGGCCCTGAGCGGGGCAGGCAGCGGGGCGCAGGGTGCCGAGCGGAGCATCGCGCCTCCGCCCTCTCTCCCCTTACAGCAGCGCGTGGCCGCTTCCGGAGGAGCGGAAGAGCGGCCTCTTGCGTGCCTGCCTCAGCAGCGTCCTCCGCCTCCCTCGCCACGAGGACGCGAAGGACCTGGACGCTGCGCTCTACACGGAGGTGCGCACGGGCTGGGCCCTGGGGACGCGTCCTGGGCACCACCGCCGGGATGCCGCTCTGCTGCCAGCAGGACGCAGCAGGGACGGCCGCCCTGACCGCCGTCCTCCTTGCAGACCATGGAAGCCCTGCACCGCCTGCTGCAGGGGCTGGTGGGCAGCGCAGGCACCTCTGTCCTCATGGAGCTGCAGAACATCCTGGAGGTCTGGCTGCGGCAAGGCTGGGATTTGCCGTAAAGGGGGGATCCACGCGAGATCTCCCCAGGGCCAGCTGCGGGCAAGGGGTGCCGGCCCAAGACCGGCCCTTGTGGGGTCAGAGGGGTGGGTGGGGATCGGCGGGAAGGCGGCGGGGCCGCAGCAGGACAGGGATGGAACACCCACCTCCACTGCAGCTGGGGAGCGAGAAGAAGGACGAGCGCCCCGTGCTGTGGGCACACCGGCAGCTTTTCTCTCCACAGCTCCTGCTGCCCTTCACCACGTGCCAGCTGGCGGCCGTGGAGGAGAGGGCCGTGGCGTGCATTGGCAGGCTGCTCGCCTTCAGCAACACCTGCTCCTTGCCCAAGGTAGGGAGCACACAGCTCCAGCACCCCATCCTGTCTAGCCAGCTGGAGCCCACCTGTCTCCAGGCCTGCACAGAGCTGGGCTGGGCCCTGCTGCTCTGCTCAGCTGTGCATCTCTGCTGTGTCTCTCCCCAGGTGTGCTCCTGCTTCATGGGAGCTGCGGTGCTCCGGCATCACTGCACAGAGAACCAACGCTTCCCTTTGCTGGGGAAGCTGGCTGGGCAGCTGATCCTGTGCTGCACCTCCACTGATGAGAGGACCAGAGATGAGGCAATGAAGGCTGTCCATCAGCTTTTCATTTTCATCGCCTCCCAAAGTGAGAGGAGTTGTGTGCCCAAGTTGGCCCTGGCCCAGCCCTCAGGTGCCCAGGCCCCTCACTGACATTGTGTCCGCTTCTCTCCAGGAATGTGGCTGTGGAAGAAGGATCCCAAGAAGCCACAGCTCCGGGAACGCTGGCAAACACTGTTCTACGAACACGTTTCCCAAGAGAACAATGCCAGCAAAATCTTCAGGGTAAGAAGAGCAAACCCTGAGCCCACAGGAGAACCCAGGCCTGCAGTGACAGGAAGAGCACAGGCACTGTCCCCCAGCAGCCCTGGTGCCCGCGGGGCCCTCACGCTCTGTACCCCAGGCATCACCCAGCCCAGCCCCTGCTCCCAGCTCTCCTGAGGCACCCGCACAGCCAAGCAGCCCTGCAGGGGATGAGTCGTCCCTCCTCCCCTTTCTCCCACAGATGTTCCTGAAATACCTTCAGTACCCTGAAAGGGTGAGCATCTTCCTCACAGCCATTGAGAGCATGACAGCGCCGAGCCTCCACAGCACCGAGCTGGCTGCCCACATGGTGGATGTGCTGGCAGCAGAGGCTCGCTTCCCTCCAGGGCAGGTGGGAACCTGCGGCTGCCACAGCTCCCGCCCTCGGGGCTCTGCCCCATCCCTGGCACCGCGTTTGGCCAGCAGGCAGCAGAGGGGACGGCGGCAGGGCCCTGCTCCGGTGCCTTTCCATTCTCACGTGTGTCCCCCTCCAGGTGCGAAAGATTGTGAAGACGATCTACGGCAGCCTGCCTTCCATCGAAGCTGAGCCGGCTCTCGAAAGCCTGGGCAGGGCCCTGCTCGTGCTGGCCGGCAAACACCCGAGGGAGATGGTTAGCAGCCTGCTGGGCTGCTCCCCCACCTGCACCAGGTCCGAGGCCCACGGCCCTCGGGGCTCCTCTCCCCTCCCCGCCCCACGGCCGTCAGCCAGGCGGGGGCAGCCACGCTGACAGCCCTGGGGACCCGCAGTGTCACCGTCACCATGTGGAGGGAAATGCTCTCGGAGCCCTCAGCTGTGGAGAAGGTGCTGCAGGAGCTGCTCCAAGTGCTCACAAACCATTCTCTGTGGCACACGTCTGCATCCACTGGGGACAGGCCACGTGTTCTCGCCCTGGCTGTGAGTTCCTCACTCACCCAGCTCAGCTGAGCCCCTTCTCCCCTTCCCTGTCCACTCCCAAGCCTGGTTTCTGCCCTGGGGCACTGGAACACACTCCTAGACCTGCCTGGTGCTCTGGGGGTGTCCCTCTCCATCTGTTCCTCCATTCCCACACCTCTTGAGGTGGGCTGGAAACCTGGGGGATGGGACAAAGCATCCGGGTGCTTTCAGCAGGCAGCGAGGACCATCCCTGAGATACTCCAGCTGCCTCTTGTCATGAAGGAGGCCGAGGCCATTTTCCCCCAGCTCTTCCTGGCCCTCCTCCTGCAAGTGTCCTTCACCACGGAGCTGACACTGCAGGAGGTGGGAATCTTCTGGGAGGAGCACCGGCAGCACCAGCTCACTCCCATCAGGTGCCGCATCCCCGTCCCCCCGCTGCACCAGGACCCGGTGCTGGGGCTCCCGATGCGACTCGCACCCTTCTCCACCTGCAGGTCCGCGGTGCAGGCCTTGAAGGTGCTGCTCTGCAGCGTGGGCCTCCAGAGGCAGATGGAGGCCATCCAGGAGCAGGGGGGCTGGGACGCGCTTCTCAGCACCGTCACCCACCTCCAGGGCGTGCAGGTGGTGGCCAGGTGAGAGCCCTTCCTTGTGGTGATGGGGAGCACCCAGCTCTCAGACAAAGCGCTGCCACAGCACACAGCCTGTGGCCCCTGGGGCACTGTGGCAGCAGAGCACGGCCAGGAGAGCTGTGCCCGCCCGGCTCAGGGCTGATGGTGCCTTCTTATCCCTGCCAGGGTGATGAGGGAACTGCCTGGTGCGCTGCGTGACCCCATCTTCCATCAGCTGGTTGAGCTGCTTAGCACCAAGCTCTGCTCCTGGGAGATGGTGGCCATGGTCTTCCTCGCTGAGGTGAGCAGCAGCTGCAGAAGCAGTGAACGTGGAGCTGCGGGACCTCCACAGCAACCCTGCTGCCTCCCTCGGGGCCAGGCCTGGCCGTGCCCTGCTGTCCTTGCCCCGAGCTGGTGGTAGGACTCAGCACTAAGAGCCGCGTGTGTTGCAGATGCTGGAGTGCGTGGACCCCAGTGAAGAGCTGCACCGCGTCGTGAGCCTCTTCAACACCTGTCTGCAGAGCCAGAGCGTGGGCACGCAGCAGCTGGTGCTCAGGAGCATCCTGGAGCTCAGCAAGAGGCCGGACGCGGTGAGCAGGAGCAGCTCTCTGCCCATCAGCTGCCTGCTGCCCCGGGGCTGTGTGGGACCGCCCTGCCTGCCAGCACCATGCCATGATGACAAGCCAGTAGGGAGGCTGCAGCTGGAGCCGTTCTGCCCCAGCAATGGTCTCTGTTGGGCTGTTTTTCCCGCAGGCGAGGAAAATGCTCGGCCTGCTGCCGTGCATCATGGAGCAGCTGCAGGATGCAGACAGCGGCGCCCGCGCCGTGGCCCTGCCAGTGCTCAGCACCCTGCTGCGGCTCCTGGAGAGGGGGAAGCTCAGCCTCGTGGCTCTGGAGCTGGCCGGCAATCTCCCAGCGCTTTTTGAGGACGTAAGGGGAGCAGGGAGCCCAGCTTGCTAGGGATGTGGCCGGGCCCCCAGTGTCCCCACGCTGGCGGTGCTGGCCCTGCTCACAGTAGACTTGGAGCTGACATTTACATCCTTCCTTCCTCCTCGCAGGAGTCTGGCACGGTGCGCCAGCTCTCCATGCACCTCTTCCTTGACACGCTGAGCTTTGTGGAGGGCAGAGAGAAGAGGAAGATGCGGAAGGAGGTGTACAGGAGCCTGGTCCCGCTGTATCTGCACCTGCACGACGAGGAAGAGAGCGTGGCCAAGGTGGGAACTGCGTTCATTTGGGGGAGGGCGGCGCTGCCCCTGCGCTGCCCCCCAAACACAGGGGTGCTGCAGCCCACGGCAGCGTCAGCCCCTGCAGCTGCATCCTCCCTGCGGAGGGGCTGCGAGGATCGCAGGCTCTGCCTCTGCTCGGACTGCAGTGGCATCTCAGCCGTTTGGCAGGCCTCCCAGAAAGCCTTCCTTGGTGCCACACGGTTCCTGCGCTGGAGGCGGCTGCAGCGCCTGGCAGAGGTGGCGCAGTTCTGGCAGATCGGCGAGTGCCTGGTGCGCGCATTCCCACAGCCCAGGACAGGCTCAGTTCTGCTCCGCGCTGACTCCGTGCCCTTTTCTCTCCAGCTGGTGGAGAGGAGGAAGAGCGCAGCGCAGGACTACCTGGGCCAGAGCCTGCTCTACCTACAGAGCCCGCAGGAGCCCCTGCGGCGGGAGGCCGTGAGGTTCATCGGTGAGCCACGAGTCTGAGCTTCCCCTGTGCCCGGCCCTCCATGCTGCACCCAGGGAGCAGCCGGGCTCGCTGAACATATGACCGCAGAGCTCGTTGGGAGGCACGAGAGCACAACGGCGCGGACCAGGTGGTGGCGGTTCGGGCGGCGCTGACCCCGCGGGACGGAACCCGGCGCCCTCCGGCGGCTCCGCGGCGCACCGCGCACCGCTGCGCTCCGGCGGGGCTGGGGGACCCTGCGGCTGGTGCCCAGAGAGGAGGAGGAGGGTTCTGCACTTGGAACGTCGGGGTGAGCGACTTTTTACACGGTCTGATAGGACAAAGGGTAACGATTTTAAACTGAAAGAGGGGAGATTTAGGTGAGATGCTAGGGCTTAATTCTTCACTCAGAGGGCTGTGAGGTGCTGGCACTGCTGCGCAGAGCTGTGGGTGCCAAGCTTGGAAGTGCCCCAGGCCATGGAGGGGCCCTGGGCAGCCCGAGCTGGGGGACAGTCAGACCATGGCAAGAGTGGGGCTGGGGGCTGGGAGGTCCCTTAGGACACAACCATGCTGTGATTGATTAGCCAGGAGCTGGGCAGGGTGCATCGCTCTGAGCTTTATGCATGGCTCATTTGCACTTTTTGAGGCAGGAGAGGCTCCCCGGGGTTACGTTCTCTGCATCACCACCTCCTCAGGCCACAGATACTTGCTATGGTGACAGGACTGGTGCTACGCAGAGCCACACGCTGTCACCAGTGGTGCTTGGCCCTATTCCCATGTTGTCACAAACCTTTGATGCAGGAAGGAAGGTGGGAGGCAAATCCCATCCCAGGAGGTTATAAGTACTCGGGGGCCACCTGTGTGCCTTTTGTGCCTGGGATTCTGCATCCTGCACAGGACCCTGCAGTGTGCTCACAGCTACTGCTCATTGTCAGTTCTTGCAGGGCCTCTACTGGCTGCATCCAGCTCACCAAGCAGCAGCGCACGGCATCAGGCACAGTGACATCATGAGGCTAGGAAAGCACACAGAAGTGCAGCCAGGCCCCCACCTCTGTCCTGGGCACACATGGGGTCCTTCTGAGGCTCAGCCAGCCCTGGGGAAAGGCAGAACGCATTTAAAAAACAGAAAAGGAAAAGGAAAAAAGAAAAAAAAAAACACAACCAACAAAAGAACACTTTATTTACATAAATTACAAAAAAAAAAAAAAAAAAAGGAATCTTGGGCACAGAAAAAACCTACTCTTAAAAAGGGCTCTGCCCCCTGGGGCCCCATCACTCAACAGTCCTCTGAGGCCCTCTTCAGGTGCTGCTGGGGTCTGCAGTGCCCCAAGGCATGGAGCAGGTGTCCGGGGAGGCTCCTGTCCCTCTGCCACCATGGGATGGGAGCATGCAGAGCTCCTCAGGGACAGGGCCATGGCTGGGAGCCTGCAAACCCAGGAGTAAAAATGAAGAGGAAAAGAGAAAGTGCCACCGGTACAGGTGTGGGGGTCCGGGTGTGCTGGGGAGGCTGGTGTGGTGCCTGGCTCATCCGAGGGGGTTGTGACATTGGAGAGAAAGTGGGGTGAGTGAGGGCAGCGTGCTCTGCGTGGAGGAGGGGTATGGTGGGCCATGGCTCAGGGCTAGCAAAGCGTGATGGAAAGTGCAGCTCAGTGCAAGGGAGCTGGGAATGGGGCTGCGCACCGCTGATGGGCACGAGGGATGAGTGCTGTGATGCTGAGGCTGGGCTGGGGGCCACCTTCCTGCTCCTCCAGCCCCTACGCTGGGGCTGCTGCTCCCTGTGAAGGGATGGGCTGGGGCATGGCCTCCCCCCAGCCTTCACAAGGACGACGTCGTGGAGTCTACCGCCTCGCGGCCATTGCACACTGTGGGCACGTACTGTGAGGCCGAGCCTGGTGGGGAAAGGCACCAATTATGAGAGGGGGGATCCAGCAGCAGCCCCCACCTGGGGTATCCCAGTGCAGTGATGGACCCCCAGGAGCAGCTCTGGGGTGGAGGACTTGGGATACAGCGGCCGATCCCTTGGGTGCTGCAGCACCCCTACCTCCTGCTCCGCAGGTCCCCCTCCCAGCTGTCCCCCTGTCCCTCCCCAGCCTAGCTGCACTCACCGTGGGACTGGCTGGAGCCAGCGGCCGCCATGCTGAAGCGCGCCGTGCCCACGCGGTGGCTGGCCACATTCTTCTGTGGCTGGAAGAGGATGATGTGGAGCTTGGGAGTGAAGAGGCAGCCGAGGACCACCGTGCCGCTGAGGCTCACTGAGATGCACATGGTGGTGGTCTGCACCTGGAGGCAGAGGGGTGAGCGTCACAGGTGTGGTAGCATCACGCACCCAGGCAAGAGCGTGGATGGGGCCCTCATCAGCCCTTCCCCAGACCCTCCCAGACCTGTGCTGCCCCGGTCATGCGGGCTGCTCTGGTTGGGCCCCATGGGTATCCCCAGAACTCAGGCTCTTACTCGGTAGTCGCTGGAGGTCACGTAAAAGATGGGCAGGAAGGCCAGCCAGATGATGCAGGTCGTGTACATGGTGAAGCCAATGAACTTGGCCTCATTGAAGTTTTCAGGGCATTTCCGTGTCTTGAAGGCGTAGACCGTGCACAGGACAATCAAGAGGACGTTGTAGGTGAGCGAAATGAGCATGTTGGAGTCACGGTTGTTGCACTTGAGGGTGACAATGTACCTCTTGTCAGGCTCGGTCTCCTTGCCTGTACCAGGCGTCTCCACCAGCAGCCAGATGATGACGATGATCAGCTGGCAGGAGATGAGGGCCATGCAGATGACCACCTGTGATGTAGGGCTGATGAAGCGAGGGCGCTGGACCCCCTCCTTCACCCCGCTGAAGATCCTGGCGATGCGATTTGTCTTGGTCAAGAGGGCCGAATAGCAGACAGCAAAAGATGTGCCCAGCCCCAGGCGCCGGAGCGTGCACACCTCGGTGGAAGGCTTTGCAATGAAGATGAAGGTCATGCTGTAGCACATGAGGACCCCGGTCAAGAGAATGTAACAGAGCTCCCGTCCAGAGGCCTTCACAATGGGAGTGTCATTGTTCTTCATGAAGACACCAAAAACAAAGAGAGTGGAGATAAATCCCAAGCAAGAGATGGTGACGGGACCGATGGCCCAGACATCTTTCCAACGGATGTACTCCTGGGGCAACTCGTAGCAGCCATTCAGGGTCTCATTGGGCCAGTAACCCAAACCACAGTCCATGCAGGTGAACTCATCCAGCAGGTACTCGTAGGGCTGGCAGGGGATGCAGATCCAGCAGCAGATGTCTCCTGGCTGCATGCTTTTGATCTCGTTCTTCTTGCATGGATCACTGCACTGGGACACTGGGATGGACACCTCTGCCCAGGGGATGAGGCTGGTGTTGAGGATGAGCCCCTCGGCCCAGTAGCCCACCTTCTGGTACCTGTACCGCCCATCCATGCGGTGATAGTTGAAGATATTGTAGCGCCCAATCCCATCACCATAGCGGTCAAATCGAACAACGCTCTCAGTGTCTGCTGGCCTGAATGGAGCTGGAGAGATGAGAAATGGAGATGGTCACTGCCTGGACAGCTGGCCCATGGTGTGGGATCACACGCGCTCCCACGGGGATGCACCGAGGAGACACAGCCCACCATGGCCAAGAGGCTATTTCCAACCTGTCCCCTTGCCCCTCATGCCTAGAATGCAGCATTATTGTTTGGGATTGTGAGAGTAGTGGTGCATAATGCTCTCACCATGGTTGGCAGCCTCTAGCCATGCTGCAGGGCAAAGCAGGGGGGTCTGCATAGCCGTGCAGTATCACTGCCCCCCAAACCTCCATGGCTCTGAGTGGTACATAGGGCTCAGCCCAGAGGGAATGATGGTTCTGACTGACCCCAGAGCTGTGGGCTCCTGATTGAGGCTCTCCCTCCAGCTTAGTCCCTGAGAGGTGACTAAATCAATCACAGAGCAAGTGGCTGAAGTCTCCAAGGAGAGACCGAAACCTCAAGGAGGAGGTGGAACATTAGAGTGAGAGTGTGACCTCCTTGATCCTCCCTGCCCCTCCACCCATTCGGCTGTGCAGCCAAGCCCTGTCTCCACCTCTGGACTCACCATCAAAATTAACATTGAGCATGAAGTCCTTGTAGAACCTCTTGCCATTGACAGGCTTCATGGAGTCGCAGAGCTTGGTGGTGTTGGGGCACAGCGCCCGGTGCATGTTGTGAAGCGAGTGAGCCATGGCGTAGACCGCATTGACCACAAAGGTGATCTTGGACTCTGGCTCAAACTTTCCCGTCTTTAAGGAGTGCCAGCTGCAGTCCTGCATGTGAAGGCTGCACTTGAACTTCTGCTCCCAAAACTCCCGAAACCAGGGATTTCGGCTGTTATTGTAGGGATGGAGGTTGAGGAAGTATGCGGCGAACTCCTGGATGGGGTACGCTGCCAGCTCGATGGTGATGGCTCCCTCCGCCACCGCCTCGCTCCCCGCCACCACGCTCTCCAGGGCTCCCCACCCATCGCTGGCCACCCATATGAAGGAGACATTGGCTCTGTGGGCGGCTGCCAGCAGCTCCCGGGCGTCCTCACTGCGGGTGAAGAGCACGACCACCTTGGCGTTGGGCTTCTGCAGCAGCGCCCGCACCACGCCGTCGTAGGTCTTCTTGTTCATGGAGCGTCCCACCTTCTCCGAGGTGGCGATGCAGATGTTGCGCATGCGGGCTTCTTGCTCAAAAGCTTCAATGCCCGTCTCGCCGTAGTCGCCCTCTGAGGCCACCGTGGAGACGTAGGTCCAGTTGAAAAAGCGGAGGATCTCCGACATGGCTTTGGCTTGGTAGAAGTCAGGCGGGACGGTGCGGGCGAAGTAGTCATAGCGAGACTTGTCGCTGAGTTTGGCACTGGTGGAGGCGTAGCTGATCTGCGGGATCTGGAAGAGCCGCAGCAGGTTGGCGACCTGCATGGGGGGGAGAGGTGAGCACAGCCAGACATGACCCCATGAGAGGCATCCCCTGAGAGCATCCACTCCTAGACACGGTGGGTGGCTGACTAACGGGCAACCCCCATCTGGAGGCTGGGGGAACCCAGTGCCCTGCAATCCGATGGACACAGGTCATCCAAGCCTTCAGTCCTGTGTTGGAGCACAGGGAACTGTGGTTGTCCCAGAGCCGGGGTGTAATGATGTTCCCTGGGCATCCTTCTGAGGGCAGGATGGAAGAGGTGATGGGGAGGTCCCTGTATGTCCATGACCACCAAGGGCTGTAGCACTGGAAAGCCTGGCCACATCCAGCCCTTGATGCCTGGCACAGGGCCTTGGGGTCATATATTCACAGAGGTTTCTCACTCCGCAATCCCAGTGTGTTCCTACTCCTTGCAGCCTCCACTCCTTTCTTTTTTTTTTCATTATTATTTTTATTAATACTTTATACTCCCCCCTCTGAGATTAAGGTTGGGAGTAAATAGATTCATGGCAAACACCGAAACTCCACTGCAGGCGAACAGAGCGATGCTCATCCGCGAGGACAAAACTGGTGCCCGCAGGGCTGGGGGGACACAGTGAGCACTGTCCCACTGAGCCCCGTGGGCCAGGCACTGCAATTGACTGCTGTGGCTGCTCTTTCCCCTCGTTATCTTCAAAAAGGAGAGAGCCCTGCTAATGAGGCTGTTAGAAAACGGCTCTCGCAGGCCGCACGCGGCTCTGCTTCCTATGCAGGAGATGCAGCTTAATTAACGTGGACAAATGTTTTTAGCTGCAAATCACCCTAATGGCACAGAAGTCCCAGAGGGCAGTGATGCTGTGGGGACATTGGAGGATGTGGGGCTGTCACCGTCTGGTGACTCTGTCGCACTGGGCGGCCCGGGACCACGTTCCTCCTGTCCCATGTGGGGTTTTCAAGGCCATTCTGACATCAGGAGGTGTCGCTGCCCCCCGTGGACATTCTGTACCCAACCACGCACCTGGGACCCATGGAAACGCAGGTGAGCTCCCTGGGAATAGCCAATCCCTAAATCCTCTCCCAGCCCACTGAGGCCACCTGTGCTCTGTCCCCACAGATGGAGCGCGACACGGCCGCAGCCATGGCCATCCAGGCGTGGTGGAGAGGACAGCTGGTGCGGAGGGCACTGCTGGTGGCGGCCAGCAGCGCACGGCGCATCCAGGGCTGGTGGCGACGGGTGGGCAGCCAGCGGAGGGAGCAGCAGCGCCTGTGGGTGCTGGCAGAGTACATCAAGCTGGAGCGAGCCATTGTCCTGCTGCAGGCTCAGGTCCGGGCATGGGTGATGCGGACAGAGTACAAACGCTGCCAGGAGGCCGCCCGCACCATCCAGACCTGCTGGCGGGAGTACGTGCAGCGCCGGGCTGGAAACTGCACCAAGGATGTGGATCTGCACATTGACATTGTCCTGGGTATTCCGGGTGACTGTGGAACCCAGAGTGAATAAAGCACCATCCCCACGGAGGGATGGCCACCTTGTGTGGGTGCTGACTCCTCTATTTGTGGCCAGTGGGGCCACAGCAGCAAACAAATGGCTCCATCCGAGGGGCTAATGCCCCCCCGCTGATGCTGGGGGTGGGACAGTATCCCATGGCATAGGGCTGGCATGCACCCACCTAGCCCCAAGCAGCCTCGACTGGTTACTTTCCTTAGCAGATGCTGAGCTCCCTGACACACAGCCCAGCAAAGAAGTAGGGCCAAGGAAGAGGATGGGCTCCGTGCTCCCCACCTCCAGGAGGTTCCCCCCCGGTGAAGGCTGAGGTTTGGCAGCCCTACAGCCAGTAAATGCCCTCTGCCACTTCTGCCCACAGCCCAGGCTCTTATCTTGCAAGGGGTACCTGGATGGAAACATCGCTGTAGGAACCCCCGATGACACCAGTGATGGCTGTGGGCACGTCATCATGGACAGCATAGGAGCCATCGGGGCAGATGTGCTCGGAGCCGTCCACTCTGGTCAGGGATGCGCGGACGAAGTCGAGTGACTGCTCGAGAGCATAGGTGTCCTTGGAGCAGGTGTCCAGGATGTGGGCACCCAGTCTCACCCCCGGCAGGATGCTTGGGTCCTTGTTGATCTCATCCAGTGCAAAGAGCATGGCCTCGAGGCGCTGGATGCCCCGGTGCTCATTGATTTTGCCACAGTCTTCACTCCCCACTCCTTTCTCATGGATGGGGAAGAGCCCCCCGATGACCAGGTCCCCTTCGGTGCTGATCTCCTTCTTGCTGTGGGTGGAGCCGTGCCCAGCAGCCAGGCAGGAGGCCAGGTGCATCAGCCAGAGCCAGGCGGCAATGGGGACCGCCATGGGGTGTGCTGGTGCTGGCTGGGGATCCGCACGCCCCATGTCACCCAGCACTGCCCGTTAAGGTGAGGGCAGCCAGGGCCCCGGCATCGAGGACGGAGCAGCGTGGTGGTGGCAGGGGGTCTGCCGCCCTATTGGAGCCTTCAGCGCCTGGAAAAGCAAAGGGAAGAAGCACTGGGTTGGCAGGTCATGGGATGAGCTGGGACTGTCCATCTGGGAGCTGTGAGGAGATGCTCAAGGTGGCTGAGCCAGGGCAGCATGCAGGTGTTTTGTGCCCCACCAGCCCGTGTCCCCCCCAGGAAGGATACCCTCAGCGAGAGCTGAGCAGATGTGACAGCTCCAGCAGCAACCCAGGATCTGCAGGATGTAGCAAGTGACACATATGTGGACAGACACGCAGGGCCACCCTGGCTGCCCAGCTCCCCGGGATGAGCTGGCACGTGTGGAGAGGCAGGCAGTCAGTGCTGCAGCAGTTCCAGGCAATGCAGCCTAGTGGGGGATAGCTTTTCTGGTTGGTAAAGCATTGGGAAAAGAGCCAGGGATGTCACCCAGGGGCTGGGACATCACCCAGAGCAGGGACTGAGGCAGACTCGATACCAGATCAGAGCCCCCTGACCCCAGTGCCACCTGCTCGGCCAGAGCCAGCTGCTCCATCCCAATGCAAGGGGCACAGCCATGCTCCCACCCTGTCCAGCCCCCGAGCCCCTTCCCCACTGGGTGCCAGCTCCATCCTGCAGTGCTCTAGAGGCTGTTCTCTCACCACCGCCCCTTCCTTCCTTGTACACTAAATTCAGAGATTTCAGTAGAAGTAAGAGCCAGGTTTGCTGGCTTCCTCTGCATAAACCACGGAGGAGCTGGGGAATCAAAGGCTTTTGCAACAGACAGGCCTTTTTTTGGCAGTAAATGAGGTCCCCTCAGAAATGAGTTGTCTTTTCCCACACCATGAGAGGGATTTGTTTCCCATTTAAAGTCAGCTGCTGGAATCCCACAGGACCAGGGCTTTCAGGGGCTGTGAAAGGAGGGGACCCCCTCAGCCTGACAGCCCCAGCCCCAGGTGGCCACAGCTCACGGAGGGCCCCAGGTGGGACCCATCAGAGGAAGGGCATCTTCAGCTCTCCCAAAGGGCGCTCCCAAAATCATCAGCTCCATTAGGGAGCCAAAGATGGCTGCAGCCATCCCTGGAGCCGCTCACTGGGCTGACACGGTGCTCGGGGGAAACTGGCCCTGGGAATAACTGGAGAATATCTGGGGTGCGAAGCACCCGACTGGGCAGAGCCACAGCTGTCCCAGTGGCCACGGTGCATTGGGAAGGCTCTGCCAGCTCCCATCTGCTTGCAGCCTCCCTCTACCTGAAAGCATCAACAATCAGGGATGTTTACATCACACAGTTGGTCCCGTGCTCCCCAGAGCACCCTGACACCTGCAGAAATGCAGGAGGACCCTGGTTGCTGCCCTGCTTTCAGGAGGGGATGCACGTCCAGCTGTGATCACAAAGCTTTGCAGCCAGGACCCTGCCCTGGGCTCAGCACCGTGCATGCAGGTGCGCACCCGTGCAAGGTGCATGGGCAAGCACTGCGGGGGGGCTTGCACACCAACGCCATGCGCTCTGCAGGCACACCCATGCAGGGGCACCGTGTGTGCTCACGCCTGCAGCATGCGGGTAACGGGCCATGCCCTGCACAGGTCCACACGTGTGTACAAAGCGGCACGTTGCAGCGCACGCATGCCGTGCGGCCACACACACGTGTGCACAACGCCGGGAGCAGGGTGACACCTGGAAGCGCCTCCAAAACCTCCTCTCTTTAGGTCGATCCGTACATTGCAGCCACTAGTCCAGCCGGCGGGAGCAGAAGGGGAGGACGCAAAGAAGAGCGGCCGGCAGAACGTCAGGGTGCTTCTGCCCCGCCGCATCACCCGTGCGCTCGGGGAGGATGCGGGGTCAGCCGTGCACCCAGCCGGCCCGAAGCACCCCAGGGACCGGCAGTCCCCGGAGCAGCGAGCGAAGGGCAGGCGGGGGCTGTCCCCGCATCTGCCGCGCTGTCACCTCCGCGCCCCGGCGCCGCGCACCCGGAGCCGCAGCCGGACGGGCCGGTGGCCTCGGCGTCTCCTCTGGGGCTCGCGGCGAAGCTCCCGGTGAACCCGCGGCCCCCGGCACGGTGCCGGCCCCCAGCCTCCGCTGTTCTCCCTCCGGCCCGCGACTCCCGGCACTGACAGCGGTGCCGCGGACCCGACGGCTCCCGGAGCGGCCGAGCCCCGTTCTCCGGGCACAGCCGCTCGGGCGGCCCGAGACCACGGGAACGAGTACGGCGGAGACGCGGGATCCGCAGCCCTTACCTGGGCCCGGCGGGGCTGCGCCGGGAGCCGGTGCCGATGCCGCTGCTTCTTCGGAGCTGCTGCTGCCGCCCGCCTCCCGCCGCCGCCTCTGACACTCCGCCAGCTCCAGCCCGGCGGAGCCGCTCCGCCCCCGGCCCCCGCCCCGGCCCGGCCCCGGGCAGCGGCACCCCGCGGGGCAGCGGTCGGGACACGGGCAGGGCAGGCGGCACCGCGGACGCAGAGAGCGACCTTCCGGAGAGCGGCTCGGCCCCCGCGCCCCCAGCCGCCCCCGCCGAGCACGGGGGGTCCCAGCCCCGACTGCAGCCCCGCTGCCCACGCCCGGCACCCAAGCGCCAAACCCTGGGTGATGCTCCCCGAATGCCCCCCTCCAATTCGCAGTGCAGAGCTTCCAGGGGAGCAGCTCGGGCTGCAGTTACGGTTTCGAGACCTCGACGGACTCCACCGTTTGCCCAAATTTTTCTGGTAGCCCTTCGGCCGCCCAGCATCCCACTTTGCTGCATGCACTCCCGCCCCCCCCTCCAATCCCCTCTAATGTTGTGCCGGCAGCTTGACTGGCCCCAACTCCCAGCAGTCCTGTGGGCATAACACGGGTTTTGGGGCACAAGCCAGATGTGGAGATACAACCCAGGACATCCACAACAAAGCCCCAACCTCGGCTCTCATGCAGCACCAGGTTGGAGCACCAGCACTGGATGATGGAGCGGGGCTCTGGCAGCAACAGATGCCTTTGCTGGGGGGAGAGCAGAGTGGGACCAGCACAGCCAAAACCCCACTTCCCAGCCTGGCACGAGGCACCCAGTAGCAACTACATCCCACCAGGAAGCATCCTGGCTGCTGCTGCTCCAGCATTTCTGGCAGCAGAAGAACAACAGCAAAGATCCCCCACCTTCCATTTTCCATGGGGTTAGGGGACAAGCGGGGTTAGGAGCTGCTGTCTGCCTCCAGTACTCACAGACTCAGCTGGGCATGAATATTTCAGGGGGCTTGGCTGTTTTGTAATAACCAGCAATAAAGATAAACACCGGGAAGAGCAATATTTTACCATGTGGGCTGGAGGAGTTTAATATTTTATCACTTAGAGCACAAAATATTTATAAATAATCTCCTGTCAATCACTGGATGAAGACTAACCGAGACCTTTCCAAGCCACAGAGGGTAAATCTCCCCACGAGGGACAGCCAGACCCCCTGCCCCTTGATGCTGGCCCTGCTGCTGGGCTGCACACTGGGAACAAGCCTTGGGCTGCCAGGGGCACCGGAGACACCGGGGCAGGGGGTCTGTCTGTCCCTCGTGCTCCAGCACTGAACATTACTGGGTGAGGTGGCAGTGGGGTCAGGAGGAGAGGCAGTGCCCCAGTCCTTCCTCCCCACAGTGAATGCCTGGGGTGAAGCTGGCAGCAGCAGGGGACGGTCCCCACAGCTGCTGTGGTGGGGCTGTGGGTGATGAGTAGGGCTGCTAAGGTGTAGGATAGCTAGGGGCAGTCCCGTGCTCAGCAAGGACAGCAGGCTGGCGGTCAGGAAAGGCAGCAGGCAGCATGGAGGAAAAGCATCCACTTTATTACAGACCCTGGAAACGCCTGTGGCAGGTCCAGGACAGCTTGACACTGGATGTTTTCATTTGCAGCAAAGGGAAAGAGAAGAGGGGAACAAAACAAATCAACCCTACTCATGGCTCTTTGGTGCTAGAGAACACACGTCCGTGTCGGCAGAGAGATGCTGTGGGTGAAAGGGGCACCAGCAGAGAAGGGGAGACCCACACTTCCCCCTGGAAATGCACCCAGGGGGTGCAGGTATGTCACAGCCTGCACCCAGCAGCCCCGTCTGCATTCCCCTTCCTGCAAGGGCAGCGGCCCCAGGAGGGATCAGTGCCTGGAATGTCGTGGTGCCAAAGAAGGAGACAGGAGAGGCGCACGAAGCCGGGGCCCAGGTCCGGCTCTACTCTTCTCCTCGCTCAGCAGCGATGGGCTCCTTGGTCCACTTGTCTGTGAGCTCCTGGGATTCCCCGTAGCCCGAGGTGAGCAGCAGCCCCGCGCTGCCCTCCCCATCCGCAGCAGCTTCCAGGTCCAGCTCCTCGAAGGAGGAGCCGCTGGCTCCAGACTCGCTGTAGCTGTGCTCGCTGCGGTTGTCAGCCTCCTCCCGGCCACGACTGGTGGGGAAGGGCAGCAGGACAGAGGTGGCCACCGAGGTGTCCCTGCTGTCGGTCGTGGCCTCGATGCTGATGGAGCTGGCCTCGCTCATGGTGTCAGCCCCTGGGATGGAGAGAGAAGGGCAGGGTGTGAGTGCTGCAAGAGGAGGCTGGGTGCCACGTCAGCGTGTCTCTGAAGCCACCAAAGCCTGGAGAGTGCAGCAAAGCACCATTTGGGACCACCTGTAGGTCCCACCACCTCGTGACCTGACCAGGCAAGCAATGGGATGCTGGTGGCCTCGCTTGTGCCACGTGCCAGGGCTGACCCCCTGGCTTCCCAGAGGTGGACAGCGTTGTGCAGGGGGACGGGGCTGGGTGGAGGTGACCACATCCCTCCCTGCTTCCTGCCATGGGTGCTGCAGCGTGTGCCCTTCTTTCTTGCCCCAACTCCATGTCCTCTGACTTCCTGTGGTGAGCCAAACTGCCCGTGGGGATGGAGGAATGAAGGTGATCCCTGATTTGCCTGCGGTCATTGGCAAAGGTGCTGGCATGGAATAGCACAGGGTGTCTATGAGCAGGAGGAGGGTGCCCAGGGACTGGGAGCCCCCCCAGGCCAAGCCCACCACCCCTCCCTGTGTCACAATCTCATTAGCTCGGTCGACAACGCAATTAGGGAGTCGACAATGAGACAAGAGTGTCAAATTGAGACCGGCAGCTGAGTGCTGTTGCCGGAGCAACCAGCTGGGAGACAAAGCCCTCCTATAAAACATTAATCATTTTTAATTATGACATCACAGATTCACATTGTTAATTATGACAACAGCAGCAAACGTCGGCCAACCTTCCATCCCCCTGCTGGCTGGTGCTGCCTTCGCCACCTCCTTCCTCCCCTCTCCATCTTCATCCTCCCACCTCTCCACTTGGGAAGAGAGCAGGAATAACCCAACCAAAGGTGTAGGGGATCTGGGTGCTCAGCACTTTGGCTGCCTGGTCCTGCTCATGGAATCAATGCAAGACACATCTCCAGCCTCCCTAAATGGCCGGGGCACCTGGACCAGGGTGGGGAGCAGTGAGGACGGTGTGGGTGCTGCCCAGCCACCCTGCAGCATCCCTGTTGTTTGTGCCCCAGCCCAGCATGGTGACACCACCTGGAAGGCAGAAGGAGCACAGCCTGTGCCGACACATAGGGAGCACCTCAACGTGGAGAATGCATTTCCTCTAAGTTTCAAGAGGTGTTCAGCAGGCTCCTGGGGAGGTGCTCACAGGGATGCCCCTGGCCAGACAAGTCAGAGGAGAGCCTCCAGGAAAGGGCTGGAAGGCAGCGGGGCCCTGGAGCCAGTGGGATGAGTCCCATCCATGGCAAAGGCAGGCTCGGTAGCAGTAGGCCCCACTCCACACTGGGCAGGGCTGAGCAGAAGGGGACGTCACCACAGCTGGGGCACACTGGGGTCAGCCAAGGGGAGAGCATGTGAGGACCACTGTGGGCTTTCGGGGTTGGGGATGGGATGTGAAGAGAATGGTTGGGATGTGCAGCCCGATGCATCTTCACTGAGACTGTGGCTGGGCACCCATCCTCCAGCATATGGCACAGCAATGACTCCTCTCTCTCCCTGTGTGAAGCCTGAGAGCTCCTGGTCCCAGGCAAGGCTTCTCCAGGTCTCTACCTCAAAAAAAGTCAAATTTGCTCAAAAACCCAGTGTGGTGCCAGTGCTCTAAGGCAGCTCAGACACAGTCCACAGCAAGGCACAGAGCGTGGTGTCAGGGCTGAAGCTGCATCAGTTGCACCCACCACAGGTTCCTCGGAGAGCTGAGGGCACCGATCCTGCCAGGCCCTCCCCTGCCTGCACAGCATCTGCTCTGCGCCAAGGGGGCTGTTCTGGCTCCAAGCTGTCGTGTACCCACGCACTGCAACATACAAGAGAAGACAAGCACCGGCTTGGGATGCTGAAGATGGGTGAAGGCAACCTACGACTGCTGGCACTCTGCTCTGAGAAGACGGCTGTCCTCGCCCCCAGCTGCCTTGTCCCTGCCCCGCTCCGAGGGCGACAATAAATAGCCACGCATCCCTTCAGCCAGGCGCTTTTTCCCTGCTCTGTCACTTCGGATCATGTTTGAGCAGCCCCAGCTGGTACATCTGCCCGATGCGGCAGCCGTGTCCTCCTCTGTGCAGGACAGGGCTGGCTTCAGTGTGCGGGGTGAGGGAAGGAGCCATTGCTCCTGGGGGTGGGGAGCTTCCTTGGGTAGAGCCCTGGGGTGAGCACAGCCCTGGCTCTCCTCCCATGGGCACTACTGCTGCTGGCAGCCCTCACTTCCAGGAGCATCCACATCTCACAGCTGGCGCTTCCCTCCTCCAGCTTCCCCTTCCACAGCTGGAGGGAGCCTCCAGAGCTGGCTCAGCCCTTTGGGAAGCAGCCCCAAGTCTCTAGGGAGGGCCATGTGCACCGAAACCATCAGTGTCCATGTCAAGAAGGCCACTCCTGTTTGCTTTCTCCTCCATGCACTGCGGTGGGGTCATACTGAAGAGCACAACCCTGGCACCAAACCCTTCGAAAACAATTAAGTAGTAAATAACTAATCAGGATTGACACCAGACCCTGGAGAGCCATCAGTCGTTGTCTTTGCAAAGACCTCAGCGATGGCCCAGGAGGGACAGAGCTGGGGCAGGGGCAGCTGCACCACCCCGCTCATTGCACACGTGCTGAGCCGTGCTCAGAGCAGCAGCCAGCATCAGCTCCATGTGTGCAGGGGTGGAAAGCTCCAGCTCAGGCTCAGCAGCACAGCCAGCAGCTGCCTCGCTCAAAGCACAGGCACCCAGCACCTTGCAGGATGAGCCCCAAACCCTTGGGATTTCCCCAGTGTCTCCTATCAGTGAGCAGAGTCCCTCCAGGCCAACATCCCGAAGCCTGTCCGTGCTGTGTCATGGCATGTATCATCACACGTGCAGTGTGACCCCGCCATGCTACCGGGCTGGCACTGGCACAGGCAGGTGCTGGGGACACATTTGGGGCCGTGGCAGAGACACAGCGCAGACAGAGCGCCCTGAAAACGCCGCGACTGCAAAGCGCTGGGAAGCCACTCCAATTAGGCTCTTCATTCCAATGCTAAATGGACAGGGCTCTCAGAAAGCAATTCCCAGGCTTGCTTTTACGACCAACGCAATTAAGAATTAAAGCGATCCAAAACCAAAGATGTGTAAAAAGATTACCAGACCAGGGGCGAGGCGGTGAGGCGTGCTCCAGCCGCTGCACGCGCTCATGTTTCTTTCATGCCCGTTAGGCACACGTGGGTGCCTGGTGGGGCCATGGCCGGAGCCCTGCCTGCAGCCCACAGCCCACAGCCTCCATCACGCTGCGTCCTACAGCCATGTGAGCACGTGGGCCAGCACGGCAGCCAGCACTTTGGGTTACTATAGCACTGCTGTTCCGCGCCTACAGCGATTGTGGTCCCTTCCTGTATAAATACACCCAGGCTCCAACAGATCTCTGCGAGCAGATGCTCTCGGGCAACTCCACCACCAGCTACAGAAACCTGGTATTTAAGTTCTTCACAATCCCAACATGTAACAGATGAAGATGAGATCAAGAAAGATGTATGTGACAAGGAGAAAAACAAGCCCAGCTGCAAGCAAACGTGTCGGCACCCAGCTCTGCTTTCACAGCCACGGGCCGGCGGTGCTGCAGTTGCACCAAGAGTGGCTTTATCCTCTGCCATCAACAGGACTGTGTGCTGCCCAGGGCATGGCACGGGGTCAAGCTGTGCCACACTGCTCACAGTGATGGCATGAGGTGAACTGAGCCCTGGGCAGGAATCCAAACACAGCGCAGGCCCTGCTGCTCACAACAGCCAGGACACCAGGACGCCACCTGGGGAGGGCTGGTGACACACGGAAGAACAGAGGAGCCCAAGTGCCAGATGTGCTACCTGTGATATCAGTCTGGGTGTCTTCGACCTCGGCTGCTGCCCTGCTCTTCCTCTCCAGCTCCTTCATCTCAGGAACATAGAAGTCCCCTTGGCGGGCAAGGGGGCACACAAAATAGATGCGGTCCTCCTTGTAGATCTCAATCCTGGGGTGGGCACACAGCTTCCTCTCCTGGAAGAGAGCATCAGACTGTCAACCTCTGCGCACTCCGCCTCACCCCAACTGATTAGGACCCATCTGGCACCTTGGGCAGGAGTCCCAGTGCCCACCGTCCCCCCTGAGGTGCTCCTATTGGCAGCCCCCCACCATAGTGGGGTGCAGTCCCCAGAGGGGGGCCGTTTTGGGGATTTTTGGGGCACCTGCAGCTGCCCGCCACATCCCCATGCCCGCCTCTCAGCAAGGACCCACGGCAGGCGTAGTGCTTCTCTGCTAATTAATATAATCCAGAAGCAACAGCTCCAGCAGCTCCTTTCAGAAGCACAAGGGCAGGGGGTTGGAGATGAAGCCATGGCATTTCAGACAGCCTCCCCTCCGCCTCTTCCCTCATTCCTCCCCACGCCTGCCCCTGCACAGCACAGCCTGCTTCCTGCTGGGTGAGTAACCCAAACCCCCTGCCGTGCTTGCTCTTTTTCTATTTTTCCCCTTCTCAGGTCCCTGAGGACCTTTTCTTATTTCAGGAGCTCCAGCACCAGCAGCACGGGCCGGCATCCCAGTGCTCACAGCCCGGAGCTCCCACTTGCAGGCAGGTGAAATGCAAACACACGCAGATCAGCACTGTGTTAAATAAAAGCAAGCTGGGCTGTTTTTAGCAACAGAGCAGGGGCGGCTCATCTCACTCTTGCTTTTTAAGCAACAAGCCAGGCAAGCATCCTCCCCACCACTCTGCCCCTTGCTCCACCAACCACAAGCCCAACTTCAGCTCGTTTTGCTATTTTCAGTAACTCCAACACATACCCGAGACGGATATTTCCAAGATTCACAGGTTTCTTGGATGCATCCAGCTGCCCCCCCACCACTTAACACAGACAGGGACGACACAAAGGATCTCAGAGCAAAGAGAACCCTACTGAGTCCATTTTCCGAGCAGCCTAAAGCCTCAGGGCTGAGGGCAGGCCTCAGGACACCAAGGATGCCCAGTACTTGATTTCTTCCCAATTCACCCAATTTCTCCTAAAGCAGCTGGAGGGAAATCTCTGCCCATGCTGGGTGGCAGTCAAACAGACACTGGGAACACTGGTGCTGTGCCTCAGAGGGATGGCAGAGCTGGCACGTGGGATGGACACTGGGATGCCCAGCCAGCTCCAAGGGCTGAGTTCCAGGGGTCTGGGGCAGGGGACACTGGGAGCACTCTGCCCCCACCACTATAAACAGGCAGGATGAGCTTACTCCTTTCCCAGCTGCCTAATGTATGCTTTTGCAAATCAAGTTGCAATCCAGAACAGTGGTGCCAGCCCCTGCTGCTGCTGCTGCAGCTGCAGCCCAGAACAACCAGCCAACCAGGCTGTGTGGCCATCCTGAAAACAAGGGTCCCAAAAAAACAGGGGGCACCCTGAGTCCAAAGGCAAAGGCACAAGTGGGAAGTGAACTGGTGAAAACTCAACAACGTGGCAAAACAACAGAGGAGCTCAACAGGCAATAGAGGGCTTTGCGGCTGAGAAGGAAGCCCCCCGGCTGGTGTGAGGCCAACAGATGGAGCAGCAAGGTGGACACAGAGCCCTCAAGGCAGATGAAATGCAGGCTCGCATGGGTGGAGGAGCTCAGCAAGGTGCCACCAGCGGGAGGCAGCAGGCAGGCTTCTGGCAGGGCAGCAGGAGCACAGTAAGTGGGGCAGAGCGGGGACTCGCCTCTTCCCAAGGTCGTGTGGCACCAACGGCGAGCTCACCCTTCCTGCACTACTCACAGCTCCTTTCTGCCCTTCTTGGGGATCTGACGTGTCACCTTTGGGGGAGGAATGCATCAGATTTAAGAAGAAGTTCCTTGCTCGGAGGATGGTGAGGTGCTGACATAGCTGCTCATAGCTCCTCCCATCCCTGGAGGTGCCCCAGGCCATGGAGGGGCCCTGGGCAGCCTGAGCTGGGGGGCAGGCAGCCCACGGCAGGGGTGGGGGCTGTGAGGTCCCTTCCAACCCAAGTAATCTGTGATTACTGCATATGATCCATACAAGCCACACATACTGCACAGACCAATGCTTCCAGAGTCCATGGGTTTGATGTTGACACGTACGTCCGTTCCAGATACACCAATCTTCTGCTTCACACAGAGCCAACCCATTGCCCCACCTTGGGGGTACGTACAATACAAACCCAGACACAAAGAGCCCCAATTGCGTGGAACTGAAAATCAGGCACTAAAATTAGAGCTGGAGCTCAGCAAGCTGAAAGTGAGCCACCAGCCAGCCCTGCAGGGACGGTGCTGTATGCCACATCCTCCTCCTCTCCTTGCACGCCCCACGCTCAGTGTGTCATCCCGCCTTAGCTCACACCAGGAGCACTCTGCCACCAGGCCTGCACTGCTCCTGGCACTGCAGGGCAGCACTCCTCAGTGGGACAAGACTGGGCTCTGTCAGTGTCCACACAGACCTGCAAGGAGGGGCAGAGAGGACAAGACTCCACCAGTGGTACCCACAGACAGGCTGAGATGGTGGGCATAACATGGAGATGTGGACAGGGGGCAGGGCCAGCTGCTCTGGGTGGCCCCGTGGAGCAGAGGTGACACCAGGTGACCCCAGAAGTCTCCACCAGCCTCAGCTACACAGTTCTGGGACATAGCTCCTCAATGGGACGCAGCCACCTGCCCACAATACTGAGACAGCTCTGCTTGCTTCTTCCCTTCAAAGCTCTTTGAGCTGCAAGGCATTGCACAAACAGAAGATGATACTGTGACCAAGAAAAACGTGGGCTGTGGGAGCTGCGAAACGCCCGGCTTGAGCAAAGGGAGAGTTTTTCATTTTCACCTCTGCAGAGGCAGCCTGTCATGCAATTTACACCTCGCCCTCCTGGTGCCTCTGGGGGCTGAGGAGCTGGGAAGAGGCTGGTGTTGGTGTGGCTGAGCCGTGGGACTGATCCCAAGCGGGCTGGGGTTCACAGCCCTTGAGATGCAGGAAACAGCTTCCCAGGGGGGCTGGGAGCTGCTGGGAGCTGCTGGGAGCAGCATGGAGCCATGGATGCTCTTCTGCAGGATGGACATGGAAATTTCAATTCTGCCTTCCTCCAGCCTTGCCACACAGACATGCTCAGGACCTCTTCTCCCCTGCTCACACAGCACCTGCAGGAAAAGCCCTGCAGC
The DNA here is from genome assembly GCF_023343835.1 of Lagopus muta. Lineage (NCBI taxonomy): Eukaryota > Metazoa > Chordata > Aves > Galliformes > Phasianidae > Lagopus > Lagopus muta. The sequence continues at coordinate 2,863,713 of NC_064443.1, read as the reverse complement.
GTGGTCAGCAGTAACTCCACCTGCAGAGAAGAGACCAAGAGAGAGCTGGTGTGTGCATCCCTGTGCTGTCAGGCACATATCTCATGCTCCCCACCATAGGACCTTCACCAACAGAAGGAACAGCAGACAGAGCACATAATTCACAGCAATGGGGTCCTCCTGCATCATGGGTATTGGTAGCAACTAGTCCTGGAGCAGAGAGTTTCAGAAACAAAGCAAGCGTTGCATTTGAAATAAGTTTACTTCCCCAGCTCCCTAACACTCACTGCCAACCCATTCTGCCTTGTCCCAGTGATGGGAGCTATTTCTCCACAGCTTGCTGGTGCTCTGCTTCGTGCTTCACACTCCTCTCACTCCAGCTCAGCTGTCTGGACCACAACCCTTCCTACCTGTCCTTCTCCCCATCACTTCCACATAGCAGCTTTCCGAAGGGGACTTTGGGTGTAACCACTGGAAAGCTCAAACACCAGGTTTTCATTATATGACAAGGAATCTGCATAAAGCCACATAGCTTCTTCTCACTCGACAAACGAGCTTTGGATTCCTGCTCCCATTCCCATTACCTTCATTGCTGCAGAGCACACAGCCCCAAGGTGCAGAGGAGCCCACAGGAGGCCAGGACCACAGCTGGAGGTGCTGCCTCCACGCTGCAGCACGGCTCTCCAGGGACCAGCGCTCGCCTTTCAGCCCTCAGAGGCTGCTTTTTCAGCATTAATCACAAAGCCGAAGAAGAGGTCGACGTGATGATCTCTGCCATCACGGATGACTGGAGCAGTGCTAAATTGCTTTGCTCTGTTGCCTTGGCAAGGCTGCCAGGAGCAGCAGCTGTGGCAATTTCTCTGCCTTGCGTCAAGGCAGAGCCTTAAAGCACCTGGCTGGGAAGGGATTCATTGCTGGAGTCTCCTACCTTACATGGGGCATTATGTGGTGAAAAGGAGCCACTCTGAACCATGCATTCTTGACTAGGCTGAGACAAACCTACAGCACAGCAACACATCAGCCATGGGATGCCCAGCAGATCCTAGTTTCTTGTGGGGAAAGACCTCTCACAGCTGAGAGCCTGGAGAGCCAAGGTGGATACTGGTACTGATAGTGATACTGGTACCAACCCACATGGATTTCAGATTTGACATTTGAGTGTTTGCCCTTCCACATCACAAATAATGGTGCTATTTTCAGTCCTCTCACATTTCTGATGAAACTCTTTCAGTTTAAAACTAGAGCCCCAGTGATGTTTTGGGAGCACGAGCTCCCAACCGTGCCTTGCTGCTGCCCACGGACACAGGAGATTTCAGTCACCAGAGCTCAGATCTGGGCTGTCTTCTCTGAATCTCAGAGCTCCACAGGCTTTCTGGAGGGTGTGCATCCCCAGCTGCTCTTCCACACCTTGGTGTCACCAGGACACATTCAGGACATGTACCACATTCACAACTCTGGAGACAAAATGGCACAATGGGATAAAGACCCTCCTGTCCTTCGTCGGAACAACCTCATCTTTTTGCAACACTCCTGGCTCTGACAGAAGACATTTCATGATGAGCTGAAGTCTGTCAGCCTCGCACCACTCCTTCACAGATGACAACACTGAAAAGGAGACTGTTTGAGGACTTCACCTTGCTGAACTTGTGCAGACCCAGCCACTAGCACAGAGTGTCCAATTCCCAAACAGGTTCTTGGTGAACGAAACAAGTCTTTCCCTCCCCACTGACAAGAAGTTCACATCAGCCTAATTTAGAAGACAAGAAATGCTACCACAGAGGAAGATCAGCCAGTTTCTAGCCTGGCTTGCAGAGCAGAAGGTAAGATGATCCTGATGTCCACCAGCCTGTCCCCAGCACATCTCTCTCAGACCCATCGGTGTGAGGTGCATCCCTGAGGCAGGAGGCTCTTCCTGCTGCCTGGCAGATGCAGCCAGAGGCAGAGGAAGGCTGCCCAACCTCCTGCTCTGTGCTTGAGCTGGACACAGCTGACAGGGATCACCCACAGCTCGAGGTGGCAGGATGCTCGCCCCGGTGACAGATGTCTCCTGTTTTAGAACTGGTGTTTTAAAGCAAGCCAAAACTCCAGGACAAGCTCCTTTCTGGATTTTTATCAGCCTGCGTAAGCAAACAAGAGAGACGTTTCCCTGCAGGGCTCCAGGAGCCCTGTCCAAGAGCTTATATCTCTTCCCAAAAAGCTGACGATCTGGAGGCCAACAGGAGAGAGTTGGTGATCCCAGCAAGCTCCAGTGCAACGAGCAGAAGAGATCAGCTAGCAGAACCCCAGAGTCGCTGGCCACATTCACAACCTGCCCCAGGGCATCCTTGAGGCAGGCAGTGCTGCTGGCCGACAGGAAAAGGCACAGAGACAGAGCCAGGTGCTGGAAACTCAGGCAGAGGTAGGGTGGAGAGGAGCCAAGGGCAGCCAACAAGCAGCACTGGGCAGTGATAGTCATGCCAGTGAGTCAGGCTGGCTTTGCACAGCCCAAGGTGGGTGTGGAGCCCAGGGAGGAAAACTGAGACCTGTGCTGTGACAGTGATGCCAGCCTCTTGCCTCTTCCATGCCCAGGTATAATAATGAAATAAATAATCATAGATACAGCACTATTTTGGCAGCTGGGCGTGCTGACAGCCCTCCCATCACACTCCTGCTCTTCCTCCTCCTCCCCAGCAGCCACGTCTCACTAGGGCTGTAGTATGATCTGGGAGGGGTGAGCACTACCAAGCGCTGTGGTACCAGGGCATGTGGGCAGGCAGGCAGGAGGGAAGAGGCTCACAAACCCTGCAACCCCAAAGCCCAGCTTTCCAGCAGCCGCAGGCAGCAGGAAAGGAGGGCGGCAGCTGCTTTGGTGGCCCCTGCAGTCTGGAAACTTCTCTTCTGCCAGTCCAGGATCACAGCTTTGACTGTGCAGATCAATCAGATGAAAACAGAGAGATTAGGAAACAGCACAGAGCCCAGCCAGATTTTGCCCTTCCAAGAGCCTGCTCCCCTCCTGCACTTCCCCAGCACTCCCACAGGCAAGGGAACACAGTGGGCAGGTCCTGCAGCAACGTGGGTCCATCTCCTGAGCCGGTCAGCACAGAGATACCAGAGCAAACCTGTCTCCCACACCAACCTCTTGATGAGCTTTTGCCAACTCACAGTCTGGTTATCAGATCTCACCCCAAACTGTGAGTCCACACGGCATGAACAGCAGAGCAGCTGGCCTCAGCAGATGATGGATATCCACCTTTCAGCATGTGAAGGAGCTGTCATCAGCTCCTGGCAGACATAAATCATAGCCAAGAGTGCCTGGCCAGGGAAAAAACATTGGTGCCCACCATGGGAGTGGGCCCATAGCAGCCCCACAGCAAGCACCTGGCAGCAATCATAAAATGTACCAGAAAATGACAGTCTTCACTACCCTTCTCACTGCTGACTTTTAGAAGATGAGATATGGAGAAACTGGCCATGTTTTTCCCATCCCAAAAGCTGTACCTACAGTCTGCTTCATGTAACTGCAGAACTGTTTGTCTGTTTCTGGCTCGTCACTATGATGGCTTGCCCACTGGGGCTAACATGCTCCTTTGATCTCTCACTCAAGCCAAACGTGGCAGAAGAGGTGATGAGAGAAGCCAGCTCGGGGCAATTGAATATGGCTCACCTTTGAGCTGAAGCCCACAGTGCAGCCATCTCTTCAGCCCACTGTGGTATGGCAGCAGGACAGAACATCTTGCTCCATGCAGCGGGGCAAAGAGGAGAGGTGCCATCTGCCTGTTTCTGTTGTGTTCTAAGCTGCCCTGGTCCGGCTGGAGCAGAGGCTGCAACGAGCTGCCATGTGCTTGGACAGCAACAGAACCAAAGGAGTCTTGGTACCGGGGCTGCCCAGTGTGCCCCAAAGCCTGCAGCAGTTGTGACAGCAGGACTGGATTTGGCCCTGTGCAGACACCCCTGGCCATCCCAGCAGCCACCAGACCCACATCTTGACCCAACAGGAAAGCACGATGCGATGTCTTCTCTCCCCCAACATTTTATATCTAACCAGGACTGAAAAATCGTAAGTTAGTCACAGCACAACTGTACTTTTTCTGGACATAAAAATGCCATTACTTTCAAGTCTATTATCTCGCTGCTCTGCGGGTTTCAAAGCAGGAGCTTCACAGCGATGGAAAGTGGGGCAGCCGGCGTTGGCTGGGAAGGAGGAGGATTTCTAAGCTGCAGTTTCGCATTTGTTCAGGCTCGTTTTGCTGTTTCACGAGGCCAGCACAGCTGGCAAAGGCTCAGAGGGGTATGGGGAAGAGCAGCCCAGGAGAAACTCATTAGGCCTCTGCTAAAATAATTGTGGAGAGACAGACCCAAGGATTAATTGACAAGCTGGCGAGGAGGGAAGGCCCAAAGGCTTGGGATGGTGTCACTGCCCGAGAGAGCTGAAGCCACCTCAAATGCCTGATGAGGAGCTGACTGCATCCTCCGGGATGCTCTATAAATACATTCGGGGGAAAGCACACGTACAGATTGAGCCCATGAAGAGATCTGACAGAAAAGCACTGTAGTATTTTACTCTCCCTCCTTGCCCAAAGCAAGCATTTCAGTGCTCTCTCTCTCTTGGACAGCCACGTGAAATATCCCTGCCTTTGTCCATGATCATTAATCCTCACTGCAAAGGCGATGGAGGAACAGATCTTTGTGCCTGAGTGGATCCGTCTGTGTGACAGTTTTGCATGGCTAAGTCTTCACAAGGCTGCAAAGTTGAAGTTTGCAAAGCTGCAACTAGGAAAGCATGGCAGCTTCTGCTCTGCTCCCTTCTGGGGGTGTAACAATGCCCACCTGAGGAGCGTTGTGCAACAGCACAGGACAGAGCAGCCACAAAGCTCTGTCTTCCAGGTTGTGGTCTCTCCAGGGCTGGAGCTGGGGATGAGCTGGCTCAGATGCTCCTGGGTGCTGCCCCAACCCCACAGCTTGCGCAGCCAGCCCCAGCAGACCAACTGTGTACACCCCACATGTCCCTCACACTGCCAGGATGTCCCACAGTCACAGCAAGGAGCAGCCAGACACCTCCCAGCCTGGGACAGGGCATCTCAGACCACAAAGGCCTCATGAGAGCACCCATCCTCGCCCCAGCAAGGGTCCAGCTGCCCCCAGCCTCAAGAAGAGGCGATGGCAGTGCCAGAGCACAGGACAAGGGTATGGCAGCCCACATCCCACACAAGCTGCTGCCCCAGCTGAGATGTGGCTGCAGCTGCATCTTGGGAGCTCCATGGCCGATGTTCACACTGAGTCAACAAGAAGTGGGGATAAAACGGTGATTTCACACATGAGACAGACAAAGCGTGGAGGCAGGGAGCCTCTGCGATTACTGGAGCGCAAAGCTGGCCAGAAAACCTCTTTCCTGCTCAAAGCAGCGATGCCTCAGAGCTGCAGTTTTACACCTGCCCCCATGCAGCAGAAGCAAAGCAGGGGAAGAGTGAGTGAGGTGGAGGTGCCTGAACAAACCTCCGACGTGAAGGGCGCTCAGCGCTCGGCCACAGGTCAGCTATCCGCCCGCCAGGACACTCAGCAAAGTGACAGCAGATGAGCAGCAGCCCGGGGCTGCCAAATTTCCCCCAGAGAAGTGGGAAAGTTGGGAAGCCTGCTGTGAATGGCAGGAGACGTGACGCAGAGCCCCAGCTCCCCATATGTTCCATTAGCCGCACAGGAGGAGCGCGCTGCTCTGCAGAATCAGGTTAGAGGCAGAACCTGGCTGCACAGTGCTGACCCCAACACGGGTCGGGAGGTGCCAGTACCACACAAGCCCTCCAAGTTCTCCACCTGCAGGAGGAGCAGGGCCCCTAGCTCCCATGGAGTGGGCAGTGCGGTGTGGGGGGCTGCTCGCATGGCAGCACAGAGCCCTTGGATGTCAGGGGAGGATATAGAAGCTTAGGGATGTGGCACGGTGAACAAGACCCCAAAAAAAGCCCTTTTGCCCTGCCCTCACACATGCTGCATCTTGGGCCTCCTTCTGAAGGCTTGGGGCACTCGTACTCACAGGACAGTTGCTGAAAACATACATTAAATAGAAATTGCTGTGAATGCATGAAGTGATGCGATCTGACACGCAGCTGGGGGGTGCCAGCTATCGCCAAGCCTTACTGCAGAGCGGCCGCCAACAACCAGCCATCAGCAGGGGATGAATACACCCACACAGACATCGAGACCCCCGGGCAGGACAGGGGGCACAGAGGGGCTGGGACTGTGCTGTGCCACCTGCTCTCAGCTAGGATCCAGCAGTGCTGGGCACACAGCACCGGCATGCAGTCACAGTGTCAGTGCTGGAGGGGAGATGGTGGAGATGGGTGGGAAAACCTTGCAGCTTGTCCTGATCCTGAAATCATCTTCCCCTAAAATGAGAGGAAACATAAAATGGAAGCATACGAGCTGGTTTTCCGAAAGGGGAATATAGTGACAAAGTGTGAGAAGGGGGTCCTGGCTCTCCCTTGCCTTTCCTAGCTCTGCTGCTGGCTGCCACTAGTGGGGCAAAGCTGGGATGTGGAGACATGGCCTGGAACACAGGGATGTGGCTTTCTTCTGACTCCCTGCTCTGGGCCAGATTGTGGTGCTGAGGTCAAGGAAAAGAAAAACAAACAACAAAAGACAAAGGGAAAAACTGCCATCCTACACTCTCATAGGGCCAAGCACACCTCCAAAACACCTCCCCCAGAATACAGACCCCTGCCCTGTGTCCCTGCCAAGCCCCAAGCCCACAGCCTGTCACAGTGTCAGCACTGGTCTCGTCTCTACCATCAAGATGTACAGGACATGCTGAACCCTCTGTGACTCTCCAAGACTTTCTTCCTATTCCAATTTGATGCACAGGGACCACTTTACCAGAAGCGTCCAACCATCCCCTGCCTCCCTGGGGCTGCCTCCCAGCACACGTGTTGGGAAGCACTGGGAAGAAAACTGCCAAAGCTCAGGGCCAGGGTCACTTCTGCCACCCCAGGCATTGCTCATCCCCTCAGGACAAGCAGGAGGGGACAATGGGACATGTACTGGTTCCCAGCTGCAGTATAACCAGCAGCAACCAACCCAGCAACAGCCTGCAGCCCCCGGCGCTTGCACAAAACAAGCTGGTATTTTACAGGGCTTCATTTGCAGAGCCTGAAATAAACAAACAAAATCAGCTGGGAGAAGGAATTTAAGCAGGAAAATGTCACAATAATTGAGCGCTCTGTGCAGCTGCCAGCCCTCTGACCCCCAGCTCCTCTCGCACAGTCCTGCAGAAAGGATGCTCTGCAGTTCTGCCTTTAGAATGCAGACGGGCTGGGATGGGAACACAGCTCTGAAGACAATCATTTATAATAACAAGCAGAAGAAGTGTGACCTTGGCAAAGCTGAATAAAGCCAGAAGCTGTAGGAACAGGGGTAAGGGAAACAAAAGGAGAAGTAGGAGATGCTACAGTGCCATGTAAGCTCCGGGCACTGAGACCCCGCTGTGGGTTCCCAGTCCTTTGTGGACAGAACAAGGGAGGATGTGCCCTGAGAGCCATCAGCACCCCACCAGGCCATGGCTGAAATCAAGTGTCCTCTCCTGCAGGTGGCACTTCAGAGAGGCTCCTGAGCTCGAAATGGGATAAAAACAGGAACCCCGAAGAGATTGGAAAATATGTCAGTGAGGCTTTACAAGCCCTGTACATTTGATGAGAAAAGAGAAGAGTAAAAGAGATGACTGCATCCTAAACTACCTCAGCCGACAGGAGGAACAGAGCTCAGCCAACAGGCGCTTCAAGCCAGTGGGTAAAGGAATAATGAGATTCCCTGGCTAGCAGCAGAAACAAGGCATGAGTGCAGCCTTCCCAGCAGCAACACCTGGCACAGGGACTTGGGAGCACACTGGGGTGCCCTGCAGATGGAGCAGGAGCTCTGTAGTACTGCAGAGCACCTCTCCTTCCCTGCTCCACTTGCATACCAGCCTTGGTTAGAGCACACACCTCCACCAGCCCAAGCCTCCTACCCAAAATACCAGGGAAAGAGAGCTGCTGGCTCCAGCAGTCACCTGGGGCTGCAATTAGTGCCTCTCTGGCTGCCCACGGAGCCCCAGGGACAGGCAATGCCAGGCTGCCCACTGCGCAGGGCTCGCCAAAGCAGTGCATGCAGCCCTCTGCAGAGAGCTAATTAAACCTGAGCCAGAATAAACACTGCTTGAAATGGCAGGAGGTCGCCGTTTAATAACCGGCTCCCTGAGCTGCTGGGGATGGTCACTCCAGGAATGGGCTTTGTGGGAGCTCTCCATCACCATCCCAGAGTGGCTGGGGGCACCAAGGAGCAGCCGCTGCCATGCTCAGAGCCCAGCACAGAGCCAGGAGTGGGCTCAGACTCCAGCTGGACAGACCCCAGCTGTCACCTGCCTATGCACAAACCCTGGCCATGGGACATCTTGGCCACGCCGTGTCCTGCACTGTGCCAGCCCATCTGCCTTCAGTCTCTCATGAAGGGAAATATCTCCTTCAGATTTTACTGTTTCTTAGGCAGAGGGGTCAGGGCTGAAGCCAAGGCAGGCTGTGCACTGCAGCACAGCGTCCTGTCCCCCAGTCTGGGAAGGGCACTCTGACCTGATGCTCAAGGGCTGCTCCCACCACCCTGCTCTCAGCCAGCCCCCAGCCCTGGCACCTTCCCCCAGTGCACCTCCCCAAATCCCTTCTCTATTTCTCAACAACCCCAATGCCCTTTCCCCACCCTCCCTCCCACACCTCTTCTCTCCCTCCACTCCCAATTCTCATGACTACACTTGAACCAGTTCCCTTGCCCACTCTGCTCTGTCACTGCCCATCTGCACTCCCCAGATGCTGCCAGGAGCAGAGGATCCTGCACCTCACACCTGACCCCAGATTACATTAACAACCATGCTGCTTAAAGTGGTTGCAGCGTGAAATAAATAAATAAAGCAGAGCTGTCTCGCTGCCGTCTGGGGTTGCTCAAGGGAGCTGGGCACTGGGGGTGGGATGAAGGATGCTATTTGGAGAAGCTGTCTCCATGGCAACCCCCATTCCCACCACAAACCAGGCACAGGTCGCCTGTTTCCATGAAAGTTTCCCCCCTCTCTCCTTCCCCTTCCCCAGCCAGAGTCAACACCACCTGAGCTGGGAGCAGCACTACTCACAGGTCCTGGCCAGGCAGCACAGACAGGTGCCAGTATCCCAAGTCAGGCTTGGGGCTCCTCCCATTGCACCCTGAGACTCGCTGGGGCTGAGCGATGCTCTCTTCCCTGTGAACCCAGTGCAGGGGTGGTGGTGCTCGTGTTGGAGGTGTGCCTGAGGCCAGAGCACTTGGTCTGGTCTAGATGGCAGGGATCGAGATGTGTCCCATCCTTTCTGAACACTGCTCAGCATGCTGTGTGGGATTTCAGATGATTATTTTGTTTAATAAATGGCTGCTCTCCTTAAAAGCCACAGGGTGCTCCCAGCACAACCTATGGGTCCCTTTCCAGCCTCAATTTCAGGCGCAGATTTGTTCACCAGCACCTGTCCCCAAGCAACGGGGTGCCCTCCCCACGTCACAAGCCTGCTGCCCCCTCCCCGTGTGTCTCCACCACAGCCATGTGTCCTTCACAGGGCTGGCAGCACTCTCTACGCCTCCACACTGAAGCAGCCAGCACGTCCCTGGGAGGGGACAGAGAGGACAGGGCACGAGGAGGAGGACACACATCACAGGGCACAGCAGCAGTGGTGGCAGCCGGGGTTTGGGCATCCCTGGGCAGACACCATCCCCAGGAGCACGGCCAAGGGCTGGCACCCAAGCAGCGATCCCGTAGTGCGGCGCGGGCTGGAAGATCCGCATGGTTCTCCTGCAGGGCTGGGAGTTTCGCCAGGAAAAGCAAGTTTATAAATAGTGAGCTTCAACACGAACAAACGAAAGCGACGGAACTCGACAGCCAGATAAGCTGCAGGCTGAGCACCGTCCCCGCCCCGGCATCCTCCCTGTGGAGGAAAGATGTTCCCCTTCCTTCCTCTACCCAGCAACCAGAACCCTCTGCAAAGCCCCAATCTGCAGGTATCACGTCCCATGAGCTGCTCAAAAACACGCTTGCCACGGCTGCACTGGCAGCAGGAGCAAGCTAGCAGATGGCTCCCAAAGGACAGGGAGCAGGGAGTGCAGTCACTGCTCACTGCATGACACTCCTTGTGCCACCAATGCTTACCTTGATGTAGGTGTCCAGGGCTGGGTGCACACGGTTGACTGCGAGATGGATGGACAGAGGTGTGGTGAACGGGAAGCTTGCCATGACCACATGGCTGGGCGTGGGGAAGGTGAAGATTTTGAAGCCGTACTTCTGGAACCGTCTGATCTGCTCTTCTGATGGCTTCGCATCCCCCTCGCTCAGAATTCGGCCGATGGCAAAGCGGCACTTCTCAGGAGACACCTGGTGGAAGGGACAGAGGAGCAGCATCAGGAGAGCAGCTGAACACCATCCAAGACCCAGGAGATCAATACATATCAAGCTGGTACCTGCTCCCCACAGAGCCTGACCCAGCCTCAAACCAGCCATGCTCTCCAGGACAAGAGTGCAGCGCAGGCACACGCTGGCTGCTTGACACTTGGCAGCCATGCAGAAAGCACATCTCGTGGCCTCCGCCACAGCGCCCCACTTTATAGGGGTGGGGAAACTGAGGCAGAGAGCTGCTGTCACCTCCACATGGCAAAGCACACCCAGGTGGAGGTGTCCTTTTATGTTTCTTCAAAGTCCCAGCTCTCAGCTCACTGTGTGACACACTGCAGGGACACACCGGGCACAGGGAGGCCTGCCAGCTGCCCCTGAAGCTCTCCAGGCTGCTGGACAGACAGAAGACAGAAGGTCAGCAACCAGGAGAGCTGCCTTCTGCTGCCTTCAGAGCTGGAGGGCCACAGCCTCCAAGCTCACCCTGAGCAAGGCTGCACAACTCCCCAGACACCGCCAGGATGTCTGATAGCAGCAGTGAAATGGACAGACGGACACTCTCCAGCAACCAGCATCACAGGACTCTCATGCCTCCCCTGCCCCTCAAGCATCCTCCAGCACTGCATGAAAGATGGGACATCCCAGAGAGGAAATGAGCACAGAGGATAAGAGAAAAAACAAGAGCAGAGCATCAGGAGCAGCAGCATCCATCAGCAGGCAAGATGGCTCACTCTTGCCCTCGTGTGCTGCAAGAAGGAGCTGCAGATGGGCTCTGTGCAGCACCCCGGGAAAGGCTGGAACAAGGAGATTCTCCTCCACAGAGCAACAACTCCTGTTTTGCTGCATCGGACAAGGGATGAATGGCATCCATAATAGAAAGTGAAGCTGCTCTTGGTCTCCAGTGCATCACAGGGTCCCTGTTGTGGGTGCAGGAAAGCCCCAGCATCCCCAAATCCTCGCACAAGAACAGATAATTGCCAAGAAGAAAGGTTCAGCAGACACCCCATCTGCCCCAGCTATGGGATCAGAGCAATGAAAAACAGACCAGACACTGAGCAAAGACCCAAAGAACCAGGAAGGTGACTGTCCCTGCTCACTGGAAGTGCTATAGCTGGCCAAGTGCCACATACAGCATCTTCAGTGCACACAAAGTCAGGAAGTGAATCTCCTCCTGGGCCACATCCCCATCCAATGCAGAGTCAAGACAACAGGGCACCTGAGGCACACCCAGGAAGAAGTGAAAGGAACTCCTTTGCACTTTATGACCATGTCCCTCAGCCTTACAGGCAGTGTGGGAGTGCACTGGGGAGCATTTTGGCCTCATCCACCAAGCACTGGGGCAGGGCTGGGTGCAGAGCACCAGCAGGCAAGGGGCCCCAGTGCATGCCCCAGGCTGAACTTGGGCAGAAGTGCTGGGCTGGAGCTGAGCAGCAGCCTGCCTGCCACATCAAACCCCTGCTGAGCAGCTATTTTTGTCCCTGCCAGAGGTGGGAGAAGCCTTTTGGGTTGCTAAATATTGAATAAAAAGGAAAAAAAAAAAGAAAAAGAGAGTATTAATATTAATCTTGTCCATTAAGACGCTTATAGCACTGCTGGCAGGGGTTCTGCAGCACTCAAAGCCACCAGCAGTGCTTTTCCTGCTGTTCCCCTGCTCTGGCGGTCCTGCCTTCCCTCCTCCAGGGTCACAAGCCAGCCCATGAGCAGGGTGGCCAGAGCTGCAGACACCCAGCAGGAGCCCAGCAGTCACCTTACTCTTCCTGCCACAGCACCAGGACCAGCAGACAGCCACAGCGTGAGCCCTGGACCCAGTTCTGTGCTCCCCAACGCTAGGGAGGCATGGACAGAGCAGAGGAGCCCAGGGAAGGGCCACCAAGTGGATGATGGCATTGGAGCATCTCTCCTGGGAGGAGAGGCTGAGAGAGCTGGGAATGCTCAGCATGGAGAAGGGGAGGCCCAGGGGCTCTTGTCTGTGTCCAAAAGTCCTGCAAGGAAGGGGCAGAGAGCACAGTGCCAGGCTCTGTCAGTGGTGCCCAGGGGCAGTGGGAGGCAGTGGGCACAGCCTGGAATATACGAGGCTCTCCCTGAGCCTGCAGTGCACCCCCCGAGCTGCACTGGCAGATGCATGCAGAACCATCAAAGCTCAGGTCCATACAACATAGAAAGGGAATTCCTGCCACCATGCAGAGCCCTGGCACCTCATGCACCTCCTGCCATCCCTGCCTGATTCTTTTCTAACACTCGTTCTTCTGAAGTCACTGCTGACACTTCTGATGCACAGGCAGGCACAGCCTGCAGGGTGGCACCCAGCACTGCCCCACAGCCTTCCAGCACAAGCCCACCCAGAGGCCTTTCATCCTTCAGCAGGTTCCAGTGTGCTTTGCTTTGCAGTTACAGTGCTGTTTCATCAGCCAAGAGACTTCAGCATGCACCTGCTGAGGCTTCAGTGAGAACACTCAGGGGATTAAATGACTACAAGGAAGCTCAGGGACAGCAGCAGAAACAAGAGGAGGAATGTGGGTATGGATCCAGCAAGCCAAAGAGACCACCTGCTTTGAGATCATCTGTGCAGATGTTCAAGAAATGCAGCGGTGTGCCACATGTAGGGACATGGTTTATTGGGTAAGGTGGTAATGGGTTCATGGTTGGACTTCGTGATCTTTAGAGGTCTTTTCCAACCATAATGACTCTATGAATCTATGACTCTATGAGGCACAGAGCTGGGGAATGCCTTGCCATGAGATGACATGAGGCACCAGGTTCTGCTCTATATCCAGAGCAGAGGTAAGGCTTGGCCAACAGAAGATGTCAGTGACAGCAAGCTTTCGTCACCTGACGAGGATTACCCAAGAAACCCTCAGCTTTCAGGTGCCTTGGCACACAGATCACCCTTTGCAGCTCTGGAGACCTGACGGGCCCCCAGTGCTCTCCAAAGCAGGACAAGCCACAGGTGCCTCTGGCACCATCAAGGGGCTGCCTTGCCCCAGCCTTACCGTGTGCGGGTTGTCGTAGTAAACACCAATGGAGCAAAGCTTCGAGGAGATGCTGCAGCCATCAGTGAAGAGCTGCCCCGACTCTCCATAGGGGCCCACCCGGAACTTGTAGGCCAGTGTGATGCTGCCGACGGGCGGCGAGCCGGCGCTCACCACCACCTCTGTGAAGAGCCCTGAGTAGACGGCGAAGGCAAAGATGGTGAGCAGCAGCAGCACGACCAGCACTGCGATCAGCCCGAGGAGCATCCAGTCGGACATGATGGATGGGTGGTGCCTCATCCGTCCTGTGCGCTGACAGCGAGAGCAGAAAGCAAAGAGAAAGGGAGTTCAGGCAGTGCTTGTACAAAGTGCTCAGTATATAAACCCTCTGCCAAGCTCCCCTGTTCCAGCTGGGTCACCAGACACCAATTATGTTGCTGTGGTGCTTCCCAGCAATTAAGTGGTTGTGGGGGTGGGGACAGAAAGACACTGTCCTCAATACCAGGAATCATCCTCAGCACCAGGAACCATCTCCAGTACCAGGAACATACAAAACAGCCTGCCTACAGCCTGTGCCTGAGGGGGATTGACATGCAGTGAGGCTGCATCACTGCACGGAGATCGTCTGCACAGTGCTGGGCTGGAGATTATGGCTCCATAACCAAATAATTTCTTGTTTCCACAGTGCAGACTCTGCATTTGGGCCATGACCCTTTGCCTAAAGGCCTTGGGCTGCAGCAGAGGATTTGAAGAACTAAGAAAGGATGGAGCTGGTTTGGGGCTGAGCCCCATGCATCAGGATCAGAGCAAGAGGCCCAGGTGGAAGAGCATCCCCACCACACCACGCTGCAGTACATTGCTACTTTTCAGTACAAATGGCTTTTTTTCATCTCCAAGTTTCTACAACCCAAGCCTTCCTGTTCTGCCCCACAGTGCTCCTCCCAAGTGGGCCACGGCTCAACCTCTCCCCAGCATGCCCTGGGGACAACAGTTAAACCCAGCACAACAGAGCTGTTTGTGCCATGCCCTCCCTCAAAGGACAGCACTGATGACAAGGGTTGTTTGCCACAATCCTTCGGGATTCCTCGCTGCAGCAGTGCTTGAAACCCACACTGCAAATAAACAATCTGCCTCAAGCTTGGTGTGACAAACACACTTTGTCCAAGAGGAGCTTTCCACCTCCGCCACTGTTTGCTCAGCTGAGGAGGAATCACATCCTGGTAGAGGGGCTCAGCACGGCGCTCACCAGCCCCACTCACCTGCGAGCCAGCCACGTTTGGCTAGGAGCTGCACATGATCTTTCCCCCACACAGCCGCAGGCCCCACACCTCTGCAACAGGAAAAAATACATGTCACTGCTTCCTCCCCAGCGCAACGGAGCAAATGCAAAACTCATAGGGACGCAGAACCGCATCCAACCGCGCCCGAGGTGCAGCGCTGCCCCATGTGCGAGCGGGAGGAGCGCCCTCCGAACCCCTCTTCCTGCGGCCCCGCGCGGGGATCCACGCACGACAGCGAGGCCGCGCAGCAGGCACGGACGCGGAGGGGCTGTGGGTGCGGCTCCCCAGCGGCCACATCGGGGGAGCGCGGAGCACCGAATCCACGCGTGACTTCCGCGGCCCGGGGCCGCCCTGCTCCGCGCACGCGTGGGTTTTGCCGCGTCTCCCCGGCCGTGCCCTGCCGGGCTCTGACCCCGGTGGGCCCGGAGAGGCTCCGGGCCGTAGCGGGACCCGGGCGGCGACACCGTCCTCCCCGCCGGGTCTCCGCCGCCCGTAGGCAGCCCCGAGCCGCCGCCCGCCATCTCGGAGGGGCCGGAGCGGGGCCACCCTCGCGCTGTCAGCTCGGCCCGGCGCGTCCCAGCCGGGCCCGGCGTCCCAAGGGCCAGCCCCGCCCCGCCCCGCAGAACGCCGCAGCGACAACAGACAGCTAGGAGCCCCGCTACACCACGGACAGCCCCGGCGGGCTCCAGGCACCCACCTGGGCCGGGCGAAGACCCCACCGCCGCCGCTCCGCACCCCGGCCCCGCCCCGGCCCGCCCCACGCGGCTCTGCCCCCGCCCATCGCCTGCACGGAGCGGCTCGGGAGCGCGCGATCAGGCGGGGCTTCCGGCATGGGCGGGGCTTCCGGCAGGGGGCGGGGCTTCAGACGGGGACGGGCGGTACTTTCCGCCTGCTGGGGGAAGCGGAAGCGCCGCGGGCAGCTCTGCCAGCTGAGCTGTGAAGAGCAGAGCATTTCCTATCAGCTGCAGGCTCAGGGCCTACGCAGCGGGCCCCGCACCTCTGTGCAGGGCTCGGGATGGGGGCACGGCTGGCTGGCACTCTGCAGAGCTGCCTGCTGAACAGGGCTGGTCTGCAAGAGCAGGGATTTCTCTTAGAGGTGGTTGGAAGGTTCTGGGACACCTTCATGGATGCTGACTCCCACAGCTCCCCATGCAGCTGTGCCAGTGCCAGACCGCTCGTTCAGCAAAGACGTTCTTCCTAAGATAAAACGGGGACCTCCCCTGGTGCAACTGGAGGCCATTCCCTCTCGTCCCATCGTTGTTACCTGGGAGCAGAGGCTGATCACCACCTCACTACAGCCTCCCTTCAGGGAGTTATAGGGAGTGGTGAGGCCTCCCCTGAGCCTCCTCCGAAAGCCTGGAGTTGAGGGCAAGGAGGCCGTATGTCAAATAGCAGAGCCAAAGTCAACATGGGAAATGCAGGCTTCCCTAGGGACGGCAGGACGCTGTAGATTATGGATACCAAACTGTGGACTGATGGAGGATCACGGAATAGGAAGCTGTGAAAGGAAGAGGAGAAATTTTGGACTGGAACCCAGAATGCCAAACAGTTTACGAGCAGTGGCAGCAGACCTGAGGCACTGCCCGAATGCAGGAGGAAAGCCTGGGTCCCAGCCCACCCACAGCCGGCAGCTGCCGTGGGGCTGCCCGCGTGTCCCAAACACAGCGGCATCCCCACGATGGCAGAAACACCCCCAGAACGGGGCTGCAGCTGCCAGCCTGGCCTCCGCCACGTTGTGCGTTGAAACGTTGCGCCTGCTGGAGTCGGGGCCAGAACCCAGCTCAGCCTGAACCGGGCTGGGGGGAGGAAGGAGTGGGTTGGGTGCTGGGGAGAAGAGATGCCCGTGGTTGCAGCCCCTAAAGCTGCCCACCTCGGGAAAGGCAGAGAAGAACCAAACTGACAGTGGCATGATGGAACTGTCACTTTTATTGATGGATTGTGGTGACTTTACATAACAATTGGAGCTGGTACACGGCTGCTCCTGCAGCATCAGTGGGGCCGGCGGTTGATGTTCCGGGCCCGACGTGGAACCCGGGAGCGGCTTCGTCCCCGGGCTGGCCCTGACCGCCTGGACCGGCTCCTGCGGCGTCTTTGGGGCTGGCTGTTGGTCTCTGCAGCCCGATGGTCCAGAGGGGAGCGGCTCCGAGTCCTGGCTCGCTGTGTCTGCCTGGACTGTGTTCTTTCAGCTGCCATGGAAACCCTTGAGGACCGCGGTGCTCCCCGTCTTGAGTTTGTGTGGGTGCAGCTCTCAGCGCTTGAGGCTGGTGCCTGCCTGCTCCCACGGCGTGTTCGGGGCTGGCTTGGAGAATCTGGGGCCCGGCGCTGCAATGGAGAGCGGCTCCTTGTCCGGGCCCGCTGTCCCTGTCTGCGCCTCGAGGACGCTGATGTCTCCTGGCTGGCAGCGTTTGGAGTGCGGCTCCCAACAGTCGGGGCAGCATTACGGCTGCTCCCACGGTGTCGTCGCGGCTCATCTTCATCCTGCTGTGCACGCGGGCGGATTCTCCTCCGGTCTGACCTGCGCTGGCTGGACAGGCCGCTGCTCTCAGGCCCAGGGGAAGAGTTATCTGGCCCTGATGGTGCCTGGCTGGTGGTGTGGCAGCCAGGAAGGCCTGAGTTGGTGCTGGAGGCTGTAAGGAGAGGCAGGAAAGTGAGCAGGATGGAATTGCAGCCACGGGGTGAACTGACTCCCATTGGTGCTGGGCTAGAGGGATTTGAGCCAGGCGGCCCTCAGCAGCCGCTGCCAGGCCTCACCTGGCCCCAGCCCAGCTGCACGCGGCCGTTTGCCTCTTACCGGTGCCCTCTCCAGCACAGGCGTTGCACTCCCAGCTGGTTGTGCTGTGACTCAAGTTGGAGCAGCACTGGTGAGTGCCTTGTGCGGCACAGGAGCTGCAGAGGAGCAGCTGCCAGGGCCTGGGGAAACAAACGGGTTGTGGCCGTGAGGACAAAGTGAGCTGAGCCAGGGAGCGTCCGGCACAACTCTGGTGCCCAGTCTGTGCTCTCCCAGCCTGTGGTGAGGCTGCGATCCCACGCCGAGCCCCAGAGGGCTGCTGAGGGAACTCACCCCTCTTCCTCTGCCTGCTCCCTGCCATGTGGGCAAAGGCAGACGCTGGCATCGCAGCTCCCGTGCCTCTCCAGTAGTGATGCGTAGGCATCGTTGTCTTCCCATGTTGGTTGTCTGCCAAGGAAAGGAGGGAATGGAATGAGCACTGACTGCCCCAGGACTAAAACTAATCCATGGCATCCCTCCCCTTCCTCCCGACGCCCAGTTCCAGCTACCCAGTGATGCTGAGGCCCATGTGAATGGCTGCAAAGGGCCAGGCCAGCTGGGGCAGTCCCTTGCCAAGGACAGCTCGTGTGCCCTCACATCTCAAGAGCCGGCTGAAAGACACCAACCTGAATGGGATTCGGATCCCCATAAGGCGCATGTCCATAATAAACGTGTATCTGTCTCTGCAGACGGGGCATTGGAAGCAAGGAAACCCGGCACTCAAGGCCTGTTCCTGCAGCAGAAACAGAACAGGGTGAGTGTGAGCCAGGCCTGGTGCTGCTGATCACCTGCCGTGCTCATGGGGTGAGGGGAGGGCTCCTACCTGGATGCAAGCCCGGTGGAACCAGGCGTGTCGGCAGGCTGGGCACACCATGGTGCTGTAGGACACGCTGTCCCCCACGGGGTCCATGCAGATGATGCAGGTCGTGTCCTGCGCCGGTGCTGCTTCCGCTGTCTGCTGTGGGCAATGCTCCATGCAGAAGGACCTGGGGGAAGACGGGAGGGACGGGCAAGGTGAGAAGTGCTGCGAGGAGGGCAGAGGAACAGGAAGGAGCCCCAGGCCTTGGCTCTGGCTCTGCCAGGCTGCTGGGAGGCGTCACGGCGCACTCCTCGCTTCTTTGGCTGGTGCTGACAGCAGGGCTTGGAGGCTCGCAGGCGATGCCTGGCAGCCCTTACCTGTACTCTCCAAAGTACTGGGTGACGCATTCACCCTTGGAAGCGCAGGGGAGATGGAAGCTGCGGTCGCAGCCCGGCTCTGCGCAGGTGATGGTGGCCCCGCGCTGGCCACAAACAAAGCAGAGCTGTAAAGAGCAGAGCATTTCCCATCAGCTGCAGGCTCAGGGCCTACGCAGCGGGCCCCGCACCTCTGTGCAGGGCACGGGATGGGGGCAGGGCTGGCTGGCACTCTGCAGAGCTGCCTGCTGAACAGGGCTGGTCTGCAAGAGCAGGGATTTCTCTTGGGGCTGGCTGGAAGGGCTGGGATTGCTTTCCCTGGACCAGGCTAAGCTCTCCACGCCTCTCCAGGCGCCAAGCTCCCTGTTCCAGTCCAGTGCTCACCGTCTGTTCTGCCTGTCTCAATTTGAGTATCAGGTCTTTAATCCAAAAATATAGGCCAGTGCGGTCTTCCACACTTTCACAAAGATCATTGGTAAATATCTGTACAAGAGGAAAGAGCAGGCTCTTGTTAGGGCAGAAAGGAGGAAATCTCTGGTTGGAGGAAGGTGTCGGGAGGCACGTGGGAACTCACCACACAATACTTATGGAAATAGAATCCACGGTGCTCTTCCATTTCCCCAAGGATGCTCGAGTGCTGATCCACTCGGCCGCAGAGCACGCATGCTGGAGAGGAGAGAGGAACAGCAGTGAGCGGCCTGCGCAGCCAGGTGCCCTGGGGGCTGTCCCAGGGGCTGCTGTGTGCCGGCCGTGCCAGCAGAGGGGCAGGGCTGGTGGCCGTGGAGAGGAAGGGGCACTGCAGGCCCAGTGCTGCCAGCAGGCGGCCACAGCCCAACCGCGGCCCCCCGGCCAAGGAGCAGAGGGGCCCTGCGTGCCCCCACCTCCCCTGTCTGCCGCTGGCAGACCCCCAGCACCCCTCTGCCCTGCGTGCAGGGATTCTTTACTCTCACCTGGCTCACTCGAGCCGGCGGCCTCCTGCGTCTCCGCAGTTGACTGAAACCACTTGCAGAGTCTCTGTCCCATCAGTGCTGGGCTTCGTCCTCCGCGTGACAACCTAGGGGAGAAGCGGGACGAGGCTGAGTTCTCAGCTCAGGCCCCGAGCGCTGGGGAACCCTCCTCCCTGGGCAGCCTCAGGCAGCCCCTTCCTCCCTGCTCACCTCACCAGGTCGCACTGAGCTCGGCCTGAGCCCCGCAGCCTTGGTTCTGTTCCGCACCCCGCGTGTCACAATGGCCGTTCCGTGCTCCTTTGTTTGTGCAAATGCTTCATTTAAGTTTCCTAAACTGTGGTATGGGATCAAAACCTCTACTGTGTAGAATCCGACCTCTCCTGTTAATCTCTGCGCAGGGCTCGCCGCCTCGTGCGTGCTGAGCGAGCCGTCCTTTTTGGTGGCATGGATCGAGGCTGGGGGCCCGAGGCCTCCATGGATGGTCTCAGCCATCTGGGCAGCATCCAGCGCTCCTTCCCAGGGTTCAAATCCTCATGCTGAAAAGCCGCAGTGTCTGCTCTGCAGGTCAGATTTCTACTTTGGAATGTGCAGAGCCTCTGCTGAGGAGCAAAAGCTGCCTGTCACTGTGCGAACTGCCGTTGTGGGGGCTCCAGCCCACCTTGGAAGGACCCAGAGCCTTACTTCAGGGCACTAAACCTCCTTTATCGGTCCCATCCCATTCTTTCGAGGCACAAATGCAGCTTTGAGGGCCTAAGTAGATGGCTTGTTTTGACTTTGGCTCTCGAAGCCTGAAGTGGCTGTGGGAGTGCAGTGTGCAGACACGTGGTTTAACCCAGCAGGTAGCTGAGCACCAGGCAAGGTCTCCCCCGAGCCTCCTCCAGGCTAAGCAATCTCAGTTCCCTCAGCTGCTTCTCGTAAGGCCTGCGCTCCAGAGCCCTCACCTGCTTTGTTGCCCTTCTCTGGACACGCTGCAGGGTCTCCACGTCTTTCCTGTAGTGAGGGGCCCAAAACTGAACGCAGCACTCGAGGTGTGGCCTCACCGGAGCTTCACCCCGTTGGCCTCAGCCCAGCGATCAGCCTGTCCACATCCCTCTGAAGGGCCTTCCTACCCCCGAGCAGATCGCCACCTCCTGCCAACTTGGTGTCACCTGCAAACTTACTGAGAGTGCACTCAATCCCCTCATGGAATCAGAGTATCATAGCATCGCTCGGGCTGGAAAAGATCTGTAAGATCACCCAGTCCAACAGCAACCTGACCGTGCTACCCTAACTCTAACAACCCTCCACTACATCGTGTCCCCGAGCACCACATCCAAATGGTTTTTAAACACGTGGTGGTGATGGTGACTCAACCACCTTCCTGTGCAGCTCATTCCAGTGCTTAACCACCCTTTCTGCAAAGTTTTCCTGATATCCAACCTAAACTTACCCCCTACAACCTCCTTTCAGGGAGTTATACGGCGTGGTGAGGCCCCCCCTGAGCCTCCTCTAGACTGCACAACCCCAGTTCGTTCTGCCGCTCCTCTTGAGACTTGTGTTCCAGACCCTTTCCTGCCCCGTTGCCCCTCCACGTGCACACTGCGGGACCTCCATGTTTTTCTTGTAGTCAGGGGCCCTGAACTCAACAGTGTACTCTAGGCATGTCATCACTGATGCTGAGAGTACTTTATGCTTGCTTTACATTAGGTCTGAAAGGGAAGAATGCTGGAGTTGGGGTGACAATGTCTTAACTGAAGTGCATCCGCATCAGCGCACACAGCGTCTGCTAGAAGCAGGATGAGCCGGAAGCCGTTGTGCAGCAGGCAAACTATGACTTAGTTGCCATCACTCCCACTTGTGTACTGCTACAGTGGAGGGCTATAAGCTCTTTGGAATGGATCGGCAACGAAGTAGGGATGGTGGCATGGCTCTCTATGTTAGTGTTTCAGTGTTGTTGAGCTTGGGGCTGGGAATGATCAGGCTGTGGGTAAAGATCAGGGGGAGGGCCGACACTGCCGCCGTCCTGGTGGGGGTTTCCTCCAGACCAGAAGAAACAGGTGAGGTGCTCTAGGAGCAGCTGGCAGAAATCGTGCAATCGCCAGCCCCTGTTCTCATGGCGGACTTCCACTTCCCTGATATATGCCGGAGATACAGTACAGTGCAGAAGCAGCAGTCCTGGAGGTTTCTAGAGTGTGTGGAAGATGTGTGCCTCCTGGCGCAGCTGGTAAGAGAGCCCACCAGGGAGGTGCCCCACTGCAGCTGCTGTTCACAAGCAGAGGAGGACTGGTGTGAGATGTGGAGGTCGGGAGCTGTCGAGGGCAGAGTGAGCACGAGATGGTAGAGTTCGGTATTCTTGGTGGAGCCAGGAGCGGGGGTCAGGCTCTCAATTGTTCAGGACACCGGTCGGGAGGGTCCCTTGGGATACAGCCCTGAAGAGCAAGGGGGTCCAGGAAGGCTGGTTGCTCCTCAAGAAGGAAGTCTTATGCAGCATCTGATTCACGGACTCAGATATGAACGATCCAAATCGACAAGTTCCCACATCACTTGCATACCTTCACAAATTTTCTTTTCTAGCTTGCCCGTCCACCCTACAATTTCCCATCCAGCTTTACATGCCAGCAGAGCATTCTACAAAGCACTCTTCAACCGTTCATGCAGGCGCTTATCCATTCAGAGCCGTGAGCCGTTCTTTCTTCTTCTAGAGGTGTCCTTGGTTCTCATGCTGTTTATCTTGCTCCACAGCTGCTGCTCTGAACAGATTTTCCTGTATTCCCAGTCTCAGAGGCCTAGGAGCAGGCTGTTCCCCTGTGCTGTAAAATGAGCTGGAGAGAAGAGCAGGGAACTTTTGCTGAGGCTCCGGGAGAGAAGAAGAGTTTGCTTCCTGTAGAAGAAGGGACAGGCGACTCAGGGGGAGCACACAGAAGTGGTCAGGATCATGCAGGGAGAAACTTGGAAAGACGAAAGCCCAACATGAACTGAAGGTGGCCACTGTAGGAAAAGAGAACAAAAAAGCCTTCTTACAAATACGTTAACAATAAGAGGAGGGCTAAGGAGAATTTCATCCTTTACTGGATGGGGTGAGGAACTGACTGCTGAGGATAAGGAAAAGGTTGAGGTTCTCAGTGTCTTCTTTACACCTGTCTTTAGAAGTCAGAGCGGTTCTCCACCCCCCGACTTGGAAGTCTGGGACGGAGAGCAGAATAAGGCCCCACGATTGAGGTGGAAACACATGGAGGCCAACTTCTTCATCTAGATGGTCACAAGCCCATGGGGACAGGTGGGATCCACCCGAGGCCCCGCAAACCATTGGCACCCCCCCCTTCTTTCTTTTCGGGCTGGTGGGCCTGCTGCTCCCCTGTCACAGACAGATCTAGAGATAATTCTGTGACAGCAGTAGAAACTTCTAATACCAGGGTATAGGCCTTTACTGAACTTATAACCTTCTTACAAAGCAGCTGCTGCAAGAAGGATGCTGAGCAGCAGATCAGAGCAGAGGCTAGGGCATGGACCGGGGTAAGAAGTCAACACAGAGGGCTTGAGCAACACCAACCATGTTCAAACACAAGCAATATGAGCTTTTGCAAAGGAATATGCGAGGGAAAAATTGCTAAGTAAGTGCAGATACAGAATTAAATTTATGCTTGCTAGCACAACATAATAGGGCTCATAAATCAGGAATTGGGGTTAGTAACCTTTAGGTATTTTATTGTAGGTTTACTCTTATATATGCCCTTTCTAAGTAGTAAGGGAAGGAAAAATACAGAGCAGAGTGAGGAAAGCTTGGCATAGGATGAAGCAGGCATAACAGCTTCAAGAAATATTGCTCTCCTGTGTGCATGGCAAATGTGACATCAGTCTTCAAAAAGGGCCAGAAAGGTGATCCTGTAGCTACAGACCTATCAGTCTTGCATCAGTGCCAGGGAAGAACATGGAACGGACAATCTTGGGAGCCATCATGGATCAATTAAAGGTAAACTGGGGGATCAGGCCCAGTCAGCATGGGTTTATGTACCGTAGATCCTGTGTGACCAACCTGATTTCACTCTATGACAAGGTGACCCGCTGAGTGGGTGAAGGTGAGGCTGTTGATGTGGTCTGCCTGGACTTCAGTAAAGCCTTTGCCACTCCCCCACAGCATCCTCATGGAGAAGCTGGCTGCCCACGGTTTGGATGGGCGTACGCTCTGCTGGGTGAAATGCTGGCTAGGCAGCCAGGCCCAAAGAGTTGCGGTCAGTGGAGTTAAATCCAATTGGTGGCCTGTCATGAGTGGTGTCCCCCAGGGCTCAGTACTGGGGCCGCTTCTATTTAACACCTTTACTAACGATCTTGCGGAGGGGATTGAGTGCACCCTCCATAAGTTTGCAGACGACACCAAGTTGGGAGGGAGCGTTGATCTGCCTGAGGTGCTACAGAGAGACCTGGATAGACTGGATCGATGGGCCAAAGTTAACTGTACGAGTTTCCGTAGGGTCAAGTCCTGCATTTTGCCCACAGCAACCCCAGCCAACCCTACAGGCTTGGGGAAGAATGGCTGGAGAGCTGCCTGACGGAAAGGGACCTTGGTGTGCAGATGAACGGTGGGCTGAATATGAGCCAGCAGTGTGCCCAGGTGGCCAGGAAGGCCAATGGCAACCTGGCTGGGAGCAGGAATGCTGTGGTGAGCAGGACTGGGGAAGTCATCGTGCCCCTGGACTCAGCGCTGGTGAGGCCTCACCTCAAGTACTGTGTTCAGTTTTGGGCAGCTCAGTACAGGAAGGACATGGAGGTGCTGGAGCAGGTCCAAAGAAGGGCAGCAAGGCTGGGGAAGGGCTTGGAGAATATGGCCTGTGAGGAGAGACTGGAGGAACTGGGGCTGTTTAGTCAGGGGAAAAGGACTTGGGGGGGGGGGCCCTTATTGCTCTCTTCCAATGCCTGACAGGTGCTTACAGCGAGAGTGGGGTTGGTCTCTTCTCACTGGTGACAGGACGAGGGGGAATAATCTTAAGCTGCACCAGGGTAAGTTTAGGTTGGATATCAGGAGAACTTCTTTGCAGAAGGGGTGGTTAAGCACTGGAATGAGCTGCACAGGAAGGTCGTTGAGTCCATCCACAGCGGGATGAAGATGAGCCGCGACGACACCGTGGGAGCAGCCGTAATGCTGCCCCGACTGTTGAGAGCTGCACTCCAAACGCTGCCAGCCAGGAGACATCAGCGTCCTCGAGGCGCAGACAGGGACAGCGGGCCCGGACAAGGAGCCGCTCTCCATTGCAGCGCTGGGCCCCAGATTCTCCAAGCCAGCCCCGAACACGCCGTGGGAGCAGGCAGGCACCAGCCTCAAGCGCTGAGAGCTGCACCCACACAAACTCAAGACGGGGAGCACCGCGGTCCTCAAGGGTTTCCATGGCAGCTGAAAGAACACAGTCCAGGCAGACACTGCGAGCCAGGACTCGGAGCCGCTCCCCTCTCAAACATCGGGCTGCAGAGACCAACAGCCAGCCCCAAAGACGCCGCAGGAGCCGGTCCAGGTGGTGAAGGCCAGCCCAGGGGCGAAGCCGCTCCCGGGTTCCACGTTGGGCCCAGAACATCAACCGCCGGCCCCACTGATGCTGCAGAAGCAGCCGTGTGCCAGCTCCAATTGTTATGTAAAGTCACCACAATCCATCAATAAAAGTGACAGTTCCATCATGCCACTGTCGGTTTGGTTCTTCTCTGCCTTTCCCGAGGTGGGCAGCTTTAGGGGCTGCAACCACGGGCATCTCTTCTCCCCAGCACCCAACCCACTCCTTCCTCCCCCCAGCCCGGTTCAGGCTGAGCTGGGTTCTGGCCCCGACTCCAGCAGGCGCAACGTTTCAACACACAACGTGGCGGAGGCCAGGCTGGCAGCTGCAGCCCCGTTCTGGGGGTGTTTCTGTCATCGTGGGGATGCCGCTGTGTTTGGGACACGCGGGCAGCCCCACGGCTGCTGCCGGCTGTGGGTGGGCCGGGGCCCAGGCTTTCCTCCTGCATTCGGGCAGTGCCTCAGGTCTGAGGGCTGCTGCTGCTCTGGGGATGCTGCCAGGCTTGGGGTGACGCAGCCCATCGAGCGCGTGAGCCACTCTTCTCTGTCCCAAAGTCCGTCGTCACGCCTCCTGTGCGAGCAATACCAGTGCTGCCGCTGCTCCTAAGCGGGATGGCCACCCTTTACTTAGTCGGTCCAACTGCCCAGAGAAGCAGCCCGCCGCTCTCTTCCTGCACCCAGTGTGTTCTCCCAACACACCCAGTGCAGCGCGTGACGTTTTGCTGCCGTGCCACAGCCATCGTGCAGCCCCGAGCGCGGTCGCAGCCCCCTTCGCTCTCGCAACACACGCGTTAGCGGCCTCGTCTAAATCCAGCTTTCCAAACCTTCTTTCCCACGCCCATCCGGGCCCGCCGGCCGCACTCCGCCGCGCACCCAGCGCTCTCCGGCCGGTGTCCCCGCGCCATCCCCCGCCGGCCGGGTCGTCTGGACGCTTTCCCTCCCCCTCCGGCTCTCGCTGGCCGCCGCGCATCCGTGGACGCCCCGCGCGGACTCACGCTGCGGGTGCGGAGCGCGGTCCGCTCGGCGCCTCCGCCCGTCTCCCAGCAACGCGCCCGCCCTCTCGCGTGGCCCTCGCGGCTCGCCGTAGCGCGGTGGCGGCGGCGGCGGCGCGCCCGGGCTGGCGGTGAGTGCGGAGCGTTGGGCCGTGGCGCCCGGGTTCCGTTTCAGCCCGCGCGCGGCGGTGCGCCGAACGGGGCCCGGCCCAGGGGCTGCCCCTGGCAGCGCGACCTCAGCTGGGGGGGGCGGAGAGGCCGCGTCCGCGTCCTTCCGGGCCGGGGCCGGGGCCGGCGGCTCGGTGGGAGGCTGCCCGCTTGTGGCCTTGGGGACGTCGCCGCGTTTGGCACGCGCGGGCAGAGTCGGGACCCGGGCTTTCCTCGTGCGTTCGGGCGGTGCCGCGGGTCTGAGGGCTGCCGCTGCTCTGGGGATGCCGCCGGGCTGGCGGTGCTGGCGTTGTCTCCTCGCCCTTGCCGCGATGGCAGGGTGGAGTGCAGCTTCCCGACAAAGCTGCGTTGGCTGGCTCTCCTGCCCATCCTGTGCCAGCCCGATTTAAAACCTGGCCTCCCCCGTGCCGTTTGTTCTGCGCTTCCTCTAAAAAGGGTTCTGCTTGTGGCTGCCCAGAGTGGGGAGTCCAGTGCCTGGCCTCAGTCAGAGCGCACGTTTGCTGGGGCTGCATGGCCGGCTTTGTTTTTAGGCACCGAATCACCGATCCGAGCGGTGAAGAGGCTGATGTGTGTGCTGCTCTGCCCTCTCTCTGACCTGCTGGCAGCACCGAGGATATGCGCTGCGGCACGGCAGCAGTGCTGCACCCTCCTACTTGTTTAGGGCGTCCAGAAGCTCGGGTCCCTGGCTGGTCACTCCGCGTGGCACTTGCCAAGGTCCCAACTTGTCTCAGACCAACTTGCTACACACTCTGTATAAGATGCGTTGCAGAATCTCAGCATGGTTTGACTGAGAGGGACCTTATAGCCCCCAGCCCCACCCCTGCCATGGTCTGGCTGCCTCCCAGCTTGATCTGCCCAGGGCTCCTCCGTGGCCTGGGACACCTCCAGGGATGGCACCCACAGCTCTGGACAGCACTGCCAGTGCTTCACTGCCCATTGAGCAGTCAGTGTAAGAAGTCATTCTCCCTCCTACCTGCAAGCTCCCCTCAAGTACTGGAAGGTCACAGTGAGGTCTCCCTGGAGCCTTCTCTTCTCCGTGCTGACCAACCCATCTCCCTCAGCCTGTCTCCATAGGAGAGGTGCTCCAGCCCGCTGAGCATCTTTGTGGCCTCCTCTGGCCCCGCTCTAACAGCCCCACAGCCCTCCTTTACTGTGGCCCCCCGGCCTGGACGCAGTGCTCCAGGTGGGGCCTCATGAGGGCAAAGCAGAGGTGGAACAATCCCCTCCCTGCCTGCTGCCCCCCTCTGTTGATGCAGCCCAGGATGCTGTTGGCCTTCCAGGCTGTGAGTGCACACTGCTGGCTCATACAGAACTTTTTGTCCATCAGGACCCCCCAAGTCCTTCTCTTAGTCCTTCTGCTCTGAAAGAGCTATTCTCCCAGTCTGTACACAAATCTGGTATTGCCCCAAGCCAAGTACAGCACCTTGCCCTTAGACTTACTGAACTTTGTTAAGTTCACATGGGCCCACTTCTCAAGTTCGTCCAGGTCCCTCTGGATGGTATCCTTTCCTTCCATTTTATCAGCTGCACCACCCAAGTTGGTGTAATCCACAGACATGCTAATCACACTGTATGTGTCATTGGCAATGATGTTGAAGAGCACTGGTCTTAAGATGGTCCCCCTGAGGGACACCGCTTGTCACCGGCTCCCACCTGGACATAACGCTGCCAACCAGCCACTTCCTTACCCACTAAAGAGTCCTCCCTTCAAGTCCATATCTTGGGAAAGACTGGGGAAATCCTGGGAAGATTTTGGGCAGTTGGACAAGTGGATCTGAGAGCAGGATTGGCAGCTGTCACCAGCTTTGGGCTCTTGTGTGGTGGCATTAGTGGTGGCACTTGGACATCTTTGGCTTAACCCAGTTGTTTACTCCAGGTGCATGAACCCACAAGAAAGGGAGAAGTCCTCAGGTGGCAGCATCCTCCCCAAAAGTTCTGTTCTAGCTGTCTGTGTTACCTCCGCTCTGGAGCTGGTGCCTGTGAAGAATGACCTCTCGGGGTGCTGGGACGGCTCTGTCAAGGAAGAACTACCGGCTGAGCACTGGGCCAGACAAGTCCAAGGTTGCAGGTATGGGCTGATCATGCTTTGTATGAGCAGGACTGCTGTGGATCGGGGTGAGCGGCCCTGGCCTTACCTGAGATCACCTGCGTTCCAGTTGCACTTATCTTGCTGACAAGAGGCATAGCGGGGCTGAAAGTGAGTAAATCTCTGAGCTGAGGTGAGGTTTTGGGAGGGCCTTTCCTGCCCTATGAAGGACTCCACCAGCAGCTCAGGTCACAGTGCCCTGTCCTCAGCGATGAGAGGCTGGAGGGCATGGTGTTGCTTGTCTTTGTCCCATCTGACTCGGGGCAGATGGCTTCTCAGGTTCTGAGATCAGTCTTTTCCTTGGAAACGTTGGTACCTGGTAAGCAGTCCATTTTCTCCTGGACTGACCAGTCCATCAGAATTGTGCGTTAAGATCACAGATGTGGGATTTGAGGGCTCTGTGGCATCCAGAGCTTTGTGACACAAGGGATAGCTTTGCACAGTGAAAGCTGGTGTGAGGTGTACAGGATTAAAGAGAGCTGTGAGTTCAGTCTAGATGATCTAAGAAGAACTTTTTCTCTCAGAGAGTGGTCAGGCAATGGAATGGCTGCCCAGGGAGGTGGTGGAGTCGCCCTCCCTGGCAGTGTTCAAGAGGCATCTGGATGATGTGCTGTGTGATGTGGTTTAGTGCTTGTGGTGGCAATGCTGATGAGGAGACGGTTGGACTGGACGATCTTATAGGTCGTTTCCAACCTTGTGATTCTATGATTCCGTGATCTGTGTCTGCAAGCCTTCCTGTCTCTGCATCTTTAGTGCAGTTAACCTAAAATGTTCCAGGACATCAGGAATTGTAACACCAGAATTATTTGTGTTTGTTTATGGGGGTTTGGTTTTGCTTTTAAATTGGATCCCCACTTTCAAATGTGAAGTTACTTTATCTGGCAGCAGTAAGCAGGGCTCCTGAAGATGTCGTCTCCCCCTGGGGAACCACTGGTAGCCAGAACCACTGGTAGCCTCCCCTCTTGCAGAAATGCACTCACTCCACGTTGCTGGGCTGTAGGGCTGTTAGTGAAGAGAGCGAGAAGGTAAATAACTTCTTGGAGCTCCGTCTTCCCCTGTGTTGGTCTGCGAACCTTGTTGCTTGTACTCGAAGTTAATGCTTTGATTTCTAACTCTCTGAGCTTCTTTTTCTCTCTCTTGTTTTTTTCCCCACAAGGGATTGTGAACAGCAGGCTACTGAATGACTATCTGCATCGGGTCTTCTCCAGTGCTGATGGGAACCAGCCTGCAGCTGCTTACAGGTATGGGACTTCTTAGTCTCTAGATGGCAGCGATGCTGCATCAGTCCCCTGCATGTAAAACCCCATATAGAAGGTCACGAGGCAATATTTCTGAAATAAATAGGCAGGTATGCATTGCCCTTCTCATTCCTGTTCCCTCTCTGCTTGTGAAGAAGTGCAAAATGCACAGGTTTTAGCTAGTGAAAAGTATGTCATCAGTGCCCAGTAAATTGAATGCAAGGCTGCTACTTGTACATTGAAGACCAAATGCTTCTCAGGCAGTGGAACTGTCAGTCCTTTTCTTGTTAGGAGTCACCAAAGGAAAAGGAACACGAAATTGCTGTACAGTGTCTTTTTCCATCTCTTTGCTTTCATTTCTCCTTGTAGTCCAGCAGCTTGTAGCCTTGGATGAGAGGAAGGTGCTTTGCATTTCAATGTTTTGGCAGAGGCAAGTCAGCTGGGTGCAGAGCAGGTCCAGGTGCTGCAGAGAGGCAGGCGCGTGGCTGCTGCTGGGTGGGCAGTGCTGCAGAGTGGGCTGGGGTCATGTTCCGCAGCCATACTTAGTAGTGCCAGCTCAAATGTGAGCCTGTGGCTGCTAAAAATAGCTCTGGGTTCTCTGTGTGCTTGATGAGCTGAGGTTCTTGTGGGGGAGGCGACGTGGGTTGTGTTACTTGGCCACAAGCTCTCCTGCCAACATGCCTTGGTTGTTCCAGTGCCCAGTGTTCCAGTTTTGCTTGTCGGTACTGCTGACTTCTTTGCCTGGCAAGCACAGAACTGATAGTTGGTTGGATCGGTCCCTCTGTTTGCAGCTCCCTCCCAGTCTTCTCCCTGGACTTGGTAGAAAGCCCAGTAGCAGTCAGATTGGTCTTGAAAATAGTATTTACTCCATGAGAGCAACTTCTACGGTGTGCTATGTTGTCTTTTGGGGAGCTCGTTGTAAACCTCTCTGGCTGTCTCCTCTCCATCTGTCTCATGCTCTTCTGCCTCTTTCCTGCACTCCTTCTCCATGCTAGCTGCTGATACAGCTGCTTTGCTGAAGCCACTCTCTCCTGCCAATCCAAAGCTGCTTCTTTGGTTCTGCTTCTGTGCATCTTCACATCCATTGGACTTTCAGAACGTCTCTCACCACTTCTTCAAAAAGCGCCTGGTCCCAAAGGATTGGAATGGTTGTTCCACAGATGAGTGGAAATGGGAACCAGGATAGGAAAAGCCAGCAATTCTCACAGTAACAAAGGGAAATCACGATGGTGCCACGAACACAACACAAGCAGTGCTGTTCTGTTAATCTTTGGGAAGTTTTAAAAGGAAAAGAGCATGAAATGACAAAGTTTGCTGCTATTACAAAGTGATGTAGTGAAAGGGGAGCAGCCCCAACTTTACACATAAAGTAGTGGGGTCTGGGCTGATTTCTGCTGCATAGGAATGAGACAGGAGGGAGATGAACTCTTCAGTAAGTTAGGGAAAAAAAACAGATGGAAAGTAAATGATTGTTAGCAAAGGGATTCTGGAAAAGGAAAGTCATTATGCCACAGAATGAATTTGTGGTCAACTCTCATCTTGATTAGCTTGCTGTGGTTGCACCAGCTCCAAAAGGCTATCTTGGAGCTGTGGAGAAGAAGGGTAAGAGCAACAGCCACAAGTCTGGAAGGTCTGCTGTACAAGGAATAACTAAGTGAGCCAATCTCAAGACGAGAGAACTGAGAGGGTCTGTGTGGAAGGTCTCTGCAGTGGTAGACTGGAGGGTGTTGGCGAGGCGTTTTACTTTATTACACAAAGTGTGAAGACAGATTGTTTTTGGCTGTTCTCATGGCGATGATGCTGGGCGAGCTTGACCTCTGTCTGAGCTGCTACAGCTGCTGATACAATCTTCTTTCTGGTTTTGTATTATGAAGTACTTGGAAAAAGAACTAAATCCTGTCCTGTGCTGTGTTTGTATGATGCCAGCCTCAGCAATGCCCCAGCCTTTACTTATTGCAAGTACAGGCTGGCAAAATACTCCTTAGCAGGCTGAAGACTGAAGGATCCTCTGTTAACTGCTTCATTTGTTCGCACCTGTTTGGTTCTTGGTTCGTCCATCGCACCGGGATGCTGGTCAGCAAATTCCTCAGATCCATGACAAGAAACTCAGATCGACAGAGCTTCCTGGTTCGTGTGTCAACACGACCCCATGCTGACACGTGTCCGGACTGAAACGCTTTAAAACTTGAAGGCAGAGCTTTCTGAAGTGCTCCTGTGTGTGTTTATTCCCTAGAAAGCACCTGACGTTCCAGAACCTGCAGGAGCACCTCGACCGGTTGCTAGCAGAGGAGAATGGCTCTGAAGACAGCCAAGGTAGGAGGCACAGGATGCCTGCAGTCTGTGTTTGTGCTGTCTGACTGGGGGGGACAAGTAATGTCATGCAACACAGTTCCCTGAGTAAGCAGTTTTCTGCCATCTTGTGCTCTAATTTATTGTCCCTGTTCATCCTGCCTGCTAGCAGCCCATCAGACAGCCCTCAAGCAGGTCTGCTTGTTGATGGAGGAGGCCAGTTTCCAGGTGGCAATGCCTGAAAAAGCAGCTTTGGAGCAGTAGTTGGATATATTTCAATGACAGCAACGTGCAGAGCCATTGCCATGACCAGCTGTGAGGAGTGCTGTCCTCACTGGAAATCATAGAGGCCTGCAGATGATTTCTGTCCATGGGTCTCTGCTGTGGGTGTCTGGTTAGGGCCTCAGCCTGTTGCCTCTGTTCTTGCTAGCATCTGTTTCCCTGAACGAGGTAGGAAGTGGCAGGATGCATCCTGGCTCTTCTCCTACAAAGCATTTTTCTTGCAGACCACAGTCAGAGCTTGCCCTCAGTTATGTGATACGCTGGCCAAACGTTTGGCTCAGAGTTTGACCTTTGAACTTTGCAGAGATAAAACTTTCAGATGACGTGAAGGCTTCATATATGAAGCCTTTATCATTTATGACCTGACTGCTGCTTAGCTCAGGCCTAGGCTGTTGCTGTGCAAGCTTCCTTTTAGATCTCATGGGTGTCCTGAAGTTCTTTCCTGAAGTTCTCACGGTCTGATGTGTGTAACACTGAGTGCAGAATTCAGGTACCATTGCAGTCTATCTGGCAACTCTTCAGAGCTACCTTTAAATCCTGCACATCTTTTTCTAACAAGTTATCTGCAACTCTCTGTTTCAGATCAGTTGACAGAGGGCCGGCTCGGTCCCTCTACTGTGGTGCTGGACCACACGAGTGGCTTTGAGGGGCTCCTGCTGGTTGATGATGACTTACTTGGGGTGAGTGTGATGCTGGCTGCTGCAGGAAATGGGCTTGTGAGACTAAAAGCTCTCGGTTTGTTTGTCATGGCAGGTCCCTTTCACTGCCTTTCTAGTGTGTTGTTAAATGGAATGTACTCAAAAAGCTGAGGAGTCCTGGAGGAAATGATCTCTCCTGGGAAAAGGTCTAGCAGTACCCCCAAGTCTTAGAGGCTCTGAGTGGAGCTGCAAGGGTGGGGAAGTGTTATGCTGGCCCAATGGCTCACAGAAGAGCTTGGCTAAGCAAGAGGAGGGGATGGCAAAAACTTTTCTGTCCCTCCCTCCAGTGGCTGCCTCTTCCTTCCTTTCTTGTTCTGTTGTTTAACAGTGAGAACAAGCTGAGGCCAGGCTGTGCTGCTGTACTTTTTCCTTTCTCCTTTGTCAGTTTCCTGCTGGTTCGCCAGCTGATATTCTTCACTACACTTTGGGCTTGAGGCCTTACTGCCTAACTTTGTAAAATCTTCTGTTTATTGGTCCAGGTGATTGGCCACAGTAACTTTGGCTCTATCAGGGCCACAACGTGCGTGTACAAAGGTAAGAAGATAAGTGGGTGATGCTTTGGTTAAGATCCCAGGAAGAACGCATGGAGAGCACAGGAAATCTTGCATGTGTTGCAGTTCCAAAGCTCTGTCTTCCCAAATTCACCCACTGGTTTTTCAGGAAGTCAGGAGGGTGGAGAATTGTGTGGTGTCCAAGAGCTGGGAGGGGAGTCCTGGGGATGTTGCAAATACACTTTGTGCACCAGGTTATTTTCTATGGGAACTGCATCACATTCTACTCCTCTAACAGTGAGTCAAGTGGCACGGATTTACTGTGTGGTCTCTCTGTTTTTTTTTCAGGGAAATGGATTTATGAGGTGCTTATCTCCTCCCAGGGACTCATGCAGATTGGCTGGTGTACTCTCAACTGCAGATTTAATCAGGAGGTAGTGTAACTCGGCTGCTCGGTGTTCCTCCTCTTTGCCTGGGGGAGGCAGGCCCAGGCCAGCTCTTGTCAGGCACTGGGTGGGATGTTTGGTGCTGGGAAGGTTTGCCATCTGCAGGGTCTCTCTATCTTGTCACTCTGCAGCACTTGAGAGGGAGGGTGACAAACATCCTGGGGGGCTGCTTTGACAGTGATTTGGAGGTGTAATGTAGCAGTGCTCTTTTTTTAACCCAAATGTTAGTAGGGAACGGAGACAAAGATCGCAGGCCATGGGCAGATCATGTCTGCTGTCAGCTGTGCTCCCTGTCTGCCGGTCTCCCCGTTGAAGCTGCTTTTGCAATGAGAGGGATCCTTTGTGCTTGTCCACATCTGAGTCTCCTCTTTGATCCTGTGATGCAGGAAGGAGTTGGAGATACTCCAGATTCCTATGCGTATGATGGCAATAGGGTGCGCAAGTGGAACGTGACCACTACCAACTATGGCAAAGTGAGTACTGTCCTTCCGGGAAGGGAAAAGAAAGCAGGTGTCTCCTGCTGACTGGATTCTGCTGGGCCCTGTGGAAAACATTTGATTTGTGCTTCCAGCTTCAGTCTGCTCCTGGGGAGGCTGTGTGCCAGCACTGATTTGTACTTGAGGGGTGCTGGGCACCCTGTGTGGATGCTTTGTTTGGCAGCCCAGCAGATTGATTCCCAGCACGGTGCTGCTGGTGATGTCTGAAAGGCTCTGGTTCTTTGTAACGCATCAGAGGATGATGCAGTGTTGGGATAAGCATTATTCTGATCCTATGCGTGTTCCTAATGCTCAAAGGAAGAAAGAAAATCCCATCCAGAGGCTTCCAGAAGTGTCTGAAAATGCAGTGTGAGCTGCTGGCAGAAGGAGCTGCCACTCCTTCTTCCCTGAATCATAAGGGACTGATTGGCCTTACAGTCCTTCTTCTGATGTGGGAACTTGCTGGGTACGTGTCTAACATATTTTTTTCTCCTTTTAATGCAGTCTTGGGCTGCAGGAGACATCGTCAGCTGTCTGATAGACCTTGAGGAAGGCACTATTGCTTTCTGCCTGTAAGCATCTTTGCCCAGTTCCCTGTTCTGTGAATGGCTGCATATAATCTACATGTTTCCTCGTTGCTCAGCAGGTTGCTGATCCCTCTTTCTTCCTCCTCCCCTTTATGTTCCTTGTTAGCTCCAGCTTCTACTTTTCTTCTTTGTTTTGAGAAGCCATCTAAGTGAGCTTTGGAGTCTCCTAAATTTGGGTGAGAGCAGTTGTTAGAAGAGTGCTCAAGCTCCTAAATAGCTGTAAAGTTTGCTGGGATTTTGAAGGAGAAGGCACGTGTTGGGATGCTTAATACTACAGTTGGCTGAGCCCCACTGGTTGCTCTCATGGCAAGTGTTGACATTGCCTGTGCTAGAGTTGGAGGGAAGTGTGATAAATGTGATAAATCTCCAGCCTCCATCTCCACTGGACAATGAGCAATGGCCAGCCTGAGTACAAATTGTTCCTAGGCCTGAAACTACAGCCTGAGACAAGTCAGCTGGAATGAAAAACTGTCAGATGCTGCCATCGTCTTTCAGAGAAGAGTGGACTAAGACCATTGTCCTTCTATTGCTATGCATTGCTTGCTATCATCAAGTGGATGAGGCCATAAGTGCCACCTGCCTTTAAAATGTCCTGGTAATCACATACCTTGTAAGGATTTGGGTTGCCCTTGGAGCTGAGCAGGGCTCTTCATACTGTGCTGAGTCCAATGCCTTTCCATGCCATTCTATGCAGATGATAATTTGGCTGTGATTCCCAGGGTAGTTGCTGAGCAGCACTGTGGTGTTTGCACATCTGCCAGGTTACAGGTGTTTAGAAGTAGGAATGACTGTGATGTCTGTGTTGGCAGGTCGCTGAGAGGGGAGTGCAGACACATGAATTGCCTGCTGGACCACAAAACCCTTTGACTGTGGCTAAAGTCTTGTGGGCTTTTCTTCTTTCAGAAACGGCATCTCTCTAGGAACTGCTTTTGATAACATCACGAGAGGTGCTGGAATGGCTTACTTCCCTGCCATCAGTCTCTCGTTCAAAGAGTCTGTTGCTTTTAACTTTGGAAGCCGTCCACTTCGATATCCTTTGGTTGTGGGGAGAGGAGATCTGAAGGGAGAAGAGCCTGCCCTGAGACCATCTATGGAGGCTGTGGAGTATCTCTGTCTGAGTGCAGTTCACTTTCTTCTCTTAGCACTTCTGCTCAGAGCAGGATCAAGGAGAGAAGAAGCAGACATCCCTCAGCTGGACCACAGCTGCAGGGCCCACAGTCACCTTTGCTGGCACTAGCAGTTGCTGAAATTGAGTTTACTTTAAGCTCTGAATCAACAGCTAATGCTTCAAGCCAGGAGCTGCCTGTTTCCAGGCATTCAGATCATAGAAAATGTCACTTTCCAGACCTGGAAACCCTTCTGTGCTTCTGAACCTCTTGGCTTTGGGTCTGTTCAATCTCTCAGCCGTGCAGGACCGCTAGCATAGCAGAAGCGTTGCATGCTGCCTTTCTGCATGAAAGCTGAGACCTGCAGCAGTCCTGAATGTGCCCCTTGATAGCTGTCATGGAGGCTCCTTTCTGATCAGAAGCAGTGAGGGAAGTATTTGGTACCCACAGTGTCGAGGGGAAGATCTCATAGCTTGTGCACTCAGAAGTGCACTTTGCCTTGAACTCTGACGTAGGCGTGCATACCATAAAACACACTTTGCTCAGATAAAGAAGTCCTGAACGAATCTGATTGCATTTTACCTTAACACTTGCCCACTTATCCAGTGGAAGGCTACCGCCCCTTGCAAGACCCTCCTGTTGCAGACCTCGTGAAGGCTCGCAGGCTGCTGGGCTTCCTGAAGAATGTGATCCATATCGGGATCGATGTGACGGTAGGTGATGTTGCTGGGTGGCTCTGGGACATCATGCCAGGAGATGTGGTTCTGCACTATGAACGTGCTCAGATTTTTCCTGACACCTACATGCTTTTACATGGGGGCATAACATCTCTGGTCTTTGATTTGCAAAATGGGATTCCTAATAGTTCCACCCTAAGGCTTCAGTTAGATCGTACTTGGCCTTGTTGCCCTCAGTCCCACAAAGTTTCCTTCCAAGAGATGATGTTTGTTGGGTTCAGAATTACTGCACTTGGTTTTGCAGCCTGGAAAGAGAATGGTTTGCAGGACATTCTCCTGATGTCCTGGTGCAATGATGGGGTCACGCTCTCTGCCATGAGAACTGTTTTGGTTGTACCCACGTTCAGTACAAACCAGTCTTTTTTTCCTCGAGGGTGAGAGGTGTTCTGTTCATGCCCAAAGCACGGGGAATGCTCTCTGCTATAGTCTCAGTTTACTTGGAAGCCCCGTTCACTTGTTGACCTCCTCTGCAGAGATTCCCATTTGCAAGTAATGACGTGCACTCAGAAAACGAGCTTTCATTTGGAAAAACAGATTGTCAAGGTGCACGCATGTGACTGATAGTGACATGTGGACAGCACTACAGCTCTATGGTGGCATGGTCGTGGCTGCTGCTCTGCCTCCTAAATTGCCACATTCAAGCTTTTTAGCCCAATTCTAGCAAGCAGTGGCTGCTCCAGGCCCCTGGTACACTCAGTGCAGAGGTGGACTGGGCAGGCACCAAGCTGTGTTTTTCTGGGTTTGTCATTGCAGGAGGGGAAGCTGGTGGAGAAGGATGCATCCATGTGGCAGCTGCAGGGAGAACCCACAGTGCTGATTACATTGGCCCACATCTTCAATTATTTCTCCCCTCTTATGGTGAGTTTTGCCTGCTCATTGCAAGCTTATGTAGGTATCTGGTTTCATGCAAAGGGATGTAAATCAAGCTTCAGTCTTTGCTGGGAAGTGATTCTGCCTTGGAAGGCTGTTGACTTGCCTGTCTTCCTGCAGTGCAAGGTGTACCTGGTGGAAGATGTGCTCATGACCTTCCTGTTGAGCATCCTGGAGCGAGGAGGGGCAGTGGAGGCCCATCCCCTTATTCAGCAGCTGCTGGATCTCATGTGGCTTCTCATGGAGGTGAGTTGTTAGAGTGCTGTGAGGTGCTTAGAATAGGAGCACGCACTGGAACATGCTGGTAGTGATCAACTTCTCTGCCTTCCTGGTGACGAGATCCCGTTTTGCGGTAGACACTCTTCTTCCTGAGATTATCTTGCTGACCAAGTGAAGCCAAATCTGCTTGCTGGTGGGGGTGCCAAGATTGTAGAAGAGACAGCATTTGTCCCACTGGTTGGCTGTCAGTTGGACTCAACAAAGCAGTTCCTCCACCATCACATTTAACAAGAGTAACTTGTCTTTCCCTTCTGGATTGATTCTGCCAGGGCTGAGGTTTGGGGGCTGTGGGGAGGGGTGACTCAGCTCAGCCAAATAGGACCTGGGACTTTGGCTTGTCCACTGGGTTGGTTTTACTTGCACAGAAGCTTATTCCCCTGTAGTAAAGTGGTAGCAGCAACCACTGCTCACACTCCCCTGTTGAGTAAGGTGAGCAAATGCTGTGGGTTCAGAGTGCCTGTGTTTTCAATACAGAATTAAATGCTGCATCCTTCCAAAGCTGCACTGTGGGAACAATAGCTGTTCCTGACATCATCCCATTGCTGTTGTTTCTTGTTTTCTAGGAATATGAAGTGCACGAGTGCCTCAAGCAGCTACTGATGTCCCTGCTGCGGGCCTACAGGTTCTCTCCTATCATCCCAGACCTAGGATTACAAGTGAGTTGCACTTCTGAGTCTCCAGGAATCTGTGACTAGCCAGCTTCTGTTATGTTCCCTTGTCCAAAGGTCTCTAATGTTTTGGATTATCTGCAGTTATTTGGTCTAGCAGTGGCAGTTCTGTCCCACTGTACCTCTGTAGATGAGTCAGTTTTGCTTCTCGTTTCCTAGATTCACTACCTCCGGCTCACCATTGCAGTCTTGAAGCATGAGAAATCCAGGAAATATCTCCTCAGCAATGTTCTGTATCCTTTGTGCCTCCTCAGTCCTCTGTTCTCCCTGCCCTCAATAATGCAGCCAAGGAGACTGCAAGGATTAGCAGAGCCCAGGAGGCAGAAGCCACCCCATCTTTGAGAGGTCGTTTCTCATTTCTCAAGTCTCCTCAGTTTGCCTGACACCATTCTCTGCAAAGTCCTGCTTTGAGGAGCAGGAAGCAGTGCCATGAGGGTCACATCTTTATTTGTACCTGACCCACTTCTCTGATGTCCTTAGGCATTAGGGCAGACCACTGCTCTAACTCCTTTCAGAGCTGACTAACTGCCGTGCCAGCATTTGGGCTGCTCCTGTGCTGAGTGCAAGAGGCTTCTCCCAGGAGAAGGAGGCTCTGGATTTGGCAGAGCTTTGAGTGGTTTTGGAGAGGGGTCTCTTACTACAGCTCTGAAAACAAACCCCATCCCTTCTCTGCCACAGCTTCTTGTGCTTCCTTTAACTTTGCTGCAGCTTTGATGTGCTCCGTTCAGTTGTGTTCTTCTACATTAAGAGCCCGCTGCGTGTGGAGGAGGCTGGTTTGCAGGAGCTCATTCCCACCACGTGGTGGCCAAACCGCTTCACCAAGGAGGTGAGTGGGGCACATCTGCTAAGGAGACCAAAGGATCTCGGTAGTCTGTGGGCCCTTTAACAAGGGGAAACTCAGCAGAGCTGTGTGGAAGCTGTGCCCCTCTGCTGCCCTGTCGTCTCCTGTTAGGGTGTGTGTCTCAGGGCTGGGGAGGTGACAGTTTTCCATGGCATCAGATTTGGAAGGGGACCTCACAGAGTCAAAGAAGTTGCAGATAGGCTTGTGTGTTCTTAGAAGAAGTTTCAGTGAGTTTCTTCTGCTTTGGCAGGATGCTGCCCCGTGCTATGTACTCCTCCTAATCTCTGCCTGTTCCTCAACCAGGGCAAGGAGAGTAAGGAGGTGAAGGAGGAGAGTGCTGAGGAAAGACTGAGGCGGCGGGCGTATGAAAGAGGCTGCCAGCGGCTCAAGAAGCGCATTGAAGGTCTGTGAGGAAGGAGAGAGATTGCCAAGATCCCATTCTTTGTGTGCAGCCAGAGAGATCAACCCATGAGCTGTTTCCAAATCGCCTTCCAGACCTGACATGCAGCTGTGTTCCCATCACAAAGGCTGCACTGCAGAGGCAGAGGCCAGCCATGGCCACTGTCACCTGGTGGATGGGTTCAAGTGTTGGGTCCCCACTGCCCACATATGCAGCACTCTGCCAGGCATTGTGAGCAAAGCAAAACCCACCTTTAGGGGCATTATTTATCAGCTGGGGATGGATTTATTGCTGGGTGGAGAAGGAGAAAATTATCCCAGTGATGGGGCTAGCATTCTGCTGGACCTGGTTCTTTGTGCTGGGGTGGTGGTCTTTCTCCTGATGGCACTGGTGGAGTTAGCACGGGCAGTTGCTTTCCAGTTGTTACTGTCCAGTAGCAAACTGCTGTGTCCCTGTTTTAGTGGTGGAAGGTCTCCAGGTTCAAATTCTGAAGCTGCTGCTGAACAACAAGGACAGAGGAGGGGTAAGCATTCTGGATTTTTTGCTACATTATCTCTGCATCCCAGGACTTGTAAGGTACAGAA
The DNA here is from genome assembly GCF_023343835.1 of Lagopus muta. Taxonomy (NCBI): domain Eukaryota; kingdom Metazoa; phylum Chordata; class Aves; order Galliformes; family Phasianidae; genus Lagopus; species Lagopus muta. The sequence goes on along the minus strand of NC_064443.1, from coordinate 2,823,455 downwards.
GTGCAGCTGTGGAGACGTTCTGTCCTCAGAAGCAGTTCACTAATTGATCTAGTAAGGCAGGCTGAACTGCAGAAACAGTTTTTGGGCTCTGTTTAAAGGGGTATCATGGAATCACAGAATCATAGATAGTCTCAGATGCTTTGCCAGTGTTGAGTGATGACATGAGCTGCACCTGAGCCAGCCTTGTGTTTCTGTTGAACTAGGCAGACACAGTCTGACTGCAGTGCATTCTACCCTCACAATTAATACTAATTCCAGAGAGAAAAGGAATGGCAGGGGTGTGAGCGTGTGCCTCTACAGAGCAGGTGGAAGATGTTCAGCTGCATAAAGCTGTGCATCTTCTGGCTGTCATCAGAGCATCCCAGTATGGGCCTCAGAAGACACAACACTGCAGAGCAGTGGCCCACAGGCTGCTCATGGGTGCTCCAGCAATGGTGGTAGCTGGGTCAACTGCTTTCTCTTGCTGAATGTAGCTCCCAAGCATATACAGCTCTGTTTCTCGGCAGCTTTGGACCCCACGAGGACTCAGGCATTGCTGCAGGCCCAGACCTTGTTGCAGATGTTCTGGGTACCTACTGATGTAGTGTAATGCTGCAGATCTGCCTAATTAATATGGAAAAATATACGGAGCCCCTCTACCTTACGTGCCTGAAGCCCAGATGCGTCCCTGAGCAAACATGACAGAGATGGACAGTTAATGCCTTTCTCTGGGAGTTCCTTTCCCTGTGAGTTCACCACCTGCTTTTCCTCCTGCCAGGGGGAAGCATCCAGATACATCTTCCTGAACAAATTCCGCAAGTTTCTTCAGGAAAATGCTAGCAATAGAGGGGTAAGTCAGAGGGACAGCCTTCCCACAGGCCTCACCTGAAGAGCTCTCTGGTACCTTTGGGGTGGGAGCTCTTGCCCTTTTGGCTGAGCTGCTTCCAGCAGATGAGCAATTGATACCTAGACAGAGCATCCTCTTCACCACCTGGGTGAGGACCGCTCTTCTGGCCTTGGCTCAGACTGATGGCCTGCAGCTAAGGAAGGTGGGGATGTTATTATTATTGCAGGAAGCCCTTTCCTCACCAGCCTCTCTGCGTTAACAAGCAGCCCACCTTCAGAGGCAGAGCACGTGGTATCCATCCTCCCATCACACCAGCTTGTTACTGTAGGGCCAGGGGTTTTCCAGAGGCGGAAGCAGCTAGGTGCCATCAGCACTGGGCTCCATCCCGGAGCTGGAAACCAGAGGTGCTTTTGGAAACGGGTGCATGCGCTTTCAGCAGGACTGGGAACAGGAAGTTTCTGCCTGGCCCACGTGGCCACCACAACTAAGAAGCACCTTCACAACTGCCCTAATGGCTGAACTCTCATTGTTGCCCTAGAACTTGACTGTGTTGTGCCCACCAGAGTACATGGTGTGCTTCCTGCACCGGCTCATTGCTGCCCTGCGTTTCTTCTGGGATGGCCACAAGGCAAAGGCACCTGCTGCGCTGAGCAGTGAAGGTAAGGCCTGGAGGAGAAGCTAGCAGGACACTTCTGTGTTTGGGACAGGGTTTGTTTCCTGGCACTGCTCTCCAGGATGCTGAAAGCTTTGTGTTTCTCATGGGTGCTGATGCCTTCTCTGCCCTGAGCCTGTAGATGCTGGGAAATTCCTATGTGCAGATCTAATCCCATTAACACCCAGACCTATTCTGGACAATTTGAGACTTGCAAAAGAATATCTATATTGTGATCTGATAGTTAAAGTACAGGGAAATGTATTTGCCAGTTTTCACAGGGATTTCTGTGGGATTAAGGAGAAACCAAATCAATGGCCATTGCTTTCCCACTCTTAATCCCAGCTTTATCTATCTCTTTGCTTACTTTTGGCTTACTCTTTCTTCAGATTCACTGAGTGCCTTACAGTACCCTGTGGGATGTAATGGACTCCAGCTCAGGTTAGAGTAGATAGGTGAGAGCTAGAGAGTTTACAAAGGATCTGGTTTTCCCCAGGGACTGGGACTGGGCGGGATGAAGGGCTGGAAGCCTTGTTGCCTCCTGCTTTGATGTGCATCCAGTGCTTGCTTTGTTATGGAAGTTACCTCTACCTCTATGGCTTGTGTTCTTGGAACAACAGAAGCAGTCACTTGGTGCAGCACCAGCCTGGGCGCTGGGCTCTGTCTTAGGACTTACCTGTTGGTGTTAATGTACATGTGGGGGTCCTGTGTATGGATCTGATGGGACAAACAAGTTTCCTTATCTACTTCAGAGGCATATGTCCCTCCCCAACTTTTCTATAATGGGAAGGTGGATTATTTTGACCTTCAGCGACTCGGAGGTCTTCTGTCTCACCTCAAGAAGACTCTGAAAGGTAAGTGCTCTGACTTCCAGAAGCTTTACCACAGGTCCTGGCTGAAGTTCACCAAGGAGATATCCCAAGGAGGAAGCTGTGGGTAATGACATGTGATTAAATGTAAGGAGAGGAGACTTGAATTTTGATGTGATGCAAGTTACTCTAGAGAAGGCAGCATCCCTCTGGGGTGGAGTGTCCTTTAAGTTAACAGCTTTTTATATCTGTGATTTGGACACTAATTTGTCTTCTCCTAATTGCAGGCTCCATTCTGAGTGGTCAGTTGGAAACTTTTTTTCTGAACTCCTGTCCTGATTTTCTTGATGTGCTTTTATTCTCTGCCCCAAACTCATTATGGTGGACGGTGGGGACAGTGGAGAGGTGCTGAGCAGAGTATCATTCCCTCTCTGTATCAGGGTACCCTGGTATTAGCTTTGCCATTTGCCCTGGTGAATCTCTCACTCCAGCTCCCCTTGCTGCAGCTGTACAACATGCCAGATCTGCAGATGTAAGATGGGAGTCCAACTCAGGCAGTCCCACAAGGATTCCGCTTTTGCCTATGGCAGGAAGGGAGCCTTGGAATACCTGCTGGGGAAGTGCTCTGGCTGCATCACAGCCAAGGGCTGTGTCAAAGCCTGCACACTTCTACACAGCTGGGTATAAGAGATACCCAGGTTTGACTTGCTGTACCACTCCAGGCAAGCAGTAGCAACAGCCCCAGGTTCTTTCTGGACCACTTTAAACCCAGGACTATGGACAAGAAAGCATGTTCAGGCTTTGTACAGCATAGCCATCTGACAGCCTTCCTCTGGGCTGTGAAGGGACCTGCAGTCTTAGTGATCTGGGGACATAATCATGGGGCAGCAGATTGGAGGATTGGAGGCTCAGCAGCTGGTCTCAGGCCCTGAAATAACTTCCCTGTCTCTGGCCCTGTTCATTGCCTCCTGGTTCTTTGTTTGTTCTGTTTGTTGCTGGTAGGGATAGGAACAGAAAGGAGCAATATCTGTCATTGTTTGGTATCCACTCTGTAGGGAGAGGTGAGCTGGGGGGAAGTGAGTCTGTTCTGATGCAGCATCCAACCTCGCTGGCTGCTTCTCTACTGCTGAGGAGCAGGAAAGAGAATGAACCTAGGGCTATGACAGGTAACTTGTGCATTCACAGCTGCTCTGGTGTGCTCTTTGCAGATGACCTGGCTGCAAAAGCCAATGTCCTAATTGACCCTGCGGAGCTGCAGGCAGTGACTATGGATGATCTGGATGAAGATGAGGAATCAGCAACATCAGCAGCACAGGTGAGCCACTGGTGCTGGGCAGCAAGCTTAACCTCTAGCTTGTTTAGGGGGAAAGCAGTGTCTGGTCCAGGACTGTAACCAGCCTGTGGGCAGCCAGGTTAACAACTTGTGGCAGATCACCAAGGACCTAGGTGCACCAAGTCTGAGCAGCCAAATTTTCTCTGCACTGTACCTATCCCTTGATGTGAATGTGGCCCTCTCCTCTGTGAAAACTCTTGATGCTTACTTTTAAAGGAGGGCATGGCAGCTGTAGGCACAGCAGCTTCTTGCTGTGCAGATCTGCTGCTTGTGCCTGACACGTGCCCCAGATGAAGGAACACACATCAGCTAACTGAGCATCATCTCCCTTTCCAGTAGCCCTTGTGCATCTGTACCAAAATCCCTGCAGGGAAAAAAAGGAGCATTAGCAAGCAGCATAACAGCTAGAACGTTTTCTCCCTTAATTTCTTCTCAGTCTCAGCGTCCCTCTGCCACCCTAGCCATTGGTGGAGCTCTTGCCAGACCTGGCTGGCTCAGCTCTCCCACCCTGGGCCGTGCCAACCGTTTCCTCAGCACAGCGGCCGTCAGCCTGATGAACCCACGGCGACCTCTTGGTACCCTTGAGAAGGTCAAAGTACGCACTCTAAGTGTGGAACAGCGTACAGAGGAGGACAGTGAGTACTTCTGCATGCTAGCATGGCCCAGCTGGTCCCTGGGAGAACAGCCTCTTCAGCTCCCCCTGCTCTTGAGAGGAAAGCAATCTGTTTACTTCCAGCATTGCTCCTTCCCTTTCCCAGGGCCTGCTGAGACCCACAAAGTCCACAGTTAACCACTTTGCTATCCTGAGCATAACACTCTTGATGTTCTTGCACTCTGTATGCAAGGAGGTGCTGCCTTGGCTCCTGTAAGAATAGCATGACTTGGCAGGAAGGTAGTTTGGAGGCAGCGCTGTAGTTGTTGCTCCCTTGGTGGGGCCAGGCAAGTCTCTGAAATGTGCTTCAGTCTGTTAGAGCAGATCTGGCAGGTCAACTTGATGCACACAGCGAGGTGGGACGGCGTGTTTGTGTGTCTAGGGAGGGAGTGGTGTGTTGCAGATATACTGCAGGGTTCTGGTCATTGGCTTGAGAGAGGCGCAGGCAGGAGCTGTGGTGCCAAAATGCCTTGTTGAGAACTTCTCTCCTGTCTTGGGGATGGATTGCAGTTGAAGGCAGCAATGGAAATGAGGGTCTCTTACTGGGGAGACCTCCAGAGGAGCCAGACCAGCCCATCACAGAGAACTCCCTCCTGGAAGTCCTGGATGGGATAGTGATGATGTACAACCTCAGTGTCCACCAGCAGCTTGGGAAGGTAAGCAGCACGTGCTTTGCAGGCATCCATTCTCCCATTCTACTGTACTGACTCTCTGTTTTCTGCTTGCTTAGAGACTGTGTGTTCTTTCCTTCTCCCAGCTCCCACGGGGGATCAGATTGCATGCTTTTGTGTGTGGGGAAATAAATGCCCTCATGTTTTGTTGGAATCTGCTTGCTTTTCAGATGGTTGGTGTGTCAGATGATGTGAATGAGTATGCTATGGCACTGAAGGACACAGAGGAAAAAATCAGCCGCTGCCCAAAGAGAGTAAGTGTTTCTGGACATCCAGCTTCTTTCTCTGGAAGCTCCTCAGTACCTGGCAGAAAGTTTGAAGCACGGTGCATGATTTCCAGCAGCGAAGCTGGAAATGTTTTGTTGGAGTAGTAACTCGTGCCTGGAGCTGGCAGCCACATTTCATGCTGTGCCAACCAATTGTACCACTGCTTCAAGAAACAGAGGCACTGAAGCAACTGCTTCAACTTCTCACAGGCACTGTGAGAGTTTGCAAACCTTCAAGAGCTGCAGGCAGCTCAGATCCGTTCTCCTGAAGTTGGGACTAGGGGTACCCCACAGCTGTGACTTAGGATTTGAAAAGGTTTCCTGTCCAGAGGAGACCTTCCAATCCACTTCAGCTTCCAATCCAATTCACAGCTACTGCACTTCTGTCTGAGCTGCTGGGACTTTTCCTTAGATCTGGCATTCACAAGCACAGTTCAGAAAAAAACAAGTAGTAAATACCCTGCAGTGGTGAGCTTGGGACACTTATGTCCTCTCCAGCTGCTGGAGACAGAATGTATCCGGTGATGCATTAAAAAAATACCCCTGACAGCAGTTGATCCTAGAGCTGTCAGGACCAGTGTCTGCATCAGGCCTTGTGGGCTGCAACTGAGGCCAGTAAGTGCTTTTTATAGCACCGATTCCCACTCCCTCCTCAGAAGGGGAGCTGACCTCTTTCTCTTCTGCCTAGCTAGCCCCAGGGTGCTATTTGCTTTTTTGTTGTTTGTCCAGCTTTGAAAAAGGATAATATAAGTGGAAGTGATATCTGCCCTCACATCTCCACACTCTTTTCAGAGGAGAGACATCCATGAGGAGCTGCTGAAGAGCCAGAAGGTCTTCTCTGAGAAACTCAATCACCTAAGCCGACGCCTTGCCTGGATAAATGTCACCATCTATTCAAAGGTGGGCAGGAACGTAATGTGAGTGGCTCAGAAGGTATTGAGCACATGTGCCTCTGTATCTGTGCTGCTCAGCTCACATGTCACAAGTGATATTTTTGCTGGTGTGCTGGAGCAATGCTGATGATCTCCAGGCCTTGTTTGTGCCTTTGTGCACTGGGACTCCTTCTCAGGCCAGGACTCCCTCCTGCCCCAGGGTTGGTACATTAGAACACAGCCCAGTCTGTTCTGAGCTTTGTGTGGTGCTGTAGGCTTTTCCTTGGGGAGTCAAGTCTCTGTGGTGCAGATAGAAGCATGCAGGCCAAAGGGACATCCAGTTCTTAGGGCAGGCTGAGAAGACAGAGAAGCTATTGTGAAGCATTTCTCTGAGCTGTGCTGTCACAGGGAGTTCTCACTAAGGCTTCACTTCTTGGAATGTCCAGCACCCAGCCCTTAGGAGTTTCCTTTTCAGATGTTCTCCCCTTCTTCACTTGGTTTCCAAGTGCTTTTTATATTTAGTGCCACACTGACTGTTAGCACAAGTCGTCCCTTCTTCCTCGCATTCACCATCTTTTGGTGTAACATCTCTGGTCCTGCTTTTCTCACAAGCAGTTTATGCTCTTACACCCTGCAGATCTCCTCTGGTGTTCCCTTGCACATTACCTCACCCCATCTATGTTTGTATGTTCTTTGTTCTGGGGAGTAGGACACTTTTCTCTCAACATGCAGCGTATATCCCAGGATGTAAACAGGGAGGGCTTTCCCAGTGCATATCAGTTATCACTGTAGTAGCCCATGCAGAAACAGCGTTCTTGTCTCTAGATGACCTGTTGTCATATTAAGGATGGGTACCTGCTGTTTGCCCATGGAATTGTATCCCCAGTGGGCTCCAGCATCCACGTGGCCTGCGTGCTGGGGAGGGACACATCTGTACGAGTGTTGCTGATGGAGAGAAGGAGTGAATCTGCTCTCTGCCCAGCGGGGAAGTCCTGCTCTGTGCTGAGGTGTCAGAATGCAGGAGAGGCTGCTGTGTCCTCTGGGGAATTCACCGTGCGTTTATTGTGAGCTGTGGGATTTGATGTTAGATGAAAGGAAGGGCAGAACATCCGTAGTTTTGAGGTAGATAATGCCATCTTCAGAACACCCCAGGGGGAGACCATTTCGGCTTATCTTGTTAAGGCACTATTTGTCTGTCACACATCTCTCCATCCTCTTGCTGTAAGCTTTCTTCCATCTTAGCAATACCTGAGATAATGTTTTTAGATTATCAGCTCTTAATAAAATCAAACACAGCTCTCTTTACCTTAACGTTGTCTGCACGATTGCTGATCATAACTGTTGAAAACAACACTTGAGCTGAGGTGTGTGCCGGCGTTGAGGCAAAGATGTCTTTTATTCAATCCAGTTGATTTTCTCCCCTTTGGTGTAATTTACAGAACAAACTCACACAGCTCTCCCAAAGATGATAGTGGCATACTTTAGGAGAGGAACTAGGCAGATGGAATCACTTATCTGTACCTCTGAGGTGTTGTTGTTTTTTCATTTGAAGTGTAACTCTCTTCCATCTGTTTTTATGTAAACTGCTAGTGTTCATCGCATTTCTTGGCATCACAGGATATAAAACAACGTTTCCTCTTCTTACATCTTAGTTGGTACTGATTTTAGGAGCTTAAAGTTGTATAGATGCCCTTAAATTTCCTGGTTTTGATTTAGAACCTCCAGAGCTTTGCTAGAGAAGCAGGAAGCCAACGCTGCGCCAGATGGGGAATGTGGCTGAGTGACTGGCATGGAAGTCAAAAGGCTGTGGCCACCCATTGCAGGGGTCTGAGTTGGTGTGAGCTCTCTGCCAGTTTCTGTGTGTTAATTCCTACAGTGGCTGAGGTTTCTTTCTGCCAGATTTATGCCAGGATTGCTAGTGCCTGCCTTCCTTCAGACACTGCACTCAGGATAGAAACTAACACATGTTTTTTTGCAATCAGGCAATGTGGTCTCATATTCCCTAGAAAAGAATAGATCCTGAAGGGATTCAGGACTCAGTGAGACAAAGCCACTGCTCACCTGCTCTCATGCTGGTGATAGCTGTGCTCTGAACTGACTGGGGAGTGCTGTGTTCTCCCTGGCAGGAGAAGATGCAGGATATCTACTGGCTGCTGAGAGTGTGCATCCGCACCATTGAGCATGGTGACAGGACAGGCTCGCTTTTTGCTTTCATGCCAGAGTTCTACCTCAGCGTGGCTATGAACAGCTACAGCGCACTCAAGAACTACTTCAGTCCTGTCAATAGCATGGAGGAACTTCCAGGTAAGGGGAAGGGGAGGCCTTGCTAGTTTTGGCCTGGTAAGACCTAAGTAAAGCCCCATCCCTGTGATGTACTGGTAGCTGTGCATCCCTTCTGTATCCTTCCCTGGCCGTGCTATCCTTCAGTTTGTGCTGTCTGTGCGATGTGGGGCAAGTGCTGAATGCTGTTCCTTGGGTAGGTGCCCATTGATGACCTATGCCCTTTACTGAACTTAGGTGGGGTGCCTGTGCCTTGCCCACAGCTGTCACAGCATTAGCTGTACTGAAAATCATTGGCAGCTGCGTGTTTCCAAGGAGGCATTGGGAATGGGTTGGGATGCAGGAAGATGTCATTGTCCTGACCATGTTTGCCACTGGCTGGCTGGGTGGGGGGATTCATGCCATGACTGCAGGAACCGGGGCTGTTTTCAGTTCCTGGTGGGATTTGGATGTGGAGATGGACACCCACTTCATGCCAGGTGTCTGTGTTCAGCTGGATTTAGTCTGTTCATGCTTTTCCTACCTACATCACTCTAGCAGTCCTTAGGCTTTCCAGAGCCTGCGAAGGCAAGAGCTGCTGTTCCATTCAACAAGGCGTAGCTAAAAAGTGCCCATTAATTGGAAGCTGTGCAGGGAGCAGTAGAACTAAACAGCAATAGATCTACTGCTTCAGGGCCTGCAGACTGGACACAGCTTCTATGCATAGATCTAGTGTGCTATTTGTGTTGCTCAGCCCCTTCTGCATTAGACTTCTCTCCCTTGTCATCTGCCACAGTTGCTTGTTTTTTTGGTTCTGCCTTTCTCTGAGTAACTGCTTCAGGCTACATGATAAGGCTGGAAACTGTGTTGCAGATACATGTTTTCCCAGCTGTTTGTTTTGACAGTTGGACAGGCAAGAAAGCTGCAGAGTTAGCTGCTGCAGGAACTCATCCCATTGCCCGTCCTGTTGCAGGACCACAGGTCTGCCCACTGGGTCGTTATGTGACTCCTGCTCCCTCCTTCTCTTCACAGGCTATGAGGAAACCCTGATGCGCCTCGCTGCCATCCTGGCCAAACACTTTGCTGACTCAAGGATTGTGGGCACAGGTAATGGTGCTCTCCTTTTCTTTGGGGTGATACGTTGCAGGCCTGGCTGGCCCCACTGCCAGTGGCTCAGTGATCTGGGATGTATCTATCTATCTAGGATCTGTCTGCTGAACTCACTGAGTGCTCTGTACCTCCTCAGGCAAAGAGAAGCTGAACACTGCCGTTACCCCACGTGTCCTGCTTAATTCAGGGTTAGGTAGATGACCTAGGGTGCCCCTTTGAGAGCAAGGCTCAGATCCCAGTTACTTGCACATTAGTCTGGGGCTTCTCCTTAGCTGCCTAGGCACAGGGATGCTCTCCCTGCTGACTGGGGCAGCAAGCCTCTGTTTTTCCTGAGCTGTAGTAGGAGTAGGCACACAGATGCAGATACAGATGGGCCATATACAGGAATCCTTCAATTCACAATGAACTTTTGCTAACATGAGGAGCACACAGACTTGTACAAAAATGCTCATCTGTGCATGCATGCTTCTGCCTGTAGTTCTCTGAGTTTGGGGCTTGACTTGGGCTTCTGGAGAAACCCAACATCGTGCTGAGTGGACTATTTGCTCTCAAACCAATGCTCCCTGTTCAGCTTGACTCTTGTTTTGATTCAGTCAAGTCTGCAGGGAAACTACTGCATTTGGAGACAGAGATTGAAGTGTTTCTCCTTCATCAGCTCAGTGTGTCTCTGTGAAGGTCCTTGAGTGTATGACCCTTTGTGATGCCTGGGTAGATCCTAAAGGCAGAATGATTCAACATGCCTAGTTCCAGCTGCCTGGAAACCAGTTTGGTTCACACACTTGGCTCTAACTGCTCTGAGTTCTGCTTAATTCAGTAGCTATTTCTGAAGGCGTGTTTATCCTGCATTCTCAGGAAGAATCAAGAGTCCTTTTCTCATCCCTGTCATCTGGATTTAGAAGTGACTCTGCTCCTCCTCCAGAAGCTGCTTTCCCCTCATCCTTTAGATGACACTGTCTTGCTAAGAGATTAAACTAAGGCTGTAGGCACACTTTTCTATTGCAGAACAGGAGGCTGCTTGTCATCTGCTGACAGCTGTTGCATCCTCAGCAGAGCCCCAGAAATGCTTGTGTGCTCCTTTCATTCTGTGCAGGTTGGCTAGGTGAGCTTGCACTTGGGCCGGAGGAATCCCAGGCATCCATACAGGCTGGATGGAGTGGTCCTTGAAAGCAGCCCTGTGGAGAAGGACCTGGGGGTCCTGATAGATGAAAAACTTAATATGAGCCAACAGTGTGCTCTTGAGGCTCAGAGGGCAAATGGTCTCCTGGGGTCCATCAAAAGAGGGGTGGCCAGCAGGGACAGGGAGGTGATTGTCCCCCTCTACTCTGCTCTTGTGAGGCCCCATCTGGAGTACTGTGTCCAGGTGTGGAGCCTGCAGTACAAGAAAGACAGGGAGCTGTTGGAGAGGGTCCAGAGGAGGGCCACTAGGATGATCAGGGGACTGGAGCAGCTCCACTATGAGGACAGGCTGAGGGAGCTGGGCTTGTTCAGCCTGGAGAAAAGGAGGCTGTGGGGTGACCTCATTACAGCCTTTCAATACCTGAAGGGAGCCTACAGACAGGAGGGGAATCAACTCTTTGAAAGGGTTGATATGTGTAGGACGAGGGGAAATGGTTTTAAGTTGAGGGAGGGGAGATTTAGGTCGGACATCAGGGAGAAATTCTTTACCCGGAGAGTGGTGAGGTGCTGGAACAGCTGCCCAGAGAGGCTGTGGATGCCCCGTCCTTGGTGGTGTTCAAGGCCAGGTTGGATGGGGCCCTGGGCAGCCTGGTTTAGCGTTTAGCATTTAACGTGGAGGTTGGTGGCCCTGCATGTGGCAGGGGGGTTGGAGATTCATGATCCTTGAGGTCCCTTCCAACCCTGGCCATTCTGTGAAATTTCTGTGAAATTAAAAGGATTTGAAGTCGCTGGCTGGCTGCACAGAATTAGATCAAGAAATACTCTGCAAACTGTAGCAGGGAGTCAGTTGTTTAGGAATACCTTCACCCAACTAAAGACAGAAGAGACAGTGGGCTCAAGAGGGAGACTCAGGACACAGCACTTGCACAGTGCCTTTCTGTGCCTCCAATGTGGAGCATTAACCCTCAGCAGAAGAGCACACACAGCCGGTTGTGGCTTCATGGATACTTCTTCAGTTTTTCCTGAAGAGAGCACTGTTGGAACTTCAGGCTTTGGCTGTAATCTGAATACCTTTTGACAACAGCATTTTTTAATCTGGTGCTGTCTGTAGCTGTGTGTTTTCCAGTATCTGCTGCTTTGAGCAAGTGTTATCCTTCAGACTCTCCCATCTCATGGCTGACCTTCCCTCTGCACAAAGGGTGCAGATGCTTTTCTAACTGCAAGCATGGGTCAGTCAGAAACCGCAGGGCTATTCAGATTGGAGAGAACCTCAGGAGGGCTCTCGACCGTCCTCTACAGGGTCAGCTGTGATGCTGGACTGGGGCTCAGGCTTTATTTGTCTGGTCTTGAAAGCCTCAAAGGATGAAAACTGCACAACACAGAGCCTCTCTGAGCAACTTGTCTCACTGCTTTACTGTCCTCATGGAGAAAACATTTTTCCTTATATCCAGTGTGAACCTCTCTTGTTTTATGTCCGTTCTGTCTTGCCTCTCACTATATACCATCAGTGGTGTATAACCACAGTTGTGAACTGCATCTTAGTGATAACCTCTTACCTTCCTGATAAATCTCTTTGCAAGCTACTGTTAGCTTCCCTATAGCTTTCTAATCCATGGTGAACAAACCCAGCTCCCTTAGCACTTCCTTCCAGGGCACGTTGGCCATATTAGCAGCGCTCTGCTGAACTCTAGTCTGCTTATTTTATTTTGAGGATTTCAAAACTGGGTGCACTGCCTCTGGTCTAATGAGAGCTAATTAAAGGGAGTTAATCACTTCTCTCGATCTCCTGGCTGCATTCTTTTAATGCAGCAGAGGATGCTATTGGCCTCCTTTTCTGCCAGGGCATACTGCTAGCCCAAGCTCAGGTTACTGTCTGCTTCCAGCTCTGGTTGCTCTCTGCAGTGCTGTTCTGCACCCAGGCAGTCCCTGCCTGTACCACTGCAAGAGATTCTTCCTTCTCACACCTGGGAGTCAGCATTTGTTCTTTCTGAATTTCATAAGGTTCATGCTGTCCCATTTCTCCAGCCCATCCACATTCCTCTAGCAGTCCAGCCATTCAGCACATCAACTGGTGCCACTGATTTGGCATCATCTGCAAAGCGGGTTCTTCCTCAGAACATGTCCAGAGAGGGTCTGTTGTTAGTGAGGGCTGGTCCCTCCCAGCCTCTGGTGTTCAGGTGCCCTGTGGCACACCGTGTGTCCTTGGATGTCTGTCCTAGCTCCTTCTCTTTGCTCCACAGACATCCGGGACTCCCTGATGCAGGCACTGGCCAGCTATGTCTGCTACCCCCACTCGCTGCGTGCTGTAGAGAGGATCCCAGAAGAGCAGTAAGTGCTGCCCTGCCTATTCCTGGGGCAGGGCTGGGCTGGGTGGCAAGGCTTGGAGTGAGCAGGCAGGCTGCCAAGCACTGCGGGGATAGAGGAGCTGCAGCAGGGTGCTGGAGTTGATTTGGGGGAGCCTCCTTTCTCTAATGCACCGGTGTGTTGCTCTGCCCCAGCTCCATGAGTTCTGCCATAAGTCCCATTTGTTCCCCTGTCCCCAGACCCTTTGCAGCTGACCTATGTGTTCTGTCATGCAGGCGGATCTCCATGATGAAGAACCTCCTGGCTCCCTACGAGCAGCGGCCCTGGGCGCAGACCAACTGGATCCTCGTCAGGCTGTGGAGGGTGAGCATCCCTGCCCTCTCACTGCCTGGGGCTTGGGTGGACACTGAGCATTTTGCTTTCCAGTAGCAGCAAAACCTAGCCGTTCTCCGTCCTCTAAGATCTTTCCTCATCTCTTTTGGCAGGGCTGTGGCTTTGGATACAGATACACGCGGCTCCCACACTTGCTGAAAACCAAGCCTGAGGATGCCAGCCTCCCCAGCCTGCAGAGTGAGTGGGGCAGGGGAGTGGCATTCAGGTTTACAAAGGGTGCAAAAGGAGAGCTGTCCTAACAGCAGGTGCACTGTAAGAGGGAGCGGGTGTCCAAGGAGGCAGGGCACTGGACAAAGTCAGAAGTAAGGAATGTTTTAAACAGGCTTCTCTCTTGGGGCCTGGCAGAGCCTGTCTTGCCTTTGGCTTGGCATTTCAGTTATCAGTTCTATTGCCAAACTGAGGAGACCCTCAGATCTGCTACATCTGGAAAAGACATGGGAAGGAGGTAGCTTTTGTGAGCATCTTCTGCTTCACCTGTGCAGACTCTTGGCCAGTCTGGATATGATCCTGATTCCTCTCTTCTGTGGAAAAGGCTTTGTGCCAGACTGTGCAGGAGAGCTGCTCAGGGATGGGGGACAGAGGGTACTGCAGCCTGATGTAGGCTGGGGGTGTGTGGAGGTGCACTGAATGCCCCTTCTGGTGTGGAGAACTCCTGTCTCTATTTTAATGGCATTCTTGTTCTTTTTCTTTCTCCTGCCTGTGTGTGCCCAGGAGATCTCTCTGTTGCTAGTTTCCAGAGTAAGTTTGTTGTGTGGCCCTCTCCTGTCTGGTGCAGTAGCTTTAGAGAGTTCCCTCCTTCCCCGGTTCTGTGTAGAGAGAGCCTTCTTTTATGGGACAGAGGGTTCATGCAGCGATCCCTTTTCTCAGTCACATCCCTGGGAGATGCCAGAGAGTCTGGTACCCACATGGCAGATTCTGGGGCTGCATTACAAACCTGCTCTCGTTCCCGTTTGTATCAGCGTTGCCTCTTGGGTCAGAGGTTTGCTGCAGGCTGTGCCAGCTTGGGTTCCTCTCATGCTTGGAGGATGATGGGGAAGCCCTGCTGCACATGGCAGGGGCCTGACGGTTATCCCTCATCCTGCAAAAGCAAGCCCTCAGGTAGCTGCTGTCGGTCCCAGGGGGTGGTCACCAAGATCCCTCAGTCCTGCACGGCTTTGGGACAGGATCAAAGTTTCTCAGCTTTTGAGATCTCTCTGCATCCATCCTTGGATGGCTCCGCACAGTCTGAGCGCAGTCTGGGCTGGGCAGGCTGCTGGGGACTTGCTCTTGGGACTGCTATTTTAAGGTGCAGCTGAATCAATAAGGAGTGCTGGTTTCGTTGAAAAGGGACATGGGACTTAAAGGTGTCCTTGAGATACCACCCAGGAAAGGAGAAGTTGTGCCCTTGCCTTCCCACCTATCTGTCCTCACCTTGCTGCAATTTGAGCGTTGCCAGGGACAGCAGGCCAAACTGCTGAGCTGAAAGAAATCCCTGTTTGTCTGGGCCGGCTTCTGCAGCCAGCCTAAAGCCAAAATAATTGGCTTGTGTTAATTTAACTGTGTGGGCCTTCACAGTGGTAGTTCCTCGCTCTCAGAAATAAACCCTTAACTGAGAACACAGCCAGGTGGGAACATTCCCTTGGTGGGAACATACCTAACCTCATCTCCTGTCTTCTGCTGCTGCTGCCTTGCTCTGCTGGGTGTACATTGCAACCTTCCCTTCCTCAAAAGTGTTTATGCAATCTCCCTTCTTCATCCTTCTGAATGATGTGGAAAACAGGGCGGCCTCTGAGTGTTGTTCAGGAAGGCTTTTTGTCCCTGTGTCCCCTTCCCATCTAACATGCTGCTCACAGATCCAGCAGCCTGTTTTCGTGGAGCTCCCTGATGCATTACCAGGGATGGGGTTTCCTGCACCCCCAGCTTTACATCTGTCACTGCTGCTCCATCTGCCAGACGGTCACATTTACATCTGGCTCCTTTTGAGAAGTCAGGTCAGTGCAGGGTGGAGCTGCTCTGCTCCTCCATCCGGCCCATTGCTCCCAGCTCTGCTGATGCCTGGAGCCTCACACATACATCACCCAGGGCACTGACCAAGAGGTCTCACCAAGAGCCCTGTTATAGATCTTGCCAGGTCGTTAGCAAACCATAAAGTACATAATTATCTTCCTGTAATGAAAGTACATGACCCTGCTTCTTCACAGTCAACCAGTAGGAACTCTGGTTGAATTGAATGCTTCCACTTTATCTGCTTTATTAATTTTTAAGTCTATCTGCTAATGGCTTCTTGCTGTTTGACTTTCTCTTATTGCTACTTTTCTAAATAATTCTGTTACTTCCTGTAGTTAAAGAAACCGTGTGTGTAGCCAGCTTAGTCCTGAACGTTTCCTTTTTGTCTTTTCCTTCTATTACCTCCTTTCTCCTTGTTTTCTTCCACTGCTGGCTATGTTTGTCCCTGTTTTGCCCTTCTCATCTTAGCTTTTGTCTGTACTTCACCATGGCCTCAGAGAACTTTCTACCTGAGAGGTTTGCTGCAGTTCTGGGGTTTTCTGGCTGCCTGATAACCTTACAGATTATTTCTCCCCACTTTGAACTTTGTTTTTCCTTCTCTGACTGCTTTGCTCACCTTTCTGTGGGGAAGTTCCTGTTGTGGAAACATCAGTTGTATTTATGACAGTTTGGGGCCACACTCTGTTGCCCACATTAAATGTATTGAGATCATAATTTCTGGCCTTGGAAAACCACCAATTTCAGTTCCAATGACTGATGTTCATCTGCCATAATGAAGGCTAAGCCAAGATCGAGTGGCTTTCGTATGAAGGAGTTACAAGTTTTAGAAATCCTGATGATGTTCTGTTGCCAAGATTGAGAAGGTAACCACGTCAGCAGGTCACCATAGACTCCTGGCACTCCTACTCCTCTCCTACAGCCAACGTAAGAGCTGTGCTCATACCCAGGAGGGCAGTGCTGAGTGGGGTGTGGGGAGGAAACCCCTCAATGCAGGTGAGCATCTTGTTAAATGGAGGAGAATGCAGGGGTCTGACTGCAGGGTTAGGATTCTGGATACAGTGATGTTTGCCCCTTGGTGATCCCAGTCTGGGAGCTCATGCAGGAGAGCAGCCACTCTTGTTGTGGCTGAGGGCAAGTTCCTTCCATGGCTTTCAGCATGGTCACGGTGTAATTAAGACTCATGCTCCTCCTGGGATCAATAAAGGCCAAACTGGTGCACCTGGAGTTAGCTAAAGACTTAGAAAAAGTCCAAAACTCTGACAAGCAGCACCACTTCTTAGTGCTCTTATGAACTGGCACAGCCTCTGCCAGAAGCAAGGAAAGCATTTAAGAACCTGGAACTGGAGGCTTGGAGCAAATTCACACCACTTATTGGAAAAACACCATGAGGAAATAGCCATTGGCCAGAAGTCAGGGAAAAGCAAGTTACTACAAGCAGAAAATCATCCTTCAAACTGCCTTCAGCTGAGGTAGGCTTTGGCTGGGCAGCTCATTTTGGGAACTGCCTTGGCTTGAAGTGTTGGTGGAGGAGGCAGAGCTGCACAGCACAGCTGCGGTTTGCGGTGGTGGTGCTGGTACTTGTAGTCTTTATTTTCTGTGATCAGGCTTTTTCTCCCAGTCCTCACTCACAGACAAACCCCCTCGCTTAGTGTTGTCTGCTCAGGGTGCTCTGTGTGCTGTGGTCTGTCACCAACAGAAGAAAACAGAGTGAGCTGTGGTGCTGCCTGCTGGACTTCTCTGCTTGCACCTTGCAGCCAGTGAGCTCCTGAGGATCACAAACCACAGTTCTGACAAAGGTTATCCTTCAGCTGAAATCCTAGCTTAATCTTTTCAGACAAAAAAAAAAGAGAACAAGAACAGCAACAAAGAAAAAGCAGCTTGATGCGTGGCCAAAGGAATGAATTACACAACAGCAATTGCAAGGGGAGGAAAAGAGAACAAAACAACACATTATGCTTTTGTGCAAATCTGCCTCCTATTTGTGGTTTGGATGCTGAGGGCACTTAACAACTCCACCTCTCCACAGAAAATCTGGGAGAGCTGGTGAGGCTTGGGATGGTGGCACAGGAGCATGGATGTGACAGCCTGTGACAGACAGGCTGCTGGGACTGGAGCTGTTCCTGCCTCAGGAGCAACTCGGGGCTGTGATGGAGGTCCGAAATCATGGCTGACTGCAGGGGGTAAATGGAGAGCAGCGTCTGAGGGGCAGCAAGAGGAAAGTTATTAAATGAAGCGAGTGAGAACCAAGCTCCAGTTAGAATTCTTCCTGCTGTGAACAGTTAGGCTGTAAAATGTTGCTCGAGGGCATGTTCAGTGCCAAAGGCTTACATAGCTTCAGGGGGGCCCTTGGCAAGGAAGCCACAAAGGGTCACTGAGTACATAAAATCCATCTGACTCAGGCAGCCCCTGAGCTGTACGTGGGCACAGGACATCAAAGCCATTTGCCCTGATGAAATCCCCCCCAGAGATGTGCTTTTGGCCAGGATCAAAGCCTGCCTGGAGTGTGAGGGCTCCGAGCAGCAGCACGTCCTCCACCCCAGCAGAATCTTGGACTCATTGTGAAGATTTACAGTATCGTTTCTCCCATTCCCACCCAGGCTGATGATCTCTGCCTGCCTCCTGCCTTCCCACTCTAGTTCTATTCCCAGTGAGCAGTGTATAGTTGTGCCTGGCTGCTCAGTCTCTGAGATCATGCTGGAGGATGCTGTGTGTTTCCTTTGCCCCTGCTGCCCTTTGAGCAGGAGTTTTCACCTGCTCTTAGTGATAGCTTTTCGTAGGGAAAGTAGTTGTGCTTCTTCCCTGTACTTGGTAAAGATGTTCATGATCTTTTCTCCAAGCCTTGCATGTTAGTCTGTAGTTAGATCTTGGCTGTCCTTCCCTCATGCTGTTACTGATTCTGTAAGCCTTCATCTGCCAGTGAGAAGCATGCACCCCATGGGTGCCTCCTCCTTTACTCCCTTACAGGGGCCAGCATCCCACATGGGGCTGACCACACTCCCCAGCTACAGGCCCTGGGGGCACATTGCCATGTGTAGTGTGTTGGCAGCCCTGCCTGCCCGAGCCCACTGGAGGCACAGCCTGGCCCTGGGCAGGAGGAGGGGTTTTTCTAGGTGCCTCTCACACACACTGGCCCTGGAACAAGCCCAGAGCCAAGCTCCTACCTGCTCTTGCCCCAAATCTGTGGCCACTCTGTGTCCATGCCACTGAGCTGTCCCTGTCTGCTCGCAGAGCCGTGTCCCTCCACCCTGCTGCAGAGGCACATGGCAGACCTGCTCCACAGCGACTGTGACTTGGCCCCCAGCTTCCTGAACAGCGTCCTCAACCAGCTGAACTGGGCTTTCTCCGAGTTCATTGGCATGATTCAGGAGGTAAGCACGTCCCTGGGCTGCACGCCCTGCACCCACTGTCCCACAACAGCAGGACTCAGGACTTGAATCTCAGGGCTGGGGGTGCAGCCGTTCCCTGGCACGTACAGGAACTGGACCGGGCTGGGGTTTGTGGCCCTTCTTTTGGGAAGAGGCCTTGTTAAGGTGTCTCTTTCTAGATCCAGCAGGCCGCAGAGCGCCTGGAAAGGAACTTTGTGGACAGCCGCCAGCTGAAGGTGTGCGCCACGTGCTTCGACCTATCGGTCAGCCTGCTCCGCGTGCTGGAGATGACTGTCACTCTTGCCCCCGAGATCTTCCTGGACTGGAATCGCCCATCGTCGGAGCTGCTGCTTCGGAGGCTCGCCCAGGTATTGGCCTTTGGCAGAGAGGGAAGGAGTTTCCTCAGAGAGGCTGTGAGCAGCCCTCAGTGCTCGCAGTTTGGGGAGTGTCAGCAGAGAGCAGCGCGCTGCAGCGTGCCTCTCACCCTGCTGACACTGCAGAGCTGTGCCCACGCAGGGGATGCTTTGCTCAGAGATTGCACAGCTCACAGTGAGCGTGTCAGGCCTGGAGCCATCCCTGCTCATCCCACTGTGTTGTGGGTGAGAGCTAATGGTGGTTGATTAAGTGCCTCTGCAGCTGATTCCTGCAGTGTAGAAATCTCCATCCGTGGTGATGCTCTGTCACGCAGAGAAGCACGTTGCTCTGTGTGCTTTTCCTGTGCCTCGGGGCTGGTAGGGCTGTGCCACTGCCATCCCGGCCCCACTGACACTGCCTTGTCCAGTAGCAGCTGACAGCCAGCTCTTCATGAGCTGTGGCTGGACCCTCTGCTTCCAAAGAGCTGCTTGCACAGAAGCAGCTTGGCATCTGCAGGTGGAGTACAGATGTAAGTGCAAGGTGCTGACATTCTCTGCTTCTTCCTGCACAGCTCTTGAACCAGGTGCTGAACCGTGTGACAGCTGAAAGGAATTTGTTTGACAGAGTGGTCAACCTCCGTCTGCCAGGTGAGTCTGTGCATCAGCTCTCCATCCCTCTGCCCTGTTGAGAACATGCTGGAAGCCCTCAGACAGCAGGCACATGGTGGCCAAGGTCATTGCAGAGGTGTGGGATCAGCAGCTGTATGGCTCTAGTTGTCCACAGCAGAGGTGGCAGCTGGGCTGTGCCTGTGGCTGGAGAGATGCACTGACCTGACATGGGTTAGACTGGAGCTGTCTGCAGGGCTCAGAGGCCTGGACAGATTTCAGTGTAGGTAGCAAACTTTGTTGCTGTGCATTGCGTTGAGTAAAGGGTGGAGTAAATTCTTAAGATATGGAGCTGTTGGAGAGGGTCCAGAGGAGAGCCATGAAGATGATCAGGGGGCTGGAGTGCCTCCTCTGCAAAGACAGGCTGAGGGAGCTGGGCTTGTTCAGCCTGGAGAACAGAAGGCTGTGGGGTGACCTCATTGCAGCCTTTCAGTACCTAAAGGGAGCCTACAAACAGGAGGGGAATCAACTCTTGGAAAGGGTTGATATGTGTAGGACGAGGGGAAATGGTTTTAAGTTGAGGGAGGGAAGATTTAGGTTGGATGTCAGGGGAAAGTTCTTTACAGAGAGAGTGGTGAGGTGCTGGAACAGCTGCCCAGAGAGGCTGTGGATGCCCCGTCCCTGCAGGTGTTCAAGGCCAGGTTGGATGGGGCCTTGGGTAGCCTGGTCTAGCATTAAATATGGAGGTTGACAGCCCTGCCTGTGGCTGGGGGGTTGGAAATTCATGATCCTTGAGGTCCCTTCCAAGCCTGGTCATTCTGTGATTCTGTAAAGGGTGCACTGAATTGCTGAGGCAAGCTGTTTGCACCAGCATCAGCTATCTTCTTCCTGTTCTGCCTGTTGGCAGAGGCAGGCTCTGGGTACTGTGTTGTGAGCATCCCCTATTGACCATAAAACAGCTGGATCTTCCTGCCTGCTTGGCAGAGGACAGACCACCTTCTCCTTCTGGGGCTTGGAAGAGGCAGAGATGCTCCCTTGGGAGAGCAGTGCCCAAGCCTGGGGCTCATCAGTGGGGAAAACTCCTGTTTTTGTGGGAACCCATGGCCCCTGCAGCCCCCTGCAGAATCAAAGCCACAGCCCTGCATCCTGCCACCAAGGCTGCAGCCCCATCCCACCTGCTGTGCAGCAGCACTGATTCTGCCTTACACTTTTCCTTCTGTAGGACTGGAGAGCGTGGACCATTACCCGATCCTCGTAGCTGTGACAGGAATACTGGTCCGGCTGCTGGTGGACAGTGATGCTCAGGGGTGAGTGGCTTTTGGTTTCTTAAGCACAGTGTTGCTGCACGTGGCATTACTTTCCCCATGTGCATACCCTGGGAGATGCTGCAGGAGCAATAGGGGTGTGTGGGGACCGAGGTGAGAAGAGGTAGATGTGCTTGGAGTGTTCAGCACGTTGGTGGCCTCATGCTGGGAATCATGACAGCTCCACACATCTTTGTTGAAAAAGCTCTCAGTGAAGCCATGCCTCGGGCTGTTGGTCTGTGTTGCCAGTGCTGCTTGCATCAAGCTCTGCAAACGGGCTTGTGCTGATGTCTTCTGCAGCCTGGTCCTGCTCTCTCCCAGTGCTGCCCTGCCGTTGTGCCCTGTAGGATGCTGTAGGAAGGGGCTCTTATGTCTGCCCTGTGCATCCTGCTTTGGAGAACATGACAATCCCTGGCTGTGCGCAGAGCAGAGCCCCATCTGGCCGTGCAGCTCAGCCATGCAGACAGTCTTTCTGCTTCTTCTCTCAAGGACTCAAAGATGTACACAAATCTACATCTAATTATATCCTGCTCCCATGGCTGCTGCACCAGTCACACAGCCCCAGGGGTGACAGTGCCAGGTGCTCAGTGCAGAGTCGCTGGCAGTGGCCTTTCTGGACTCTGGGTTTGGATGTGTTTTGCTCTTCCCCAAAATCCTGCTGCGTGAAAAGGGGCAAACATCATAAATTTGACACCACAACTGGTTCCTTCCTCCTGGAGGGAAAGGAGGGGTGTCAAGCAGTTCCCCGTGTGCCTGGCAGGATGAGAAGGCCTCCCCCGTTCCCTGTCCCTAAAACATCTGTCCTAGGGCTAAAAGCTGTTTCTCTGCCCTCTAGCCCAGTGAACTTAGGAAGCAGGGTGCAGGATGGAACCTGCCAACTCCCAGCCTGCATCTCCCCTGCCTGAAAGCCAGTTGTGCTTTGGGCTGGTGACAGCCAGGCAGCCTAATGCAGGGAGGTGGCACAGCTCAGCAGCAGCCAGCACAAAGCTGTCACAGATGCTGAATGGCACTGTCCCCTGTGTGTGCCCACAGCAGCCAGGACAGCACGGTGACAAACCAGAAGTGCTGTACCCCGTTGTGCAGCTGGAAAGTGGTGAGTCTGAGGCTGTTTATCAGGGCTTTGCAGCCACCTCCTTGAACACTGGAAAGCAGAGGTAAATAAGAAGCAGTGGAATGGTGCAAGAAAGCATTGTGTCCTTATGGTGGGACTGGCTGAGTGGGAGAGGCACAAGGTGAGACAGGAGGAAGCCCAGGAAAAAATTTCTCTAAAACAAAATGCTTGTGCATTATTTTGCAAAGCCCAGCAATAATTCTGAGATTTGATACGCCACTGATCTATAAAAGGCAGGCAGGCTTTGCAGGGAAGTTGCTCAGGTCAAACAAGACATAGAAGTACCAAGGCTGAGCATCCCAAAGGCATCTTTGCTCCCAGAGCAGGGAGTAGGCAGCCTGCTGGTACCAATAGTGTAACTGTGGGCAGATAACTCTCAGGGAAGGAGAACTGAGCACTCCCCTTCTTGCCAGCTCTGAGTTGGTGATCCAGGGCTGTGCCCTGCCTACAGGGTGGTTCTGCTCAGCACAGCACATTCAGAACCAGCAAACAGGGCTGCAGGACCAGGAGGTGCAGCGGGACTGAGAATGGCCCTATTGAGGTCTCTGCCCACAGTCACCCTCATGCAGGGAGGTGGCACAGCTCAGCAGCAGCCAGCACAATGCAGGCATGGGGAGGTGTCCTTTTCCAAGGTCGTGAGCAAGAGGATCCTTCTTGGAGAGAAAAAGGAGAATTAAACCTTTATCGAGTTGGTTCTATCCTGCAGGAGATGGCTGCTGTGGGTTGTATTGCTGCAAGGAGCCAGCAGCAAGGATCCCATCCCCAGGTTCTGTCTGTCAAACCTGTTTATGTGGACCCAAGAGGAGACAGCCCTCCTTTTCCCTTTTTTGCTTGCTCTCAGTGGGGCGAGCAGGTAAGAGGATGGGATTCCCCTTCTGCAGAAGCACTACCTGGAGGTAGGAGTAGGAAGAAATTTATTCCAGGTCCCATTTGGCACCTCCCAGATTTCCAGAAACTGTTAACAGAGCGATTACATCACATGAGTTTGCTCAGAGGAACCTCTCTATAGGAATTACCCAGAACTAGCTGTTGAGCTGCTGGGTTCCCTGCAGAGAGGGTGAGGACAAAGGGCAGGAGGACCTCCTGTCACCTCTTTGCTTGAGTGAGCTTTCTCTGTCTGTGAGCTGACCAGGTGCTGGGGGCTTTGCCCTGGGACGGCACACACAGCAGGGAGAGCAGGGCTCTGCACAGTGCCCTGGGTGCAGCAGGACGTGGCCTGATGCCTCAGCTGTGCTGTCCAGCAGGATAGGCTCAGCCAGGCATCAAGTCCTCCTATTACGGCCTCCTGGCACAAAAAGGGCCATTAAGCACAGGAATAGGGAACATTGCCCGGGCTGGGATGTGAGGAGACAATTGATACATGGCGTGTGTTAGTCCGAAATGCACTCCTTGGTTCTGTGAGGATGGCTGTGCTGCTCGCAGTGAGGCAGCACTCAGTGCTCAGCACCAGCTCTGCTGAGCCCCAAAGCCTGGCCAGCCAGTCCTGGCACTGGCACCAGGGCAAGGAGGAAAGCTGTGAGGTGGTACCCGAGCATCCTGCAAGAGCTGCTGGCCTGGGCAAGAGCAGAGCCTGAGGACTTTCACGCTCAGCTCACTCCTGAGGGGTGAGACTCACAGATGGGCAGGGTGCAGGATAGAGCCTGCCTGCTCATAGTGGGTCTGCAGCAGAGCTGTTCCTGTCCCCACAATAGAGACGTGGCAGCAGTGTCACTGATGATGCTCCCAATGGTAACGGGATGCCTGTGTGCTCCGTGCTTTGCCAGGCCCTAATGACCATGCCTTGCTTTTATGGGGAGGAGAGAGAAGGTGGGAGCTGAGCCTGGAGCTGCTCTGAATTGCTGGGACCATGCCAAGGACCCGGGCAGCCTTCAGCCAGTATCATCCCCCTGTTTGTCTGCTAAATAATTGAGCAGATTTTCTATTAAGCCTCCTTTGGACTGAGCTAATGGAGCCAAGTTGGCCAGATCTTGTGTAATGATCCTGATGAGAGCAAGTGATGGGGGAAAGGGCAGTGCCCGAAGGTTCTCCGCAGGTGTCTGCGTGTGAGGGGACTCACTTGGTGGCAGTGGGGCTCTGGTTTGGAGGGCTGGGATGTGTTCAGGAGTTTGGTGTGTTTGTTGGAA
Source organism: Lagopus muta (assembly GCF_023343835.1). Classification (NCBI taxonomy): domain Eukaryota; kingdom Metazoa; phylum Chordata; class Aves; order Galliformes; family Phasianidae; genus Lagopus; species Lagopus muta. Next base: position 2,799,344 of record NC_064443.1, on the reverse strand, counting down.
GCACAGCTGTGATGGAGCCTTCCTGGGGGCTCGCAGGGAATGCCACCCAGAAGGTGGGGAGGACAGAGGGAAGCACTGCGGTCACCTGGCTACGGACTGCTTCGCTCACTGTGCCCTGAGCAGGAGGTATGCAGGCTGGGGTCTGCCATGCCCTGGGGGGATGGCACGGGCTGGGGCATCAAGCTTTGCTGCCTGTGTTTCTTTGGAAGTCCATGAGTGTGGTAAGGGAGGGGCCCAGGTGCAATCAGCCCCAGGGTGGGAGGGTAGGAGAGAACCAAGATGTGGAGCGTGGGGGACAGATGATCCTTGGGCCCCGCACACCCGTGTTGCTGTGCTGCATGCCAACCCACGGCGTGGCAGCCAGCCAGGCCAGAGTGATTACAGGTGGCTGCCAGGAGGGGATGGTGGTGATGGAGACCATCTGCTGTATTTCCAGCCCTGCCTGTTAGGGAGGCCATGCCCGTGGCTGTGCTTTCCCTGGCTGAGATTTACCGTTCAAGCTGCTTGAGGGACTGCTCTGGGCACCTTGCTGGAGCTGCACTGCAGGGCTGAGTCCTTTCCTGGCACCAGAACAGTGTGGCACACTGCGATGGGGTTTTCCTGGGAAACAGGGAGCCCTTGTGACAGGCACTGAAACAGCCACGTCCACGGCACTGTGAGATGGGGTTGGGCAGCTGCAGGGAGCAGCAGGCCCCTTGCTTTGGGGTGGATGGTACCAGCCCCTCACCTCAGCACCTCTCTGGAATGCTTTTCCAGAATCTGAGGTGAAGCATCAGCATGCTGCCATGATGCAGCAACCAGATCCCTCAGCAAGGCATGGCTTTGCTCACACAAAAGCAGGGTGGTAGGATTCCCATTGTAAAGGGCAAACCCGTATCCCCCTCAGTGGGATCCCTGCATGGGAGCAGAGCCAGGGGACGGTACCACCGCAACACCCCAGCCCCAGCAGCAGCTGGCAGGGCTGCTCAGCATCCCGGGCTCATTAGCAGTGCTGTGCTAACACAAGGGGACAGCGGGTGCAGGCAGTGAGGCAGGGCCGGCAGCAGCTGTCAGTCCCCATCCCTCGCCAAGTAGGGGCTGCAGGGCTGATGGCACGGGGCTGCACAAGGTCGGTTTCAGGTGGCGAGCCCGAGCGCTTTAGGCAGGGCTGACTTTGTGCTGGAAATAAGCTGCTTGTCTCTGTGCTGGAAGAGTGGAAGGATGGGCGAGAGCTGTGTTCTCTCATGGTGACTGTGCAGGGGTGGTTGTGTCCCTGTGCTTGGCTCCATGTCCCTCTGTGGTCCCCCCCTCCCTCAGTGTCAAGGCCGGCCTGCTCCTGAGCAAGTAAATCTCCCATCCCTCTGAATGCTGCTGGTTCCTGAATGTGCTGTGTGCCACTGCTGCTGCCCCCTCCCCACCTCACAGATGTTACCTCCTGGGGACAAGTGACCAGAGGCCCCCCCAGCCCTCAACACTGCATGTCACACTAACCCCACACAGATCATGGGGGTCCTGTAGCCCCCAGCCCAGCCGCCCTGCCGTGAGGACAAGGAGACACACAGCCCAGCATGAGCTTAAAAAAATAGGCATTTTTTTATTCAAATGTAACTGGAGAGTGATGGCCCGAGAGAGGAGAGCATTACTCACATTTATTGACAGGCTCATTAGGTTACTGCCTCAATAGCTGTGCTCGAGCAGCGCGCGTCCATCTCAAGGAGAAGCAGCGAGCACAGGCAGTGCAGGAGACCTCAGCGTCCTTGGTGGCATGGGGAGCTGCAAGCAGCGCTGCGTCAGTCACCTCCTGGTGCCCGACATCACTATGTACAGCTTTGGGGGTGTTCAGAGGCAAAAACATGCGATGTTTGCTTGGCTGGGTGCTGAGCCCCCTCTTTGCCACGCGGTTCCCCTGTGGATGTGTGGGGCCACAGGACCGCGCTCCCTCCACTCCAAGTGGCTGGGGACAGTGGCATGGCCATCTCTGAGAGCCCCCCCGAGGACAGCACTGGGGGGATTGGGTTGGGAGCACTGGGCTGGATCTTGCACACCCACGGCCACAGCCCTGGCATCACTGCTGCCTGGACAGAACAGGGATTGCAGGCGTGCTGAGTCCATCAGTGTTGCCCTTGTGTCAGCAGCTGAAGCAGTGCAGGTGGTGCTGAACCCCCCCCCCCCTCCCTCCCACCCTCCATAGTCAGGCTGGGGCTCAGTGATGCTCTGAACAGGCGAACAGCTCAGCCCCACTACGACACGATGGGGGTGTCTGAAAAGACGGAGCTGATGGACTCGGTGTCCGACCGCAGCTGCAGCACCTTGGGGTGCCTGCCGTCGGGGAGGCCCTCACCGGGCACCGGGCGCTCCTTGCCATCCAGCACCTCGCGGGCAGGCTCCAGGAAGGCCACGTGCTTGCTGGCCCTGCGGCTGGGCCCGTCGGTGGTGGGCGGTGTGGCGCTGAGGATGGAGGACTGTGCGCTGCACTCCTGCGGGGGGCTGGGGGAGGCCGTCCTGCAGCACGGCGGGCAGCGGCACGGCGTCACAAACAGGTAGACGAGCACCAGCAGCAGGCTGACGATGCAGCCCAGCAGCGTGGTCAGGCCGGTGCTGAACGCCTCCCCGTCTGGCTTGGAGTAATGCACCGTCACGTTGACCTCGCACAGCCGGCTGACGTTGGGGCCATTGATGGCCAAGCAGACATAGACCCCGGAGTGCCAGGGCCGGGCGGATGCAATACGCAAGCTGCCGTTGTGGAACACCTCGACGGAGCGGTTGGCGTTCCCTGGGGGCCAGATGGGCTCGTGGTGTGGGGAGATCCACATGTAGGCGACGTGGGGCAGGCTGGCATTGCAGGCCAGCAGCAGCACCCGGCCCACCGTCACCGGGAAGGACACGGGCTGCGTGGGGTCTGGCTCGGCCGAGCAGTTCTCAAACAGGTGGTTGTACTTGAGGAGCTTGATCAGGGAGCGCGGCACAGTGTCGGATACCTTGCAGGTGTGCTCCTCAAAGAAATCCCGCACCGAGCTGAAACCCCGCTGCCTCCAGCGCTGCAGCATCAGGTAGAGCGGGCAGCTGCAGCGCACGGGGTTGTTGTGCAGGTAGAGGCCGTTGCGGACGTGCTCAGGCAGCGCCGCCAGCTCCTCCACAGGCAGGCTGCTCAGGCTGTTGGAGGACAGGTCCAGCGTGCGCAGGCTGAAGTTGCCCAGGCCCTGCACCGCGTGGAAGGGGAAGGAGGTGAGGTTGTTCCAGCTCAGGTACACCTTTCTCAGCCCGCTCAGCTTGGCGAAGGCGTTCTCGTCCACCCGCGCGATGCGGTTGTTGTAGAGCAGGAGCTCCTCCAGGCTCACCAGCTCCTCGAAGTAGTGCGTCTCGACGGCGCGCAGGCGGTTGGAGGACATGTCGAGGTGCCGCAGGCGGGACGCGTTGTGGAAGGCACGCGGGGACAGCTCGCCGATCTGGTTGTGGCCGACGTGCAGAGCCTCGAGGTGCGGCAGCGCGGCCAGCCAGCCGTCCTGCAGCTGGCTCAGCGCGTTGTGGCTCAGGTCCAGCGTGGTGGCGGTGGGCGGCAGCGCACGGGGCACGCGCTGCAGGGTCTGCCGGCTGCAGCTCAGCAGGTCGGAGGTGCAGATACAGGCGGGGGGGCAGCTGCGGGGCGGCGAGGCGCGCGCGGGACACAGCTGGAGCAGCAGCAGCAGCCACAGCTCCACGGACGCCCACGGGGCCATGGCGTTTTTCGGCGGCCCGGGGCGGTGGGGACTCAGCGGGGCCGTGCTGCCCTACCGGCTGCTGGCAGAGCCGGCCACGGGGGCCGGAGCAGAGCTAAGGGGCGGCATGGCCCCTCGCGCAGCGCCACGCGTTGCGGGGGGACCGCATCCAGCACGGGTGCCGCGGTGCTCCGGTGCTCACCCAACGCCTCCCAGCGCCGCTCGTCCCCGGAGCGCCAAGTTTCTTAGAGCTCGGCGCCGCGCATCGCCGTGCCCGGCCGCTTCCTGGGTAGCATCTCCCGGCGGCCGCCCGCTCGCCCCTACTTACGTGCTGGCGATGCGCAGCGTGGGGGCTGGGCGGGAGCCCATTGGTCCCGGCGTGGGGAGTGGTGGCCGCGGTGGCCGGGCGGCTCGGCGCGTCCCTCCCTCGCGTGCTGCGGTGGGCAGGGCGGTGCGAGTGCTCGTCCCAGGGGATCGCTTCGGAGACCCCCGGCCGTGCGCAGCCTCTGTTCCTCCTTCGACAGCGGCAGCCGCTGCGCCGCGCTGACCTCCCACACCCCGGTGCGTCCGTCCCTCGCTGCCCTTGTCCCGGTCAGCCCTTGATGAGCTGGCGAGGACCCCCTGGCACGCCCATCCATGGGGGCAGGCTGAGCTCAGGGATCCCTGCGGTGGAGAGGGTGCTACTAGCAGGGGCAGCCGTGCGGTGAAGGACGTGCAGGAATGTCATTGCCAGCTCCTGGGCTCTTCAGTGGGAAGCGGAGAGCGGGGATGGGGAATTGGTTTCCATTAGGGAAGCAAAAGAGCTCATTTGGCCGCTGTGGCTGCTGGGCACTGAGGGGCTGTTAACCCCCTGCTCCCCAGAGCAGCTCAGCTGGCGATAGAGATGGAGACTGCTGTGCCCAGCTGTGCCCTTGCTGGAGGTGGCCACGGGGCTGTGGCTGGGGCACAGGGCAGGTGCCTGATGGAGGCAGTGCCTGAGCAGCACTGGGGGCTCTGGATGCCACATTGTGCCCCTCCTCTGTCCAGAGCATCCCTGCTGATGCATGAGGCGTGAAGAGACACAACCGCTCTCTCCCTCCTCCCTGCCAGGGTGATGGCACACCGTGGGGACACCGTGTGGTGTCCCCGAGGTGCAGATGTGCTTCAGTCCCGGGCTGCTGCGGTGCCATGTCCTCACCCTGCAATGCTGGTGCCAGCTGCTTCAGCCACCCTGCATCTCTTAGAGTGCAAGCCGGCACCTGAGCCTGAGGTGCAATCTTGGCAAATGCCAATGCAGCACATCAATCCGGGGTCCTGCAGCAGATCCCCAATGGGATGGTAGTGGAGGAGGGGGAGGAGGAGGAATGCCCTTTGGCTGCCTTGGTGTGTGCTGGGGGATCCTGAGGACGGGGGGCTACCACCATGCTGCATACGCTTTGGGACAGCTCCTGCAGAACAAGCCAGCTGCGTGGTGCTGGGGCACAGCCAGAACCATGTCTGGGAACATGGGGAAACAGGCAGAGCCTGTCTGTGTCTTTCCCTTTGCAGGGCTGAGCGCGCGACGGCAGTGCTGCTGGCGGACCCCTGCTTCCAGCTGCGCTCCATCCAGTACCTCCTGGGCCACGCTGAACCTGCAGCCATGGCAGCAGCTGCTGCGGCCACAGAGAAACGCCACTTCTCCCTGAGCACATGTGAGTGATGCACCAGGCTGGGGCAGTGGGCTGCCGGCCCTGGGGGCAGCACTGGGCACGCAGCAGGCCCAGCAGCACTGGGCACACAGCAGCCCCAGCAGCCGGGTGCCACGCGGCTGTCAATGCGGTTCTGCCCCCAGACACGGAGTACATCAGTGCCGAGGAGCTGTCCAAGGTGGACAAGATGCTGAGCCATCTGAGCGAGGAGTCCAAGCAGGCGGCTGCCACCACGCTGGTGAGTGTCCTCCATTCCCATCCCCACACACAGCTCTGCTGCTCCAAACTCGCCTGCAGCCCTGGCACCGCTGCCCCCCAGCTCCAAGTACCCTCCTGTCCCCCACAGCCCACCAGCGAGGAGGACCTATGCCCCATCTGCTACGCACACCCAATCTCTGCCATCTTCCGGCCCTGCTCCCACAAGTCCTGCAAGTGAGTATGAGCAGCTCCTGCTGGCCCCAGCTCCCCGCAGCATTTGGGGTTCGGGAGTGCTTACGCTCTTCTTCCCCCCCCATCCCAGAGCCTGCATCAACCAGCACCTGATGAACAACAAGGACTGCTTCTTCTGCAAGGCCACCATCACAGGGGTGGATGATTTCACCAAGCCGGCCGGCTCCTAATGCCTGGCCCTGCACGTGGGTCTGTCCCTAACACAGGACAGGGGCTGCAGGGAGGGAGGGGCCATTCTCAGGGAGGGGAGCGCGAGGCCTCATTCCCACAGCAGCCCCGCATGCAGTGAGCGCTGCCTGGGGCCGGGCTGTGTGTTTGGGCTTTGAGACTTCGGCCCTGGCTGGGGGCTGACTTCATGAAATGCAGCATTAAATTATTCTTCCTTACACAGTACCAGGGTGACGTGAGGAGGGAAAGCCGAGCCGGCTCTGGGGGCTCTGCTGTGCACAGATGATGCTCAGAGGTAGATGGAAATATAAATATTTAATCTAAACAGAACCAGGAGAGAGCACAGCGGGCGCTACATGATGATGCGTGGCTCTGGCACGGACTCGGCGATGGATTTGTGTGGCAGCACGTTGGCCCCATTGAGGTAGAGCTCGTCGTTGACAATGACATCCTCACCGAGCACCGTCACGTTCTCCATGCGCACCTGTCCCAAGAGCTGAGTCACACCCAGCCCGCTTCAGGGCATGGGGCCGTGCTCCTGCTGTCGCCCACTGGCACCACAGTGCTTTCCTCCTCCCTTTGGCTACAGCCAGGAGGCAGGGCAGGATCTGGCCCAGTCCCTCTAGAGCCCCGCAGCACACGCCTCCTCACCCACTGCCCCACAGAGCAGCTCCAGCCCACAATGCAGGACTCCAGCCAGGAGTGGGAGCGGATGCGGGCCCCCTGCAGCACCGTGCAGCGCTTGATGCGCACCCCGTCCTCCACCACCACACCAGCCCCAATCGTCACATTAGGGCCAATGACGCAGTTTGCCCCAATCTTGGCGCTAGGATCCTGCAAGGAAAGAGGGATTAATCACAGAAACCCCAAGGTTGGAAAAGACCTGTAAAATCATCCAGTCCAACCATTCACAGATAGTTCTCACTAAACCATGTCCCTCAAAACAATGCCCAAAACTGCAGTGAGGCCGGGGGCACAGCTCAGCCAGCGTGGGGATGGCAGGGCCAGCTTGAGGAAAGCAGTGGGAGGATGGAGGTGAGGCCGTGCAGTGTGTCTGAGGCTGGCACTTACCACCAGCACATTCCCCACGACACCGGGCCCTGAGTGCAACTTCTCAGGATGCTGCGCCCGCAGTGCCTGCAGGTACATGCACATGCCAGTGAGAAAGTCTTTGGGCTGCCCGATGTCCATCCAGAAGCCTGCGGGGACAGAGCCTCAGCAACAGCACTTCAGGTGGGGCCCCAAGCACGGCCAGGACCCTGCTTGGGACCTTACCCTGCAGCTCCATGGCATAGAGCTGCCCATCCTGCGCCATGGCTGGGAAGATCTCCTTCTCGATGGATGTGGGACGCAGCTGCAGGGATGGAGACGGGTTGTGGGCTGAGCATGAGGACACAGCCTCTAGACCCAGCCCCCAGCTCCCAGCCCAGCCCTACCTGGATGCGTTGCAGGATGCCGGGGCTGAAGATGTAGAGGCCGGCATTGATCTTGTTGGATACGAAGACGCGTGGCTTCTCCACAAAGCGGCAGATGCGGCCGCTGTCAGGCTCGCTCACCACCACGCCGTACTTGGCCGGCTCCTCCACACGAGTGACCACGATGGAGCCCTCGCCGCCGTGCCGCCGGTGGAATTGGGCCAGCGCCGCAAAGGGGAACTCGCAGATCACGTCGCTGTTGAGGACGAAAAAGGGCTCCCCGCCCTCGGCCAGCAGGTCCCGCGCCAACGCCAGCGGTCCCGCTGCCCAGCTGTCAGTGCCACCACGGGGCCGGGGACAGCCCAGCCTCGAGCTGGATGCTGCCTGTGCCCATCTCGGTGTCCCCGCTTCCACCAACGCTCCCAGCCGCCAGCTGTCGCTCAGCCGCTGTCGATGCTACCTTCGCTCATCCCGTTGTCCCTCGTGCCCATCGGCCTTCCCAGCCGCCGTCCACACCGCCCGTCCCCAGCCTCGTGCCCATCAGCTCTCCCACCCACCGACCATCAGCAGCCCTCCATCCCCATCACCCGCGCCCATCCCAGCATCCCCGGCGCCGGCAGCGCTCTCGGCCACCGGGCTTCACCCGCACCCCTCCCAGCGCCCCTCCCGCCGCCCGCCCCTACCTGTGCCCAGCGGCTCCTTCTCGTGGGACAGGGAGATGCGGATGCCGAGCTGCGGGCAGAGCTGTCAGAGCGGGGCGGGGCGGAGCGGGGCGGGGCGGGGGTGCGGGGGTCCCTTACCCGCTGCTCCTGCTCGCGCATAGCGGCCTCCAGCGCCTCGGACATGTAGCTCACGGCCAGCACCACGTGGCTGACGCCCGCCTGCGGGAGCTGGCTGGTCAGGGGGGCGACGGGGCGGCGGGGCCCGGCTTCCCCCCCGGAGCGGCCCGTACCTGGCGCAGCGCCTCCAGCTGGTGCAGCAGCAGCGCCTTGTTGCAGAACTCCACCAGCGGCTTCGGTCGGCTCAGGGTCAGCGGCCGCAGCCGCGTCCCGAAGCCGCCCACCAGGATCAGCGCCCGCATCCCCGCGCCCGTGCCGACACGTCAGCGCCGCGCGCGCCTGACGCGTCACCGCCGGGCCCGCTCTGAGGGGCGGGGACACCTGTGCCTCAACCAATGGGAGGCAGAGCCATCACTGCTCCCATCCAGTGGGAGGCGGAGCCACCGCTGCCCCCACCCAATGGGAGGCGGAGCCACCGCTGCCCCCACCCAATAGGAAGCGGAGCCACCACTGCTCCCACCCAATGGGAGGCGGAGCCACCACTGCTCCCACCCAATGGGAGGCGGAGCCGCCCCCGCGCACTCCCGCCCCGCGGACACACGCAGACACAGGGCCAAAACCAGCTCCTTTAATGCGCGGCGCTGGGCGAGCACGGACAGCGGACAGCGGACGGAGGCGGTTATGTACAGGCGGCGGCCCTCCGCACCGGGGGCGAGGGAAGGCGGCTCCGGACAGCCCGGCCGGGCACAGGGCTGCTCCCGCTGCCCCGGGCTCCTCACTGCAGCCCACCCCGAACCCCGCGGCTCGGCCGGGCAGCGCGGCCGCCCGCAGAAGCGACGGAGGGAGCGAGCGGAGGGGAGAGCAGAGCCGAGCCGGGGCAGAAGTGCCGCGGGATGAGGCGGGGAGAGCAGGAAGGGAGCGACCGGGGCGCAGCGAAGACACGCGGGGCGAAGGGGCCGGGACAGCAGCGAACTGAGCGTCCCCGGCTCGGGAAGCCGCGGGCGGAGCACGGTTGGGGGGGCGGGCGCAGCCCAGCGGTAATCCGTGCCGGCCGGGTGTCTCCAGCGCGGAGCCCGGAGCAGGAAGTAGCGCCGTGCCTGCAGGAGCCGGCAGGCCGAGCCCGCGGAACAGAGAGATCCTTGCATACAAGCGGCGGGACCGACGATTACAAGGGGAACGGTTGAACGCCCCGCTGCAGGGCCGGGGTCACGTTAACTGCTACAAGTACTATTGCTAGCCCACGAGCTGAGCTGTGGCTTGGTCGGGGGCCCAGGGCAGAGTCACGGTGGCAGAGCCCTGCCCGTGCTGTCCCGGGGCCTGCCCAGGGCCGCAGGGGCAAAGACAGCACCGGGAGTGCAGCGTTTCCTCCCCCCGCAGCTCTGCCCTAGGTTGCATTTGGTCATTTTATTTCCCTGTTTGGGTCGGTTATTCACAGTGCCCAAACAGAAGGAAAAGGCAGCATCAAAAGCAAAGGCCCAACGGCAAAACAGAGGGCAGAGCTAGCAATGCCAGCCAGGGAGCATGCAGAGCACCTGCCCCATAGAGCCTGCCGGCTGCTGCTCCGGTGCCCCGGGAGAATTTCGAGCCAAGGCCTGGAGGAGGCTGCCGAGGCAGGAGGTTCCCCAAGCCACAGCTGCAGCCCTCCAGAGCCCTGCGTCCTCCTGCTTTCCCTTCCCTAGGGCCAGGTCCCCCCTCCAAAATACACATGGGAGGAGCAAAGTACCGAGAGCCCCAGCAGGCAGCCATAAAGCCCCCCCGAGGAGGCGGAGCTGTTGCGGTCAGTTTGAGGAGCTCTTCCACTGTGCCTCCCTTCAGCTCTTCTCTCCGAGTACATTTAAAAACAGTGGAGCAATACAATTGTTCTAAAACTGAAGTGGCTGCTGTTCCCCGTGGTAGGAGGTGGTCGTGTCTGCTCCAGTCACCAGGACAAGAATAAGCGGCCATGGCCCAGAGCTACTGGTTTCCCTCACGCAGCTGTTCCATGATGTTGATGAGGCTCTCCAGCCCAAACACATAACCTCTGTCAGGTCCGTCGTGCACAGTGGGGTCATCACGGAAGCCTTTGAATGTGCTGTGTGCAAAGTCAATCATACGCACATCCACCATGGGGTGTGGGGGGGAGCTGGGCTCCATGCTGCCGCCATCCTGAAGGCTCTCCGGCACAGAGCTGGCCATCTGCTTCAGGCGCGTCTCCGAGTGGCACTCCACAAACATCTCTGCCCTGCTGTCCTTTCCGTCGTAAATGATGAGAAGGGAGCTGGAGTAGAAGCGGTAGGAGGCCTGTCTCTCCAAAACTGCCTTCAAGCTTCGGAGTTTGGCAAGGACAGGCTCAAAGAGGTCCTTGCGCAGCTCTATGCCGTTGTGGAGATACTGGTAGAGGGCATTGCGGAAGCCCTCGATGGAAAGACCACGTCCATAGTATTTATTCCTGCATAAGTAATGCCCTGTGTTCAGCTGGTAGACCTGGAACACCAAAGGAAATGCACATCAAGTGGGAACACAAGGTTAAGGCAACACACGGAGAGCCCAGAGCTGCCTCCTACTGACAGGGCAGAGGGAACTCACATCACCACACCCAGGAGACAGAAGGAGCAGCCCTGCTGCCCCCTGCATCCCCACACAGCTTATCATGTGATTAGATGTGATCAGCCCTCCTTGCTTCAGTCTGTGGGCAGAGATATGGACTATGAGATGCCTCTGCAGGCGGGGAAAGGACTGGCTCTATTGCACAACAGCACCAGCAGCAAATCCTTGTGCTCAGGGTGTAACCACAATAGGAAAACAGATGTTTAACTCTCAACACATGGATGAATGGCAGAACAGAAAGACATCTCCACCAGTGCTGCAGCTCTAGCTTAACACCAAGCAAGAAGAGCAGTTGCTTTAAAAAGTCCCCATGTTTTCTGCAAACAAGCAGACCACCATGGGAGAAGCAAGTTCCTTTGCTCTGGGCTTTCACATGAAGACCAACAGTATGTATCATGAACTCCAGCACACCCACCTGCTAACTCAGAGCTCGGCAGCAAACATTAACAACTAGAAGCTCCAGTGGGACTGGGAAAAGGAACATGCAGCATCTGCAGCCTCGGGGATTCCTACCTGCATCCCACACACTCGCACGCCCAAGGTGGCAGAAGTGCTCTGTTCACACTTCTTCATCTGCCGAGCAGCTTTCTCCTCAGAGGCATCATCCCCGTGCTGTCTGGTCCCCATCTTCAGATCAAGCACGCAGGGAAACTTGAAATGATGCACCACGTTCTCCAGCAAAAGGAACTCTGAGAGACACGTCAAGGAGAGCTCCCCAGTCAGAGACGCTGCCCCAGAGCCGCCACGAGGAGGGACAGCGGCCAGCATGAGACAGGCAAACAAACAGGAACCAAAGAGGAAGTAGAACAAACTGGGAAGGTGAAGAAAAGGACAGAACCCAAAGAGTGGCACGTGGGTTTTGGCAGCTGGTAGCAGAAGTCAGCCTGGAAAGTGCCAGGCCCAGCCCTAACAGAGATCACGAGAGGCTTACTGGAAAGCCCAGCAGGAGGAACCAAGGAGCAGAATGCTAACATCAGGAGAAATGCAGCGTGCCAGCAAGGGCTGGTGATACTTGAGGGAGAGCTCAAAGGCGAACCAAAATCACAGTTTAACCACATGGATGAAGAACACAATCCCCATGGACTGAGAATTCAAGGCCGAAGTAATAGCTGCTGTTCTGTTATCAGCCTGACCAGAACTGCAGCACTGACCAATACAGGGGGGAAACTGGAGAGGCCACAAAGGCAGGAAACAGACTTGTAATGGGAAACTTCAATTAGCACCACACACAATGGGCACACCTTCCATTAGGGCACAACGCTGAGAGCAAACTTGAGACAATCAGTACAGCAAAGGAGTCCCAGAGGGGAGGAATATAACCCCAACGTTTGCCCTGTGGGTCACAGTTCAGTGTGTTGCTCTGAAATGGCAACAGCAGCACAGCTACGTTAAACTTGCAAGGGAGTTCAGCATTTAGAAAAAAAATCTACCAGCAAAACTACGTTTGATTTGAAAGAGGAACTCCAGAAAAATAAGGGAGAGTGTTAAAAAAAGATAGGACAGCTATAGCATCACTTCTCTGCAAGTGATGTGGAGTCCATTTAAAAATATATGTTGGGGGCTCAAAGCACATACTTGGGAATAGGAAAAGGAAGGCCACAGTTAAAACATGGAAGAATAAAGCTATTAGAAACAAGGCTGTTTCTAGGCAAGCAAAACAAAAATTGAGCTCTGGAAGGTGAAGCAAAACCAGAAATTGTCACGTTAAAACCAAACAGCAAAACTGTGTGAGGAATGAATTGCAAAGGCAAAGAAAACAATCAATCCTTCTTAGGCCATATGAAGAAGCCATTCAGACTGCTTGAAGGGCTTAGAGCACAAGTATAAAAGGAGCTATGGGAAATGGGAGTACAAAGAGACTCTAAAAAGAAAGGAGCACTAATGATTTATTGTGTTTACTGGGGATTCCCAAGCCAAAACTCTTTTTCTAAATACAGATGAGCTGAAGCTAAAGAGCTGTACATCCAGCAAGAACGAATGACAAATAATCAGAACAGGGCAGTCTCACCCAGAAGCACTGCAGGTCACAGGACAGATCTACTATTAAACAGGAACTGCAGGTCATTTAAAGCTGCCTTAGCACTAGGAGACCAAAGGCAGGCCATGGCAGTGCTGAGTGGCAGAGACCTGGGGAACTGCACAGTGTCACAGGCGTGCCACACAGCTCAGCTGGAGGCAGCCCTGCAGAACACAAGCTGGTCAATGACTTCTCAGGGAAGGATCAAACACAGCTCCTGTGGAAGTCACACCTCAGAAACACCCTGGGGTTCTTCAACTCTGACAAATGCAGACACGAAGTGTCAAGGTCAAATGAAATCTGTGTGAGGATGGGGAGATCTGGGCAGTGCCTCCAAGAGTTCAGGCAACAGACTGAGGACGAAGCAGCTGGCAGTCAATTAATTAGCTAGCAAATGAAAGAAGAAAGGAGATGGGATCTCTGACTGGTCACACAGAGTCACTGACAAGGCATGTGGGGGGAGAACCATGCTGGTCAATGAGTGATCCAGAAAATGGAATGAGGTGACAAACAAGTCAGTCAAAGTTCCAAAAACGAGGAGCAACCACAAAAAAATCCCTTATGGGCACCTTATGGTGCCCAGCTGGTCATTACATGGGTAGACACCATCCAGAGTTAACGTGCGAGATGATGAACACAAGGAGAAAAAGGGTTGTTATTTTTAACCCTAACATCTAAAGCAGTGGGTTTTGAAACAGCTATTACAGTCTGAAATGGTGTTAGAACAAACAGACAGCATTTACAACAAGAGAGTGTGCCACAGAGCATGAGGAAGTAGAGACAACAGCACTGTATGCCAGTGGAAATGAAAGCTCTGGTTCACCAGCACCTTCTGTACGGTGCACAGTTCTGGTTACCATTTCCAGAAGGGCGCAGTAGAACTGGAAGAGGCTCAAGAAAGGTGACAAGGATGATCATAGCTCCTTGCCAAGGGATTACTGAGCAGGCTAGACCTGCATCTGGGCAAGGTCTCATGTGAAGAATTCGATAGTTCAAAAAGAAAAAAGAACAAGCCAACTCAGAGAAAGTCCAGAAGAAAAAACCAAGTACAGGAATCTAGCCAGAAACGTGGCTTCTCTGAGTGTCAGAAATCAGTGGCGTTGTCTGACCAGTATGAAAGAGCAGGAAAAAGAGAATTTAATACAGCTTTGATTGTGCAATGCATGGGGAAAACATTATTCTTAACACAAGCCAAGGGAAACAGAGGCCTAGCTGCTTCCAGCACGAGTGTGCAGTGTAGGCAGCACGGCAGCAGCAGCCTGATGCACTCAGTGCCCTCCCCAAGGATACTGTAGAGCTTTCTCTCCTTGGACTCCGAGCGCATGCGGCTCAGCTGCTGCTTGTGGCAGCGCAGGCTCCAGGGGTTATGGCTGATCTTCTCAGAGCTCAGCCCACTGTTCCCATCCAACATCTGAAACGGAACATCCGAGTGGATGTGCAAGTCCATCCTGGAACTCTTTGCCTCCTGGATGCTGCTGGCATAAACACAGAACAAGGAAGCACGTTAGGATCCATGCATCCTCCAGATATCCACAAGTCATACCTGCACACAACCTCCTCCTGCTGCACGCCTCACACTACTCAAAAGCTGCCAGCTTAACAGCAAATCCTTGCTAACATCCCAGGCTGTGGACCCATACTTATATCCTCAGGTTAAGGACTGGATGGTCTTTGAATCTGCATCTGAATCTGCTCCCCAGGCTTTGCTTCCACATCCAGCCGTTATTCCATGTCAGAAGCATTCTGCTTGGATGAGTTTGTCTACAACTGGGCTCCTAACGTAGCTTGCAGTACCACAGTATTGCTGGAATAGCAACTGCAAGACAATCTAGCAACTGTACAGAAGTACAAAACACCCTCAATAAATGGAGGACCAGAGCTGAAAGTGGAAAGAAATATTTCCTGGTGTAGGGAACCTGCTTTGGCAGGGGGTTGGACTCAGAGATCTCTGGAGGTCCCTTCCAACCCCTACAATTCTGTGATTTCCCATTTGCCACGTTGTCAGTGGACCCTCACAAGCTTCTACCTTTCTGTGCTGTCACTGGCCAGGCCAGGCTTTTCCTCCTTGTGCTCAGTGCCACTGCTTGACCTGTGAAGGCTCCGACGCGAGTGCTTGCGTCGTGGCTGGTCCCTCTCTGGCATGTCATCTTGCTCCAAAGCTTCATTCTCCATGTAGGGATATGCCACCAGATTAATGTAGCCATCGCTGTCTCCCTCAAAACAGACAGACACCACACCTGCCAGAAAGAAGGGACCTGTCAGTGCTGTTTGCCAGCAGAGGAAATATAACTACTAGAATACAGGTGTTCAACAACACAGAATAACCATAGCTCACAGAGCAGAAAACCAAATGCAGAGCAGCAGAACGAGGTTCAGGATGAGGAGGGGAGAAGTCAAACATTTGTAACACAGCACAGAGGAGAAATCTCTGCATACAGGAGTGCTGTTACTACAGGAGTGAACAGTTGGTAACAGCAGTAGAAGCTGTGGCACTGACAGGAAGTTAAGCATGGCACTCCTAGCCCAGAGTGCTGACATCCCAGTGTGCTGCACTAAGGGAAACAGCTGCAAGACTAATGAGGGATGGATGGTTCCCCTCCATTCAGTCTTGCAGTGTAAAATAAACCAAGAAATATCAAACTAGAGAAAGTAAAGCAGAGTCTACCAAACTGCTGAAGGGGGAAAAGCATATGAAATATGCATTTAGTTCATTTGGGTTGGGTATCTATGTCAACAGCAGGAACACGTTTGCAGGACAAGAGCATTCCTGGTCTGCTTTCCCCGCTCCAGCACCTGAGCACTGACACTTTGGTGAAACCTGCTGCTTGTATCTCAAGTCAGCCAGTCTTGTAGAAAAGGATCTGTGAGGCCCCAGGGCTTCCTAGTGATAAAAAACAGGAAGCTGTGGAGCAATAACTTTGTGCCAGCTGAAGGCAATCAGGTCCACGTGTGTCCTGGCCACCATTACCTTCTAAAGGCTCTTGAAAAACCCCACATTCCCAGGGAAGATAAAGATCTTTCACGGCACCAATTCTGAATGTACCTAGCTGGCCAGCCACGGGGCAGAATAGCTGGCAATTTCAGGTAGGGCTCACGTCTTTGGGGCACCTCCAGCCCTGAAAATGAGGCAGCTGACATCTCTCAACTCACAGCAGTGAAATTATTATTTTTTAATCAGCTTGTCACCAGTATCAAACAGCTGCCAAGAATATTGGGCTCTACATGGACTGAATCTGAAGACTTGCCATAAAAGTGATGAAACATTTCACTGCTCGGTTGATAAAGAACATCACACTACTATTTTTCCCTGCCTGCACATGACAATGCCAACAAGGTAAGAAAGCTCCACACAAGTTCTGAGAAGCTCAGGACTCCAGCATGTCACTACATAAACGATCATCCAAGCCCTCTGTCTGCCTGGATGCGCTCCACAAGTCACACCTCTGAAGAGGCAATCTTAAGAGTTACATACGTGTGCTCAGAAAGGAAACATCATCTTCTCCAGAGCAGCAGGAGTGACCCCTGGGACCAGCAGGAAACTGCACTGGAGCCTCAGATGAAATCCCATACTGTAGTGGAGATGCACATCCCGTGCCTTTAGGCAACTAGGAAATATGATGATGATGCGAGGTCTCCATCTGGACCATCAGCTTCATCAGTTTTAAACACATCTCCTGAGGAAAGCCTGACATCACATCGATTCCAGTAACAACAGGCTTCAGGTGGGATTTCAGATGGGTCACCAGAGCCCCATATGGATCCAGAGCGGCTTAAGGGTACAAGAGGACCCATCTGTTGGAGATGGTATCTTTCAGTCACGGTCTGTATACAGACACAGGTAGGTAAGCTGACACTGCTTTCAGCCCTCCAGGAAACAGCCAGATCAAATGGCACGACCTGGAACAGACGGAGGCCCCAGCTGTCCCTGAAGCACAGTGCTCCTTGTGCCACACAGGAAGGAAGCAGCAGCAGTTACCCTTCTGCAGGGGAACACATGGCCCCAAGGTACCTTCTGAAAGATACAGGAGGCGATCGATTTGCTACAATGATACAGGCACTGGAAAATTCCACTCCTTGGGAGCAGCTGGGGACAAGGCTCACTTCACCTCAGCGCTCAGAAAGAAACACTTCCTGCTTCAGCAGTTTTCTGATAGGGGTCCATAAAAGAGCTGGGATGAGGAAGCAGTAAATTATGGGATCGAATGCACAACTGCTCGGTGCGTGACCTAACTTCACTTGCTCAAGGTCAAGGCAGTAGGAACTGACAAGAACTTGCCAGTAAAATTACTTCTGTCATAACCTTAAGTGTCAGACAACAACAATCAGATTCTGTCTGGAGGGATGAACACACTGAGCACAAAAGAGACCTCCCCCTTCCCAAAAGCTCCAATCACATCGCTACCCTGCAAAAGAGGAGAACACAACTAAAAAGCGAAAAAGACAGCGACACTCAAGCAGCTCCAGGAAAAGGCGGCTTCACAAACCACGTCACCCCGCTGCAAGGTGACAGCAGGCCTCACCTTTGTACTCAGGCGTGAACTCCTTCATTTCTGGAGGCAGGGACTCATAGAAGCGCTGCTCCCTGGTGATGAGCGGCTTGCAGACGGTGTGGTCGTCGTAGCGCATCATGCTGCTGTGGCCGCCCACCTGGTGAATGAAAGGCTCCAGCAGCACCCCCCGGTCTCCAGATTTAGTGGCATTCTTGCCATACTTGCCCACTTCCATGGTTTGACAAACACACATTGCGTTGGGCACCAGTTGAACTCTTGGAGCATGGGGAGAGCCACAAAGGCTGGGAGATGCAGCTCAGCGGCGCTCAGGCAGCCAGGTTTTCCCCCTCTCTATCTGCTTCCTTGTGATGATCTGGAAAGGCAAACGAGAGTCCTGTGAATGGAGAAACACTTGTACTCGTGCTCATCTCCTAGGAGAAGTTTTTGCTGTTTCTCTATATCTGCAAGTGTCCCTCTCATTCCCCATTTTCTTCCCACTTGTTCCAGCACGCTCCTCACCATCTCTTTAATCGTGTAGGGAAACACATGCTAATTTGGAGTCTGTCTCTTCCACCTCCAGTAGGGTTGACAGGAGACAGGGAAAGGAGGAGGTCTGAGTATCCTGAGGCTCCCATCTTTACAGAATGCCATTTCCTTCCTTCAGCTCATGTCACCAGAGAGGCACCGTGGTAACGGAGCACAAAAGGTGAGCTCCAGCACAGCTAAAAGCAAGCTCACACCCACCCAGGAGGGACAGGACCAACACAAGCAGAACAAGTCCTTGAAGAATCAGAATCCCATTCCTTCTGCACATCTAAGCAACTCCTGTTCACCTCCTGCCCTGACACCATTTCCTCCTTTTCTTTTCCACTTCTCTCCAAGCTATGCCTTGGACCATTTTCAGAATACAAGTGCCATAGCCATTGTGCTGCTGTATCTAAGTGGCTTCCCCTTGGATGCTCTCCTTTAATACCCAAAGCCCTTCAGAGCAGCTGGTTCCTCATGCTTTTATATAGCCCACTCACACAATAAGCCTGGGCTTTCTAAAGGTAGGCAAGAGGGACTGTCATATCCAAATGAGATTTGAAGTGCTTTGGAGAAGACAGATGCTCTTTAAATGTTTGCAGTCTGCCTGGCACAGCCACAGGATGGTGAAAAAGCAAAGCTGCCCGAGTTAGCTCCAGATGCTCTGACCTTTCTA
The DNA here is from genome assembly GCF_023343835.1 of Lagopus muta. NCBI lineage: Eukaryota > Metazoa > Chordata > Aves > Galliformes > Phasianidae > Lagopus > Lagopus muta. Next base: position 2,780,897 of record NC_064443.1, on the reverse strand, counting down.
GCTCAGACTGTAGCTGCTCCTGGGACTGCTGGAGAAACACCACAGCACCTCCTCACAACAAGCAACCACCTGAAGTCTCTGGCACAAGAACCCCAGGGCAGCAACAATGTCTGAAATCATCACGCTGGAACAGCAACATGCAGGGGCAACAATGAAAGCCTGAGGGACCTGGGAGGCCTGAATGCAGCCCAGGCTATCCCTCCTGTGGCCACGGGATGTCTCTGCATCTACACCCCAGCACTGCACTGGGCCACGATCCAGGGGGAAAGCAGCTCCTCTGGCTCTTCCTCGCTTTCTGGTTCAGCAGCACAGAAGATGCAGCTCCGGACCTTACAGAACTGGGGGTGATACTTTACAATATGGTTAACACAACCTGACCCAAAAGGTCCCAGCAGCAGAATGATGCTTCTCTCTGCTGTCTGCACATTTCCCTCACACTGGATTTTGGGACTGTAAGTGTGTGTACGTACATTTCTGTTGAATCATCCCACTGATCCAATGGAAAGCATTTCCTTTTGTGGTGGCTACGTGACCACACTTCCTCACACAACTACATCCAGTGCAAAGGGATGCGAATAGTCAGCTTGCTGGTGTAGAGAAGGGACAAAACATCATTTTTGGATCACAGGATAAGGTTTAAGTCTCTAAACTCACACAGAGCCTGAGACATACCACAAAGACTAAAACAGGCTGTGGATTTCTCTCCTCCCTCTCATTTGCTTTATCAAAAAGGCAGAGTTCTAGCAGCAGAGGCTTGCCTATATGCTTCTTAGCTTGGTTTAATAGCAGCTAATATCCAAGAAGCAGCAGGGTGCCAGCACCTGCAACACACAAACACTGCACAGCTGAACACTTTGCAGACTTCAGACTCCTTGTGCCTATGCAGCTTTCCTTTAGATTTGGTTTCCTTTATTTTTACAATAATCACAGCAGAGTTTTCCATTATCCCAAGCGCAGGGGACGACTTCACACCCTCCTATAGTTTAAACTTCATGGGGTGCTAAGAGGGTCCCCCACATCCAGAGACACACATACAACTCTCAGTTCTGGTACCAGCCCATTTCCCACTGCAAGTCAGTTGCAACGTGTCTCAGGGTCTCCATTCCACCAGCAGCAGAATGAAGCACTAATGTCCCTGTGTGAGACAATGGAGACTCTCCAGGTATGCTCATTAGCTTCAGACACCTTCATTAACTTCAGACAGATAGCACAGGTATCCAGGCAGACACGCACACCAGCAGGCTGTTTTCAGGTTCACCTCTGGGCAGATTTTAGCCATCAGAACAAGAGAGGGGACGCCTGGCCTACTTTAAGAAGGCTGCTGAAAGATTAGCAACACCTACGAACACGCCATCTGAGTCACTCAGAGGACAGCAGCATACCACACCACAGGGTCACATACAAGTAAATGTGAGAAAAATGCTTTGTCCCCAATGGCATTTAACAGAAGAGGAAGCTAACTACAGGGCTTGGAAAACCAACACGTTACATCTGGGAGCGGGAACCGAGTGACACTCAGACCAACCCCAAGAATTATTACTAAACATGGACACTATCCACAAACAGAGACAGAAGAATCCCAGCAGTTTCAAACAACTATAAAGCAAAAAACACCAAAAACCTATTTGAAGGCCTAAATATTACTCATTCTTCCTCTGTTAAACAAAGGCATTGGTTCAACTATTTTAGCTGGCTTGTGAAATTCAGAGTCCTTCCAGTTGGACTGAAAAATAGCCTATAATCCACACAACAGCTTCAGAGAGATGGGGTCACCCAGACAACATCCTTTGGTGGTGCCCAACACTGCAGTCACAGATCAGCCAGCAGCAGAACACAGAGGGCAGTTGAACACCCCGCTTCCAAGCAAGACAGATCGTCCACCAAGTGACACTTGTGAAGGTGAGCAGAGCACTGCTAAGTGCACGAGGACACAGCACATCCGATGTCCCATTATCCCAGCCACTAAAAACATCCTGTAGTGGAAAAGGACTGGCTCCACAATATGTAAATCTGAACGCATGCTCTGAATTCAAGCTACAAACCTCACCTGTCCAACACCTGGTCCTTAATGGCACAGACACCAAGAACAATCAGCTGGGTTTTCCTGCAGTGGCACAAAATCTTTCCAAAGTAAAAGACAGACAAGGTAACCCTGAGCTCCACAGTCATGAAGAGGAGTGAAGCCCACTGCCCTTACTGATGCTGCCCTTCAGAAAGGTACGTGCCACAACACAGTAACAAACTCATTACATGTTCCTAGATCCAACCAGAGGATCTCACAGACCCCCAGCTGAGGTTAATGTCTTACCAGACCTCCCCCAGAGCCAAGGAGATGGCAGGCACTAACTGAGGGGACCTGGGGTGGGAGAACATCAGGCGTACTCACACACATGCATACAGAAGAACAGAGGGCAGGAAGGACAACTCTGTTCAGTCACAGTTTTAAGCAATTTCAAGCTCTGGGGTGAGACATCACGTTCTGCAAAAGTACAGTAAAGACGTTCCATAGCTAAGGCACAACACTGCACAAACACCCTCTTCAGTGCAGTTTACAAACCCCTCCGTTTGTAGCTCTGTGCTCCCTAGAGGACAGCATGCACTTCTCAGAGCAGCACCTGCATCCTGCTGTACACCCAGCCTTGCACCAGCACAAGAACTCACGCAGCTGCATGACAAACTGCATCAAGACAAACTCCTCTGCTCCACTGGCTCAACTCAGATCAGGCTCCCAGTGCCATTCACTGTGCAAGCCACACAGGCATCCGTGCAAACGCAAGGATGGAGGCAGCAGGACAACACAAATACCTGCTGCTGCAAGGTCAGCTGCTCAAACACAACAACACAAGGCTGCCAGGGCAGGAAGTGGGAACAACGGGGATGCTTCTGTGATGGCTAACTTCAGGTGACAGAGAAACGAGCCCCACGTCACCATGCAATTGAGAGGTGGGGGCACAGAGCTTCGCTCCAACGGACTGCTGAGATCACACCATGATGTGCATGATTCCAATCCAAGCTGTCCTGGATGGGAATACTGGCAACGCTTTGTGACTCACTAGTAGAGCTGAACTCTACTGAAATAAAATGAAGAACAAACACTTCAGATTGTGATGCACACAGCAAGAAAGCTGACTGCCTTAAGCAGCACTGACTCATGCCTTCACTGTGAGCAGCCTGCATGGCTGCCTTCCCATAAAGCCCCACTGTGGCTCCCAGCACTGCAGCCTGCCTGCAGGATCTGCATGGCCAAAGCACAAGGCAGATGGCCACACGGGATCCTGGGGTGGGCCACAGGCAAAGATAAACACTGATCTCAAGGTCGTGGGGACAGAAGTGGGACTTTCCCTTAACGTCCCCAGCACAAGCAGGAGCAAAGCACAAAACTAAAACAACACTGACGCATCAGGAATGAGGATAAGAGCATCTGGCCAGAGGGTGCCTGGTGGCTGCGAGTCTGGCTAGCCCAAAGAGCAGATACAGTTAGCATCCATGTCTTTTCTTGTGATGCCAGAATGAGTGACTCAACTTCTATAAATGAAATCTGAGCCTAAAATGGAACAACATCCCCACGTGCTTTGATTTGAGATAAAACTTCCATTGAACCACAAGCTTGAGGCACATCAGCAGAAGACCTTGAGGATCTCTGCAGCCAGGCATATCCCTCCTGCAGAAACACAACCTGCAAAAACGTTCAGGACGTAACCAGAAATGCTCACATTCAGCCAGCGAGGTACCTTGGAAGCTACCAGCCTTCCTAGCCTGCTCAAGTATGCAGCTTTGAATCCTGAGCCTCCCTATGCACCTTGTCCAGTGCCCCAGCTAATGTGGACACGCTCCCTCACCAAGATGGCTCTACAGATCAAGCCCAGAGGGGTGAACACTATCCTGAAAAATCATAAACAGATATTTTAGAGAAAGCTGCTTGCAGAAAGGCAGCTGAGAAAGAGAATGATGATGGGGATGCAGCAAAGGATACTCTGCTGCCAGATGAGGACAGGAACCACGCGCAGGTGTGGATGGCCCTATGCTCCCTATGCCACAAGCTAATCAAAAGCACTCCAACCAAAATTCTCCCATCTCAACAGCAGGGAAAAGCACTCGTTGCTGAAGTGTGCAAAAGGAAAGGAGCTTCATCAGCTTTAAGACACAGCTTGACTTACAGAAAGGATCACACATAGAATACGACTAAGTTTGCATTGTGAGCCCTTAAGAGTACCCTGTGCTTTTATCTTCTGGAGATCTGAAAGACAACAATCTGCATCCCACTTAGATCCCAGTCATCACAGAGCTCTGGCACTTCAGCCTGTAGCCACAAATTTTCTGCTCTCTTCCTTACTAAGTAGCAGAAGCCAAGCACTTTCAATTCCTCCTGAAGCAAAAAAGGTTGAGCTATGCAGTCTTAACTAAAGCTGGAACGCTCAAACAACCAACAGAACTGCTACCTAGATCTGGGATTAAAGAAGACTGTTCCCCCTGTGGAACTGCAAAGGCATTCTGCTGTCACCTATGCATCAGGCACAGAGTGCATCCAGGGGTGATGAGGTACCTGAATCCCTTGCCAGATCCCAGGCCAAGAGAATTCTTGCTTGCTCACAATGCAACATTACAGTGAAAGCTTCTCTTATTGCATTTTACTTTTTTAAATGACAAACCCTAGCACACAACAAGGCACCAGGAAACATCTGTGACTGTTTGCACCATATGAAGCAGGTGCTGTGCAACACTTTGTGGACATCTGTTACGCAGCTGTCTGCCAGCAAGGGTAACCCAAGTCAGCAGCTCAGACAGCCTCTTCCAGCTTGCACTCCTGCTCAGCTGGATGCTGGAAAAGGTGGCAGCACTGCAATAACATCAGGCTAGGGACAAAGAGGACAGCACAGCACAGGTACAATACGCAGTGATTTAATTCCCTTGCTGCTCTCCTCTCCAGGTTTCTCTTTCTCCACTGCAGAATGCAGCACGTTGGCAGGAGGACACAGGCTGCCTGGGGGTCCCACCAGCCCCTGCCACAGCCATCAGTGCCCAGGGGGGGCTGCAGAAGGCCCAGCCCTGGCTGGGTTCTCTCCCTCGCCCTCTCCAGCAGGCAGCGAGGCACAGGAGCTGAGCTGCTGAATCCTGCTGCACCTCCCTGAAAACACACCCTGCCTCAGTGTAAAGGGCACCTTCCTGCTCCATCCTGAGACGCTGGCTTCAGCCCAAGCCCGAGTTTCCATAGCAGCAGGACCAGAGCAAGTACGTACATTAACAAAAGGTTGCCTTATCAGTACCAGCCCAGGTTTTTTTTCCAAGATTGTGCCTAGGAAAGCAGGGATGTCCAATTCCAGTTTGGTATTTTATGGGTGAGATGAAAATACAGCAAACACTTCCCAGAGAAGAACTCACTGATCGGTGCTTGCAAGGTCAGTCAGCATTCTGTGCATTAATCCCTGGCTTCTAATCACCTCAGCTGCAAAAGGAAAAACATCTTCACTGAATATTGGTCCCTTTTTAAAGTATTCCAATGCAAACGCTGCTGTTCAGCACAGCTCCAGCAGCCAGAAAGGGATTTACTTTCAACTATCACAAACCATAAAGAATCAGCCCTATCCATCAGGAAAAAACAACATTGCTAGAATTCTCACTAGCAAAGGGCTCAGCAGTAAACTTAGCAGCAGGGCAATCAGCAGGAACCACAGTCCCTGCATTCACAGATGGGAGGGAAGGAAACAACAATCATAATCAAACCCAGTGAAGAGGCTTGACCCTAACTTGGAAAGAATCTGCACCTTAACTTCCAGTCTGAAAATGCAAAGGAGGCAGTTCCATGCCCTGTCTCAAAGATCTCTGATCGCTTATCAACTCTTGGAAAGGGCAGATAACTGCAGGACAAGGGAAATGGTTTTAAGTTGAGGGAGGGGAGATTGAGGTTGGATGTTGGGGAAGTTCTTTACTATGAGAGTGGTGAGGTGCTGGAACAGCTGCCCAGAGAGGCTGTGGATGCCCCGTCCATCCCTGGAGGTGTTCAAGGCCAGGTTGGATGGGGCCCTGGGCAGCCTGGGCTGGTATTTAATGTGGAGGTTGGTGATTCATGATCCTTGAGGTCTTTTCCAACCCTGGCCATTCTGTGATTCTGTGATCTTATGTTTAATGTTTTCATTAATGCTGACAGCAATTCAAGCTCTTCAGACCCAGAACATGGCTTCCTCCCCAGGAGTAAAGCTTAAATAAGGCACGCACATCCCTAAGGAGTTCCTAAAGGATCCTCCAGGTAACTCTACCCAGGTGCCTCCCAGGGCAGGAAGACTGTGTTTCTGAATGTCAAACTCAAAGTGCTTTCATGTCATGTACCAAATGCCACAGCTCCCACAGCATCAGAAGGCAAGGCACGAGCAGGTAAAGCCCCACACTGTCCTGCTGAAGGCAGTGAATGAGTCAGCACTGTGGTGCTTGTGCTCAGCAAGAGGAGCAGCAAAGCACTGTTCAGCACAGCAAAGCACTGCTGGCAGAGAAAGGGAAGGCGTGATGTAATGGCAGTGTGCACATCTGCTAAGGATGGGCAGCACTGGGAAGCACTGCTCTGTGCCAGAGGGGCTGCCGAGCCCAACAGCACCCACAGAACTCAAGTGGGTTTCAAGTCTTCGGTTTGTGTCACAGCCAGGGGAAAGGGGAAAGCTGGCACCCTGTAAGACAACTCTTACCTCACCTTCTCTGGGTTAACAACGCCCAGAAGCTTGGGAGCCAGAGCTCCCACTCACACCTCCACACAGCCTCAACAAGTAGGAACAACTGTGCCCCTTGAGGCTGTAACGAGGCTACAGAGAGAATGGGACTGGAACCTCCCAGCTTGCACAACATAAGGAAACTTCCAGCAGAGGCACCAGAATTCAGAGAAGCAAAGCAACAAAATCAGTTTTCAAACTCAAGAGAGTGGTGGACAGGAACTGGAAATAATGTTGATGTAATGCCTGCTACCTGCCCCACACAGAAAGCAAAGCACAGGGGCTAAAGTGAGGATTCTGCAAGAGGAAGAACAGTCACAGCCCTCCTGACTGAGGAGCACACACCCACTTCCAGGCCATAGGTGAGCTGCCAAAGCAGGAGCAGGGAGGATCCGGCCCTCTTCCATCTCATAAGGAACCCCTAGAAGACTGGGGGGGGAGAGGGGGAAGGAAGAGGGGAAATCAAGAGCTATTCAGTAAAAACAAAGCCAAAACAAGATTCATACGCACATACTGTGTAACAATAGCTTTTGTTTTTAGAATATGTAAAAAGGAGAATACACCAAATACGAATTAAAGGGAAAAAAAACCTGGGCGAGCAGCCAGGTCTCCAGATCTCTCACTCTCAAATGGCAGAGTCTGAAAACATGCATTAAAGGCTTGATCTGCACCAGAAAAAGGTGTGTGCTGATACTTGATTCATCCACCACCTTCTCCCTAATTTGGTAAAAACAGGGCCCATTTTGGGGTGGAGACAGCAGCTTGTTTTGGTTGCTCTTTAAAGCGATCCTCCGCAACAAATCGAACTCGGTCCAAATGCCTGGCTTCAAACAAAAAAGTAAGTTCAGACTGCTTCCAGCACTGACTGTGCCAAATCAGTTTCTAATCCTTCTTTCAGTTATTTCTTCAGAGCACAGTTACAGCTGCACCAGCGTGAGCAGCACCCTCCCACTCAGCCCTGCCGTGCTGGTACAACTGCTTGCAGGGAAACAAATGAGGGAGTTGATTGAAGTTAAAAATAAACCAGCATTTTGTTTTGGTTTTAAGGATTACTTTTCAACTGAGGTCAGATCCCCAATCTATTGGGCAGCTGTACAAACAGTTGTATCAGCACAAGGTGCCAGAACTGCTGATAGTTATCCTCACGCCTGAAGCCAACGTTTACATTCCCAGCTCACCTCTGTTTCAGGACTGCTGCAGAACAGGATTACTTGCAAAACTGAACACGTAGGGTATTTTAGTGCTGCATGGATGGTCTATTTAACGAGACAAAATGAGGTCACACTGATGAGCATCCAACAAGTACGGCATGGCTACTGACTTCCCTAGAGCTGCTGCTTGTCCTAAGTTATATGTCATCCTGCAGTCTGCATGCTGAAATATAAAAAGATGACTAACAAAGTCACTGAGGCGAATGAACAGCTTTGGGCCAACTTCTGTAACAGAAGTCTCCCAGAAATTGCATAACTCTCATCTATCTTGGTGATCTTCATTCGAAACAAAAACAACCCAGAACCAAGCCTACGTGACGTGCAGATTCACACCTCTGTGGAGACTGTGATGCTCAAGGAGCAGAGTCTATCTACAGCATGTGTGACTTTAAAACTGCAGCTGTGTTGGTTTCTTTTGTATTTCCACGTTAAAACCAAAGACAGAAAACCAAAATAAGCACCAAGCAACAATGAAATGCTAGCATGTTTTAGAAATGACCATGGGAGACACACTGATGGTTCTTTTCCCAAATTACCAGCCCAAGTGAAACAAAACCAAGTGAAAATGCTTCCTCTTTGATGACTGCTTGGCAGCCTGCTGGGAAGGCCGTGGTTCTCTGCTTTCAGCTGGTGGCAGGACCCACACCAGGAGTATGCTGTTATATAAGACTTCTCATTGAAAACAAGACACCAAAGACTGAATGACTATTAAGACCTGACTTTAGGAACTGGGCATGTTAATGAAACAGCTCCAGGAAACTCACGTTTCAACAGTCTCTGTTGTGTTTTGCTCTAGAAGAGATGAATCAGTCTCCAGAGGAAGGTGTCAAACCGATCCACGAGGACACAAAATTAACAAACCTGGTATTTGGCAAATGCTACATTTGGTTCCTCAGCGTGGATCTCAGGGCGTAGCTTCACAACAGCTTAAGTAAATCCAAGTCAGCACTCTTCAACCCCATCCTCGCTCCTGTGTCAGCACTGGCACTCACCTGATCCTGCTCAGAAACTACTCTGGCAAGAAAGTTCAGCCCAGGAAGAAAACTGCTTTTGCCAGTGTGGCTTCCTGCACTGCTTTAGTGCCACTGAAAGGAAAGGGAAGAACCATCCAGCATAGGAAGGACACACAGAGGAGAAGCAGAGCCAACTGGATTCAGCTTCAACTGCCCTGCAACCACGTGTGCAGTGAAATCTCACCATGACTTTTTGCTGCCAATAGAAACATCAGTCAGCACTTGCAACTCTCTGCTGTCGTTTCTTTTACACCTGCACCAGCATTCCTGCAGACAGGGCCTCAGCAGATCCATAAACCAGTGGTTCAACAGACATGCCAGTGACAAAAGGAGCAAACAGGAAGCTGGCAAGGAAGGGAAGAAAGGCTAACGCTCAGTTTCAAGCAGCTGTCAAGTTCTGCTCTTATTCACCACCGACAAGAATTCACAGCAGGACTATGTAGCAGTGATATAAAAGCAAACTTTAGTCAAAAAGATTTAAATTGTATGTAAGAAATGCACGAAGCTTTAATTCTTCATGCTTTAAGTTCCCACAGCACATCGTTGATGCTCCCAACATTCTACCTCCTCAAAAATAAACCCAATTTATTTGTTGCCAGCATTATTTTCAGAGCAAGAGGGCTACTAAAACACACACAAGGTGAGAGCAAGGAACAGCCATCTGCGATTAACTAGGGCATGACAAACAGCAGCAGTGTGCACAAGCAGCACTGGGGAGGAAAGCCAGGAAAAACAGCAACAACATTACACAAACAACATTGATTCCTGAACAACAAAGAATTCTTAGAGACTGCAGCCCGGCTTACATCCAGTGCTCTCTTTACCTTGGTTCAACTGTTAGCAGAGTCACTTCAGAAAACCCACCGCTTCCGTGCAGCCACGGTTTTTGGAAGCAAGAGCTGATCCTTCTAAAGGGATTTCAGATCACTGCAACAGTTATTGCAGCTCCACAGCTACATGTACCGCTCGTCAGCACTGCTGTACTCTGCACCTTAAGGTCAGTGACATCGCAGGGCCCTCTCAGAAGGGCTGCTCATTCACAGTGTAGGTCTCATGACCTTACCTACACCACTTCCACATGATCAACATCCGTTCCAGTCAGCTCTTGGCACTGCTCGTAACACCTGCCTGTGGTCAAAGCTCTGATCAAACAGGGGATTCCTGTAAGACCTGGTTTTACCTCAGAGGTACTGCAGATGCAGTTTCTGTACGTCACCTCGCTGCCATACAGAGGTCAGATACTCCAGGCCACCTCCACACAGTTCACTCCACCAAAACCAGCACTTACAGCTGTGGCTCCTGTGAATAAGCATCCAACACTGGACAGCTTTGCACAAGAAAGGTCTATTCAAAGAGAAAAACAGCACATTCATGACTAAACATGAACCTCTCCAGCTCAGTAAATCACCACAATATCATAAATCAGAATTGGAAGTTTATCTTGAATTCCTGACTGTTGACACTTAAATATCAAACACTGCAAGTATTTCTCTTTAAATACCAACTAATTAAAACGTGAGGAAAACTGCATTTAGACACCTTCATTTCCAACACCAAGACATCCCCGTGGCAAAATGAGACTAAGCTAAAGCTGCAGTGAAGCTGCACGTAGTTAAGCAGAAGCACGAGGCTGCATTTAGATCAGTGGTGCTACCCTATTTACTACTATCTTACAGAGTGGGGCTGTGTAACACAGTCACATACAACCATCTGCCCACATGCACACAGTTGTCTTCTTGCTGATGGCCTCTGCTTGTGCAAACCTGAGGAACCAGGAGACTGTATAGATGTCAAAGTCTCCTGCAGGACTCACCTACACCTATTTTCCAGTGCTGCTAGATGGAGCATGGAGCACTGGGAGAAACTGATCACCAAGAGCTCTGCACAAGGACTGTTTCTCACCCTGCAAAAGCTGAGTTCTCAAAGCCTCTTTGATTCCCAACTCTTTTAAGAGGATGATGATTCCTATCCTTGGGGACCTCTGCTCAGCTACAGGCCCACAGCTTTACACATTAATACTGTGTCTCATCTCTTCGTTCTTATCAGCAGGGAGATTTTAGAAGAATTTAAGACCGTTGCTTAAAGAGCAGGACTTCAAATAGAACCTCTAATGCCAGCAGGAAAAGCTACAAATGAGCGCCTGGTGGGGACTAGGCTGCAGGTCTACTCAGTGCTTAAACACTAATTCAGCTCATCTGCACACGCAGACTGCAGACTACCCTTCAAAGCAGGTATCTTAATCAAGGAGCAATTAAAAGCTTCAGATGATTTTACGCAAAAAAAATTAGGGCAAGACAAGTGAACTTGGTTCAGAGCTGCCCACAGCTCACACACAGGCTGCACCAAACCAAGAACATCCCCACATGCAATAAGTTGAGGCACCGGGCAGCAGCTCACTGTGAGAAACACATCGGTGCCCCAAATGCAAATCCAAAGGGTAGAATGAAGCAAAAAAAAACAATCCCATAAATCTTTGGTTTTCATTGAGATCAGGAACAAACAATTTCAGGACAATTTTTGTCCCCCCTTATTCCAGGTTTGTTTTGCACCTTCCAACAAAGGACCGTCTGGACATTTCTGAATGGAGCCTGTGAAGCAAGTCCTAGGCAACAGTAATCAGTGAACCATTTCATTTGCCATTTAACTGTGTGCAGACTTGAAGCACTCCATGCTGCACTACAGGTGAAGATTCACAGCTTCCCCTTGACAATATAATCCAAGTTAAAATGTATTATAAATACTGTAGTTACAAAGGCTGCAAGGGGAGTTTTCATGAAGGAAAACCCCAACAGGTCAGAGCGTGCTGACTGCAAGGATACAGCATCTCTGGGAATGGAGATTTAAAATGAGATTAGACACAAGGGATAATCCCAACAGCCCATTCTGACCTGGGACAAATGTTCAAAACGTGCTCTGTTATAAAAGTAGCACGTAACCAACACAGCAGAAGAGCTTCTCAGATGCATCTCAAGGAGCACTCTGTGGTTTGGGCTGTTTTAGAGATTAAGGGGAGAGTGAACTGTTTGAACCAGTAACTGTATGCAGAAGCTACAATGTTAACCACAGGAGCACAAAAGCCACAAAGAAACAAACCTCAAATAATTATTACGAAAGTTATAAATGTAGCAGAGCTTAAACGACACTCCTTCAGTAGTTTAAATAGTTTAAAACAAAAAAAGTCACTTGCTGCAGGTAATTGATTTCCACAGCAAGATCCACAACTGGGACAAGACAGAACTTCTAATGGCTATTTTTAATTCTGCAGTGACAAAAAAGCCTCCATACAAACGTTATGCAAGACCATTAAGCTCTCTGCTCAGAACTGGCACCTTCATTCAGCGCACTTCACGTTCGATAGCATCACCCGAATCCTTAATGCCCAAATGCAGCACCAGCTGCAACAAGGCTATTGCTATGAACAGCAATAATGGGGAACAACCCAAAGCAAGCATCACACACTGAGTTTATGCATTATAGTTCCTCAGACACAAGCAGATACATGAAGAGAAATCAAAGCACACAGACAATCTAGACCGACAAGCTACTATGCTGCATGGTGTGTGAAACCCAAAGAGGCTGTAACCAAAGATGAAATAACTTGACATTTTGAGCCATTGCTCTTCTTCTTTATAATACTGGCCTCCCAGTATTCCATATACACCCTCCATGCTTAAGCCAGGCACGACAAGCATGTCCAGAGCTGAGTACTGTACAGATCTGCAGCTCACATACACACAGATGACCAAGTGAAGAACAATACAAGGTAATCTTGAAGAACATCCATGTCAACCTCTCCAAATATATCACAGAAAGATAGATTAATCTGTGACGATGAGCAGTGAGACTGACGAATTTCAGCCAAGCAACCTCCTATACAGTGCCATCCATTCAACCTCATCACATCGTGGCAAAAACACAACGCTCAAGAGGAAAAGAGATTCCTCTCAGGAACTACTGTCCTCCCGTGTAGAAGTTCTCTGTGAATTACTACTTCATCCTCCTCTGATTCCATTCGCTCCTTGCAGCATTGCTCAGGGTGCCTACAGTTGTACTCCATCCAGACTGTAATGCTCCAACCCGCATTCAAGAATACTGTGGGAGATGATATCAAAACACTTGGTACAAGTTGAGCTAAATGGCCTCTACTGCTCTTCCTCATCCACAAATACAGATTATGCATCACAGAAGACAACCAGGTATTCCTTACCCATGGTAAATCCATACTGACTGTTCCTTCACAAGCCCAGAAAGGTGCTAAAAAGAACTGCCCCACGACTGCTCCTGGGACCAAAGTGAGGCTGACCTGTAGTTGTCTGGATGATTCTTTGGGTCTATGCTGAAGACCAGTCCAACATGGGCCACTGTTCAGTAACCAGAGCCCTCCTTGCACCACCACAACATCCAAAGATGGCTACAACATGGCCAGCTCCATGGCCTTGGGTGCAGACCACCAGGTCCCACGGATGTACATGGGTCAAGTTCTCTTAAACAATCTCTAACCCTGTTTCCAGGTGCCTCTGGTTGTCATCCCCTCTTTGAAACTTAACTTCCAAACACAGAGGCCCAGGAGACCTTACCACTGAAGACTGAGCAAAAAAACAACATAAAAATCACTCATTCATTAACACATTCAGCAGAGTTCACTTTTCCTTCTTAAGTCCTTTATTGCTAATGGATAAAGCTACCTCATATTATCAGGAACACTGTAATAAACACTGTCCTGAGAAAAAGTAGCTGCTTCCACAATTCAAAGACAGAAACGCAGACTAACATAGCTGAGTTTATTCTGTCTGCATTCCAGGTTGTCACAGAAACCACAGGTCTCTTTGCAGGATGTAAAACCAGCTCACTGGAGAGGTGCATGACCCCATTTTTAATGTATTTGGCCAAAAAAAGAAAAGCCTCTCTCCCACTGCTGGCAAGGCTGAGTGAATTTAGCACAGGGAAGCCAACTGTTCAAAGAGCAAGCATAGGTCCTCCTGGAAAAGAACTTCAGTTTCATGGACAAGATTTTCCTGAGCTTTAAGTAGAAAGAATCTGGAATAAAGAACTCAGATTGTTACCCAGAGGAGATGCCAAGACTGCTCTAGGTACAGACAGAAAGAGGCTTTCTGGTGCCTCCATACTCCCATGGTCTTCACATGCACAATATCTCAGCATATCAGACATGAAGCAGCGATGAGAGAGAACTCTAAGCTGCTCTAAAGCTGTTCTAAAGCTCCCCAAGAGAAAGGAGAACCAAGGAACAAACTGCTGGCAGCCCAGCTAGCTGCTGCAGGCTCCTCACCATGCCACAGCAACAGCAGTGCCTGCTCTGCCTGGAAGCATAGCATAAACACAAGTACATTTAGCAGACTCCAGTCTCCCCTGCCCCCTTCTGGGAACAAGGTGGATTTGAAACCTTTCAGTATCTGTTTTCAATAATGAAAGTGTTTACGTGGGCAAACAACCAAAAGCAAACCAGAATGAGCCTCAAGCAGGATTCTCTTCAGTAAGAATATGGATATAATTAAAGCACATCACCTTCAGCAACACAGACAAGCTCGGGCTGGGTTTTCTTTCTCCACACACTGAAGCCACTAACAAACTCGTGCCTGCCAGAAGGCAGTCTGACAATCTGCTGCTGCTCCACAGTTATGACCAGGCCAGCTCACTCCTTGGGTCACGATGCAGATATGCAGTGCAGGCTCCTCGTCCTTCACCCCACTATCTCCACCACCTTCCCAAAATAAAAGGCAAGACAGCAACGACAACAGAACTTGCATGATGTGCATTAACTCCTCCTAAGCCTCCTCTACTGGCTCCGGAAATTACACTCTCTTAATCTGCTGAGCGAGACCTGACTTAAGCAAAAATCCCTTTGCAACAACTTGCCAACCCCGTGTATTTATCTCAAGATCTTAAATGCAAAAGACAAACAGAACTCATGAGGACTGGTGGAAAGAAAAAACAAAACACCACCACCTGCCTCTTCCTCACACTGCTAGCAATGGAAACATGCTAGTTTATCTGTATATTTTTGCATTTCGTTGCATTATGAGTTTTTGTTTCTTCTTCACCTCTATAGCACAGTACTGCTGCCCAGAAAACTGACCCAGCTAACCAAGCACTTTTCCTTTGCCTCTGCTTTACATGTAGGCTCCTGAAGAGGAAGGACAAGCAAACACATGCCCCCAGCATGAAGAGGGGAAAGGACTTCCCAAAGCAGCAGAGCAGTTACCATTAAGCCAACCAATTCAGGATTTGTAAAGAGAAACTTTTCTCATTTTGAAGAGACAGACCCTGCAGCAAACATCCAAGCACTCTGCCCAGTGAGCACACTGAGAACAGCTACGTGCTCTTTGCTCTCCTTGCCCTTTGCAAACTCAGCTGCCGAGGAGCAGGCGCAGGCTCCAGGACTCAGGAAGCAGCATGAATGTTTTGTTTCCTAGGAATTAGGACACCATCTAGATTTAAATCTATCAAGCCTGAGAGTTAAGCATCAAAGCAAAACAGCAGCAAGCAATGAAGAATCATCACATGCAAGCTAATCTCCTCTTTAGCGCCCTTCAGAATCCACATTTAATTTGGCTTGCTTCAAACTCGCTGTAAAGTAACTTCACAATTACTGTGATGTGCTGTGGGCTGTGACACTGCTCTGATCCATCTCCTCAGATCTATACACTGCTCTGCTCCTGAGCTGTTTAAGAATTAATTTCAGAAATGAACATCATTAGATAAAGGGGCTCCCAGCCAGTTCTTAAAGGAACTACAGGACCTCTGACTTCAGGAAATCCGCAGCGATGCCCATCCAGGACACTCTTTCTAAAAATAAAGAGGGCTAACCCAAGATCCAAACAAGCAAACACAGCAGTACTGCTCCCCTCCTCTCACTTCTGTCCAGAAACAAACGTGCTTAGCCACAATGCAACCTTACCTCTGCCTCCTGCCACCCCTACACCACATCACAGTAACGTTCTGACCCGACAAACTCCGGCCAAAACTAAAGAACATATACAAGTAGCAGGCTTGAGCAAAACCAGATGAATACTGTGACTTGAATGCATTGTCTGAATAAGCTCCACCTATCCCTGCAGGATAAGAAAGGCAGAACAGTAAGCTTCACAGCCTCGTGCCACCTGCAATTTCACTACCCACGAGGGCTCTCATCTGACAGACCCAGGCAGATACACAGACAAATTTTTGCTGCCAGTTGAGCTCGAGTGTGAAAAGGCAGGGAGGTGACTGGCGTTGGAATCTTCTCTTTCTTTGTCTTACCATGAAGGCAAAGCTGAACAAATACTTTGTTTCAGCTGTAAGCTCCCCTGGCTAGAAAAAGACAGCATTTTATTTGGCAGGCCCTTGATTGCATCACGGGGTCTTATCACACAGCCCAGCTGTTGTCTGATCACTGGGAAAGCAAAGAGAAATACAAAAAGCCTTACACCTTCCCACTGTAGTTAACAGGTCACGAGTGCCCAGCTGTCACCTGGATGAAGCAAGATGCTACAAAAGAAAAGCAGGGAGAGGTTACTGGTGTTGGTGCTTCACTGAAGGCTTCAGCACCCTCAGCCAAGCCACTCAGCACTGGCACGCTTCAGCCAGCTGCATGTCAAGAAGGAACAGCAGAGCAGTCAAGTAAACTCGATGAACTCTGGAGGTCCCTTCCAACCCCTACAATTCTGTGATAAACTGCTGAAAAGACTGCAGTTTGGAGATCCTTTTATTTCTAGCAATCCTTTGCATTCCAGTTCAACTTAGTCTTACTTGATATTTAACTTTTCATGATTGCTGGAATGTTTTGCCCCAGTCCATGAACTACTGAACAGAGATTGCTAATACCAACTAAAATTAGGGCAGTGCTTGCACATGAAAGCAGTGCTGCGTTTCATGCTTTCACAGAGAGCAGTGCTGCGTTTGGCCAAAGAATCAAATGCTTTAGCTACTTTTCTGCTCAAAATGGCAGAAACAGAAGAGGACCATCTAGAAGCACGTCAGCTCCACGGGAAGATTTACGAGCACAAAAGCAATACTAACCAAACAAATTCACTTTGTTCTGCTACACAGTCCTGTGCCAAAAGAAAAGGAGCAGCTGTTATGTAGCAGTTCCTCCTGCTAACGTAGCTACAAGGCACTAACACGAAACCAAACCCAGGGGTCTGTTAAGCAGCAGAGAGGCAGAGAAATGCAACGCAGCCAAACGTGCTGTGCTCCACAGCCCAACACCAACCAGTGCCCAGGACGTGGCTTCACTTATCACCTGAGAAAAGGGAACTGCAGGATGCTCTACTGTGCTGAGTGGACAGTTGTTGTGAAATAAATACGAGGTCTGTGGGGAGAGGTAAAAGCTTTTTATGAGACCAACTGAGAGATGGCTGCTGCTGTGCCCCCTTCCTCTCCCTTTTTTTAAATTGCTGATGAAAAAATGGATTAAACTGGATAAGGTGAATATTGGGGCTCTGTTTTTCTAATACTTATTTCCTTCAGCCCACATGCTGCTCTCAGCAGTGAAAAAAGCCCTCATACCACTGCTTCCCCTCTCAGCACCCAAAGCAAAACAAGCTTTACTTCAAAAGCCTGGCTCTTCATTGCAACTGTATCTACATTAAGGGATCCCAGCAGCAGAACCGCACCAGACAAGGGTGAACCTGCTGATGAATGCAGCTGTCCCAGTCTGTAGTAGAAATGACCTTATAGGCACGTCCACAGGGATTTAAAGCCACATAATCACACTGTAAATCCACACCCCTTACTTGTTATCATTTCATTTTCCTAAGCAGATGACCCTTAAGGGTCACAAGAAAAGTCGAGCTACAGCTTCTGAACGTGAGATCTGTTCATTCTAACGCCTTCCATGTAGAAGCACTAAAAGCCTGCATGTTATCTTGTGTGATGAACCCACCTACAAAAAGCAGAAGGAAAGAAAAGTCTGAGCACCTTTCTTGTTAGATCCAGCTCAGCACTAGGGAAAAAAAAAATCTGGTTGTATTCTGATTGAATTCTTCTTGTCCTTACTGCATGCAAGGAAACAGTGCCAGGAAACACGGGGATTAAAGTGCAATATTTCACTTTTCAAGTCAGGGCATAAAAATAAGGCAAAAATCCTGTCACAGCAAACGTTTTAGACAAAAGTCAGGCATTACAGCTGGTGCTTAATGTCAGTAAAGTATATATAAGATCTGAGGGCGCCTAAAGCTAAGGCAGCAGATTTAATCTGACACTGCCTACAAGGCTAAAGAGAACTTCATACAAGGATACTCTCACTTTCCTAGTGATGATTCTAAAAATCCAGTGTGGCAAAGCATACAGAAGATCCTCAGGGAAGGGGTTTCGATAGGGGCCTTCTGCTGTCATCTGCAAGATGCTCAGATTGAAAACCTGGCAGCTGTCAGAGTACCTCCAGAGCTGCTCTGTGGCCTGCAGAGTGCTTTGGAAGGTGAAGGGCAATGAATGAGCAGACAGCCCCAGCCACCTGTGTGACAACAAAAGGCAATCCGAATCCGAGGGCGCTTTCTCAGAGGATACACAAGTTGCACAGCTAGTCACAGCTCCAAGCTTGGCGAGATGCTATGCATTCTGAAGGGCAAAAAACAAAACTTGGCATGTGAAACATCTGCAATACCATAGCAGTGTCATCCTTTGGTGCTCTCTTCCCAGTGATCCGGAGAAACAAGGGTGGTGCAGAAAGAAAAATAGCCAAGGGTATAAAGGTGCTCTTGGATGCCAGAACAACAATCACTGAACACAATTCCTTCGTCTGTATTTTTAAGCTCTTCCTAAATAGAAGAGCCCTGTAATGCTTCAGATCTTTGTTACTTCTCTCCTTACACCATATGCTGAGACTGGACAGCAGGTGTGTCAGAATACCCCAGCACAGCAGCCAGTTCAATTCTGAAGGCCTGGAACACAAAATCCTTTCTTTTCAGAATAAGTAAAGACTCAGGTAAACAAAGCCTACATTTAACCTCCCGTTCACTGCAGCAGCTGGAAACAAGTTCTTACAGACACCCCCCAGGTCACAAATTTCCAGTACCTTATCTAGATGTTAAGCTGCTCAGCAGAGCTCAAAGCTCTTTCCAGCAGGCTTTGCAGAATACCAGTTAGAACTGAGGCCACCATCTAAGTAACAGAGTTCTGAAGCCAAAAGAGAATTCGTTTGTTACAGCTGAGCTCCTGTCAGACAGCATCTATTAAAGCAAAATACCTGTACACATACACGTAGGTCACCCCAAAAGCAGCATCTCCTATTTATTTCCACAGGAACTACAACAGAAGAAAAGATTACATATGGAACCTGCTTGGCTTTGGGGGGGAGGGAGGATGAACTCCAGAGCTCCCTTCCAGCCCCTGTAATTCTGTGACAGCTGTGATTAACAGCACAGTAACATGAATACAGTCTAACTTAACTAGAAGAATAATTAACAGATTAGTTTTCTGCAGGAAAAACAGCAGTACAGGAAACATCACTTTACACAGTGCCTGGAAAATAAAGAGTAAAAGCTGTTCCAATTTTGCAGGGTACAAAACAGTGCTATTTATCAGACAGGCTAAAGCAGTTAGTGGTTTTCTCAGTTCTATACAGGATGTTTGAAATGTGCCTGATAATGCTTATTGATTCAGGTTTAGCTATGAATTTTAGTAAGTGTATTTGGGTCAGTGTTCATGGTAAGAACTGCAGAAAAAGAAATTAGACTTGAATTACACGAAGCAGCTTTATGCCCAAAGAAAATGTCACTTTTACAGCTCGAGAAAAAGCATCAGACTCAGCCCAAACAGGAAACAAAGCAAAACATCCCAACGTCCCCAAAAGTAAGAACACTTGAAGACAGTCACATTTCATCTCGGCAAAACCTGCATGTTTGTGATTAGCCTGGAGTGGAGTTTACACACAAATCACAGTCTGGAAAAGTGAAGTATTCCTTCTGTTAAGAAAGGAGCACTGGGAGGGCTTTCCAAAGCTCCAGGCCTTTGCTAGTTTTGCTACAACCCACAGTGCTACAACACAAGGGAGCAGTTACACTTCACACTCTGCAATACCTTCAGTGTCTTCATCCTAGCTGTTCTTTGGTTGTTTCTCCACACAGGACCATGCAATCCCCCAGGCCTCGCTCCCAAATCCTTCCTGCTTTAAATAACTCACTGACATCTGCAGACACTGCTGTGCTGATTCTGGTGCTCGAAGCTGCTTATCCCTGTCGTTAGCTGTAATGAGATCACAGCCGTCTCCCCACACACGCTCAAGCAGCTTGGGCAGTTCAGTCAAAGGATGCAGAACAAGCAGCCCTTACCCTGTCTTAGTGCCCTTCCAGTATTGCTAAATTCACTTTGTGAAATGCTTGAAAACACTTTGATACCAACAGGTAATCTGAATTCAAGTTGATGTGCTGTTTTTAAGTGGACAGCTTTAGGAAGGAGGAAATACAACTCACTATACAATACAAGGGGGAAAAAGAGCAACGTCACAGCAGAATGTAAGAGCTACACAACTGCTAGTCTTTAAATAAGCACCACATCTGCTGCAAGACAGCAGTGACAGACACAGGAGCATCTGCAGCACAGCCACCGTAACACTCCTCTCCCTCTCCCAAGAAGGCAGTTGTGGAGTTTGGCATCCTTGGTTGCACTTCAAAGCAGCAAACACCACAAGTTGCACAGCCCTGAGACCTCCTCACCAAAGAAGAGATCTGTGCAACACAACCACTACCAAAAATGGGGCCTCCTGAGGTCAGTCAAGCCTGGTGGTAAACAGATACTTATAACACAGGTAGTGCTACTGAGTCGTATCTTCGTTAATAAAGAACTGGTGGAAGACAGCAGGTATGCCAGAGCCTCTTCTGAATTCAGAAGAGCACAAAGTAGCCTCGCAGCATGGAAGACCAACACACCAAGCTATTGTACTCCAAACTCAAAACAGGAAGAAGGTAGGGAAAAAAAAAAAACAAAAAAAAAAAAAAGACAATAATCAAATCCTGAAATCAGTATTAAGGTAACACAGCTGCATTCAGCCGCCAAAACAGCCAGAGTTGCTAATGCATCACAGATTCAGCTTCCAAAACCTGGCAGCTTAGTTCTTATCATAAAGAATTGTGTCATTTAATTGATTACAAGTTAATAAATAGTGAGCCTTTCATTCCCAGTTAGTGCTTTTATGGGGATTCCTGTAGTTTCCTCTGAAAATAAGAGCATCCTTCCCAGAAACAATATCTACACATACCATAAGGATACAATGACAACACGAGAAGTATAAAAGCAAGCAACTGATTTTTCTTTGCATGATATTTAATGCGGCTGCATTTGTGTTCAGGGCAAAACAGAAAAGTTACCTTAGAGATGTTACCCAAACTCTCTGTGTTGAACAGTCACCGGGACGTGGAGCCAACCTCCTGCAACCAAGAGGGCGCGGGGTGCCAGAAGCGAGTCAGCCTGCAAAACGTTGTATGGAAACAAGTTAACGAGGAGCAGCTCAGCCTTTGTTTAGATCTTCACCTGCTTCATCAATCCACAACGATTGAGATCACACCCTCCTTCAAGGCCGGGACCTGAATTCAAAGTGAGCTCCTTTCAGGACACAAATACTCTCATGTACCGATCAGGGCTCTGACAGCTGCTCTTCATTAATTTATAGGGACTGCTGCCCCCCAGATGACTCCTCCAGCCATCAGCTGATCGTTACCAACCAGCAGGTGAAGCAAAAGAGAGCGCACGCCCGCTCTTCATCTGGCCTGGTTCACAACACAGCGCTCCAATGGATATTAACCAAGAAAAATTATGTATTAAATGGTGGCAGCTGACCAGGAACTGCTGCAGCCCCTAATACCAGGGAGGTAACTTGTGGCAAAGCAGCAAGACAGCTGGTGGAGGAGATAACCTTTCCAACTACAAAAGCTAAATCAGACACAGCTTATCTGTCAGAGCTCTGAACCATGCTTAGTAACATCCCGTCAGGACAGGCAAATTATATTCCAACTTTCTTTGCTGCGTTTATCAGATTTGGTTGGCCCTGATCTTCTATTAATACAATTATGGCAGTTACACCCATGCTGCCTTTAAACAGAACCAACTGCAGTCGTGCTAACGGTACTGTGCATATCGTGATACGGAGGCACCTTCTGATAGAGAACCTTATCTCCTTGTTCTGGAATAAGTGCTGGAACAGCTGTCCAGAGGGGCTGTGGATGCTCTGCTCCTGGAGGCGTTCAAGGCCAGGCTGGATGGAGCCCTGGGCAGCCTGGTCTGGTATTAGCTATGGAGGTTGGTGGCCCTGCATGTGGGGTTGGAGCTTGATGACGCTTGGGGTCCCTTCCAACTCAAGCCATTCTGTGATTCTCCCACGAGAATGGGATAACATCATTCCTTGTAAGTGAAACTGACCATATACTGACAAGGGTTATGCAAAACAACAGCTTAAGCATGCAAAATAACAGTTTAAGCTTAGCATGCTTGTTTCACACAGTTATTGCCACTCAGAATACATATAGAAAATAAAAAGGCAAATAACTTGCTCCCAGGTACTACCTGCACCTGAAAGGAACTACATAGGAAGCACAAGCACCCCAACAAGACAATTAGGAGAACTGCGTCCATTAGAAAGTGCATCTACTAAACCAGCATGCTGGGAAAGCCAAAAATAACAGCTGCTGCCACATCAGAACAGCTAAAGCACTGTGTACAGGCAATGCCTGCAAAACAGAAACTAAGCAGCCATGCAGACACTTCCTCTTCCTCCCCCACCACCCTTATGACAGCAGCAACAAACCTGAGATTAAACACTTGCCAGCATCCTGCTCTGCATTCCTGTCACACCAGGAATACAAAAAGGAGACTGCCAGCTACTGCTATTCGCATCTGAAGGGTCCCTTCAGTTTACAAGTCATGTAAATAGTCAACCTGATTCTTGCAGAGGTTTCTGTCACATTTTCTTTGTTCTTTTCACTCCTTCCTCCAGCTCACCCATCTCAGTTCTCAGGAGGGAACTCCTTGCATTTCGTAGCCCAGCTTTTAATCCGTTCTTTCTCAAAGAAAGAAGCCAGAAATTACAGACATTCCTTTTAGCCAAGTCATACAGCACAGACACAGAGTAAGGGCTCTGCTGAACTGCCACACATCTGCAAAGGTCACAGGTCAAGTTCAAACCTACACCCTGCCCAGCACCACAACTGGACTGACACTGCCAACAGCAGAGAAAAAACACTCAGGCTGCAGCTTCCTGCCAGCAATAACCTGCAGCCTTCCAACACCCTGCAGCCCAGCATCACCACTTAACTTTGCTGTGTGTATCAACCATCCTGAAGCTAACTGATGGTGGATGGACTGGGGGAACCTGGTCGCAGTGCGTTAAGTGCCTGGGTTATGGCCCAAAGAAGGTCTTCATCAGGCATTCTACAGCTTCAACCAAGAGATGTGCCTGCTCAAGAGTAAAGGCCGTCCATATTGAACTTCAGGCTTAACACCCGTGCTTCTTACTCGAAACACAACCCACGAGACAGCATGCTCCACCTCATAACCCACTCACCAGTTCCACGGCAACCTCGAGAAACAGACAAACAAACGAAGAGACATCTCAAACGCAATCAAGATCTGGACAGGCCTCTGGTGATCTATTAAAGCAGGAGGCTGTAAGCAGATGGTCAGCAGCCAGCTCCCAGCCTGGGCAGGGCTCATCACCTCACGCTCATCGGGCTTCACAAGGTCACGTTTTCAGAGGTTAATAAATGTAATAAGCGCCACACGTGGGCGAAGGAACAAGAGAAGAAAACACTAGGAAGCTTAGCATAGACAAGAATAGCATGGAACTGCATGATTAAGAACAAACTATAATGCTTGTCGGGGAGGCTAATTAGCTGATTAAGGCTGCGGGTACAACTTCAGCTAGGGCATTTTTTGACCAGAGTGCTTGCTACTTTAACCTTGACTTCACAATACTGGCAATGGAAACGCGCAATTCTGTTGCCTTGTACAATCTGCCACTCGAGGGGGGATCCCCCAGTGCACATCTAATCTTGATTTTGCCCTCCAGCATATTTTGGAAATAAGGTCATGCCCAATATTGCCATCCTTATGATGAAGCAGATCATGGTACTACTCACAAAAGCAGGAGGAAAGAAGTTTGGTCAGGGAGAATGTCTTTAGTTCCCTGGTCAAACTGGTAAGGCACAAACAGCAGGGAGAGGGCATGACCCTCCTGTTGGCTGCAGGCTTTAATTACATGAGCTCAAAGCAATAGGAGCTACGTGGAGAAGGTGGCACAAAATCCCCAGTGACTAGAAGCAGATCCTAGAAACCTCTCTCACCTCACCAGTGATTCACGCTCTCTTGCTCCTTTTCAACATCAAAAACACACAAAACTGCCACGAGGGACTTGCTGGATATCCAGAGCATCAACCACCCAAGCAAAAACACATGCTCAGAAGAGGCCCCTATCCTTCCCAGTCCTATGGTCTTCAGAGATCCCACTTACAACACTGTATATACTGACTTCTGCCTCAGGGAGCCAAAGCTCACTGCCCCTGCTCTACCTGAAGTCCTTATAAGACAGGAAGCAGAGGCCACGCCATGAAAAGGACACACCAAGTCAGCCCCATAGGCTCTAACCAGAACGGAACAGGTTGCTCATTCAAACACCTGGAAACGTTTGTGGTGAAAAAGCTAGGATGAGAATGAAATACTTCCTAAAGCCACTGGATGAAAATTTAGCAATAGGAAAACTCAAAAGACAGAAAACATGAGCTTTATGTAGTTGACACATCAGCCCCGCGATGTCTTGGTACATAATGAGTTCACACTTAATCTTTTCAAAGTGCACCACTGCTTCCAGCTCTAAAATAGGGCACTTACCCCAGGGCAGTGCTAAGCTAACACAGCCACAGGGAAACACCCCTCAACATCAGTGACAAGGAGCTGTTATGTAGGATTAAGATGTCCCACAGTAGGCCTGTTTAGGTTAACGGTGATGACGCCTAACAAATGATGCACCCAATTCTAAATCAAGCTCCTGACAGGCTTTCAGGTAAAGGCAGCTTGCCCAAAGCCTCAGCCCAGCAATCCAGAATAGAGTATTCTTCTACCTTGAAGCCCTGACCGTTAGCACACAGATCAGTCACCTGGTCAGACACGTTGCTTCAACAGATAAAGATGTTACAGTGCAGCTCTTTGTTAGACATGCCGCCAGCCAACCCGACACAGCCCAGCCAAGAGATGCACACCACTACGGCATCATACAGCGCTCCGTTAGCAAAGCCCAGCCCCGGGATTCAGAAACACCGAGCTGGGACAGCCGGCTGTGAAGGGAAGAAAGCAGAAACACGCAGGACAGGCCGGCATGACAAAAGCAGCACACAGTGAAGCACGCCGTTGGGGGCTTTGCTGATTCAGAGCTCTAAGATGGAGGGGCACGGAGCCTCGCAGCAGCTCGGATACAAAACCGAGCCCATCCCAGCCGCGCTCACACACACACGCGCACTGGGCACGGCGGCCGCTCGGACTCGCGGATCCCCGAGCACAGCCGGGGCAGCGCCGGCCCGACGGGAGGAGCGCTCAGCTCGCTGCCCGCGCCGCTCCCTCACCATGCCGCTCTCATGGCACCGCCGCGCTCCGAGGGCTCCTCGCCGCACGCAGCCTCTGCAGAAGGAAGGGCACAGAGGGAGGGCCGCTAGGGCTGCCGCCGGGCTCGCCGCACGCCGGGATCCCCCGACCTCCAGCCCCAAACGGACCCGGCCAGGCTCCTCCCGCCGCGCCCGGACCCCCACCCCTTCCCGCTCATCCACCACGCCGCCGCGCCGCTCCCCCCGTCCCATTCCAACCCGTCCCGTCCCAACCCATCCCACCCCATTCCCTCCCCTTTCTCCTCGCGGGGCCGCGCTCCGTGCCCGGCCCTCAGCTCAGCCCGCCTCGCTCACCGGGGCGGCTCCGCCTGCCCGGCCGGGGGCTGGCAACCCCGAGCCCCCAGCGCCGCCGCCCGCTCCCCGCCGTTCGAATCAACAACAAGATGGCGGCCGCCGAGGGGGCGGACCCCAGGGGCGCGCCGTCATAGCAACCGCGCCGTCCAACGCCCGCCCCGCCGCGCTCTGCGGCAATCAGCAGCCGAGCCCCTCCCGCCGGGGCCGAAGCGGGCGCGTTGATAGGTCGGAACAGACGTCAGTCAAGCCTAAAACCGCCCCGCCCCTTTCCGAGCGCGGACCGCCTCCGGATGGCCGCGCACGTTAGGCACACGTGACACCCCCCGACGGCCCGCCTCCCCGCAGGGCGCGCCGTCTCATTGGCCACCAGTGGGAGGACGCCGGACCAATGGGCGCTGCGCAGCGAGCGCGGGCCGCGGTGGGAGCCCCTCTGTGGGCACGGCCCGAGGAGCGGAGCGCAGCGGCCCCGCGGGGAGGGCGGCCGTCCGGGCACAGTACCGCCCCGTGGCCGCGCCTCGGTTCTGCCCTCTCGGCTCCCACCCGGCTCCGCTCGAGGCGCCGACCTCCCTCCGCTTCCCCAGGGCGCCCCGCGGCAGTGACGGCGCGGCGCGCGGTCCGTGCACTGTTTAATGTCTGCGCCCCGCGCACGGCGGGCGCTCGGGATCCCCGTCCCGCGTGGGGTGCTCAGATCCAGCGCCGTGCCCCGGTGACGCTGTTGAACAGATAGTCCCTGCCGGTCCCTGCGGGGGGAGCGGCGCTCAGCCCGTGCCCTCGGCCCCGTCCTCTCACCCGGGGCGCGGCGCTCACGTGGGTCGTGCGCGCGGCCGTCGAAGGGCTGCGGTGCCGAGAGGGACGGGCTGCGGGCGGCCGGGCGGCTCCGCTCCTCCTCGCGGGCGCTGCTCTGCGCTGCCGCGTCCCGGGAGCTGCGGGGGGAAAAGGGGGGAAGGGAGGGCGCTCCTCACCCGGGAGCGCGGGTCCCGCCGGACGGCACCCCGGGTGGCTCCGAGCCACGTCGCGTAGCGCTGGGTTATGTAGCTGTAGGCGGCCATCGGCCACCCCGAAGGCTGATGTGGCTCCTTGTCACTATACGGGTGCCTGCTGTGGGCTGGGATGACTCTGCTGCCCCTCAGACTCTCCCTCCACAGCCTTTCAAAGCTCCTTGTCACCCCTTTCTCCAGCCGGTGTCAGGAACAACCCTCGCATTGCACTGTGCCACCCTGCACAGTTTCTGCCCCCAGCCTGGCCACTGGCACGGCCATTCCCTGGTAAAACCGCCATCCCTGCGCTCGTTGCTCCGTGCCCTTACTCTAAAGCAGAGGCTGCTCCTCAGAGCAACTCCCTGGTGACATCAACATCCCCTCCCCAAGTGCCACGTCTCCCCACACGGCTGCAGGGACACCACGGGAGCCTTCACCACTGCCCAGCACCCACCTCTCACTCAGAAGCACCTTGCTGAGGTTTCGGCTGCTGCAGGAAGAACAGAAAGCAGCCCTGAGCCGCCACCTCACTGTGCTGTGCCATGCTGCGGGCTGGGGCTCACCTGCGCAGCACACTGTGTGCCACACAGCACAGGCTGGCCAGGAACAGGGCGCTGGTTGCAGTCAGCACTGCCACAAACCAAGCTGGTGGGAGCCAAGTCAGCTCCGTCTGCCTGACCACCAGTGGCTCCTTCTGCAGCGTCTGCAGAGGCAGAGGTGAGGGGCCAGGTGGTGTCCCAGCCTGAGGCACCCCGGGCCATGGGATGCTGCTCACCGTGTGCAGGGTGGTGGTGCTGGGTGGCACTGGGGTGCTGTGGGGTGTGACGTGCACCACCAGTGCCAGCATGGTGCTGCGGCGTGGGGACCCACTGCTGCCCCACACCTCCACCAGCAGCACGAATGTGCGGGGCTCAGCCAGGCCGGTGGGGATGTAGGATAGCACGCTCCCCTCCTGCCGAAAGTGCCCATCCTCATTGCCTGCATAGGAGGGTCTGCTCAGCACCCCGGCCGTGCTGAAGAGACAAATCACGGTGCTTGGCTGTTCCTCACCTCCGACAATGGCATAGGACAGCGTGGTGCCCTCCGGGTCCCCACTGCACACCAGGTGGGTGACAGGCTGCCGGCTGCCTGTCCCAGCTGTGATTCTCAGCTCCTGCACCTCCGGGTTGCACAGTGGTGCCCGTTGAGGCATGGCCTGCCGGGAGCAGAGGTGGCTCAGCTCCATCCCACCCGGTCCCCATGGGTACCTCCAGCCCAGAGCCACCCCTGGGACAGCCACAGGGATGCAGCACAGCGTCCTGCACCGGTGGCACCCCGGCATCACGCTCACACCTGCAGGCGCACGGCCACATCACACAGTCGGCTCCTCCGGTTCAATGGGTCCAGATCATTGTGGGTGTCCGTCAGCCGCACCGTCAGCCGGTAGCCAGCGCGCCGTGGGGGGCTGAGGGGCCCCACCACACGGATCTCACCTGTGGGGTCGTGTGAGCTCTCTGGCACCCGTGGGTGCTGTGGGGCAGGGGAAGGGCTGGGCACTCACCGGTGCGTGCATCGATGGAGAAGGGCTGTGCAGGGCCAGTGCCCCCCTCCAGGCTGTACTCGAGGCTGTCCGGTGGGTGGTCACGGTCAGTGCCAACCACGCGCCCCACGATGCTGCCAAAAGGTGCTGTCTCTGACACGGTGAATATGATGCCATTGGGGCACTCCGGTGTGAATTCATTGACGGGTATCACTGTCACAAGCACGGGTATGCGGGCTGCACAGCACACAGCAGCTCAGCTGCGCTGGCACCATCCCATGGCCCACACTGCACTGGGCACGCTCCATAAGGACACTGGGACGGTGCCACACTGGTGCCTTAGGGGTTGGGCATCACTGGGGCCACAGGAGAGGAGCATTTCCTCCGCTGTGTGTTGATTTGGGGGTCAAAGGGAGCTTTGCACATCTCTACTTTGACCTTCCCCAGGGCAAAGGGGACAAGGGCACAGGATGCAGGGGATATGGGCACTCACTGCTCCTCAGAGGCTGTCCCCCGGCTGTCACCACGATGGTGGCCGTCAGCTGGAAGCCCACAGCAGCCATTGCCTCGGTGTCATAGTCCAGAGTGGTGTTGACCTGCCAAGCCATGGTGTCCTGTAGTGCTGGGCATCCCCCAGAGCCACAGCCTGCCATGCCGCTGGGTGCCAGAAGGACCCTGCTCCCCCAGTGGGGGCTCACCAGCTCTGGCCCCACACACCTTCAGCTGTGGCCCCTCCATGTGGAAGTGGGAACGAGAGCCTGGTGGCCCCTCCAGCGTGTAATGCAGGGACCCGTCATCGCCAGCAGGGTCAGTGCACCTCAGTGTCACCAGCGTGCTGCCAGGGGACAAGGTCTCACGCACCTGGGACCTGTGTGGGAGTGGCTGCTGCTCAGCTCCACTTCCCAAGCACTGTGGAGCATCACCCTCAAAACCCTTGAACCATACACATAGAGGGCTGGCACACAGGATGGTGCCCGCTGGTCTGTCCCCCTCACGGTGACATTGAGCACGATGGTGTCCTGGTCAGAGGGCTGCAGCGCATTGTATGCCTGGATGAGGAGCTGTGCACCGGCCACCTCCAGCCGACGCGTGCTGCGGATCTCACCCGTCACTGCAGGAGGTGGCACAGCCTTGAGCCAAGCACAGGGCTGGGGACAGGGCAGCCACGGGGACCCTGCCACCATGCTCACTTTCATCGATGGTGAAGAGCGCTGGTGACGTGGGAGCGAGGATGGCGTAGCGGATGTTGGCCCCGCTGGCACGGACCTGCGTGACCACTACCAAGGGACCAATGCCCTCTGGCACCACCACGTCCTGCTGCGGAGCACTGCGGGCACAGCGGGCAGTGTGGCACAGCCTGGTGCTACCAGCACCCCCACCACCCACCCAGCCTCACTCACAGGATGGTGACACGGGGATGGTGCGATGGCAGCACTTCCACCGTCACGACCCCACTGCAGTTCTGCCCATGCCGATCCATCACCTCTATCTCCAGCCTGAATGTCTGCGAGCAGCACAGGGGTGGCTGTGAGACAGCCAGGAGTGACACTGCCATCAGGGATGGGGATGGAGATGGGGACAGGAATGAGGACTGGGATGGCAATGGAGTTGGAGGATAGGGATAGGATGGAGGCAAGGATGGAAATGGGGTGGGGTCAACAATGAAGGAGGAGACAGGCATAGGAATGGGGAGGGAAATGGGCAGGATAGGGACAGGGATAGAGGCAAAGACTGGGGATGGAGAAGGCCATGAATAGGGCTTGGGTTAGGAATAGGAATGAGAGTAGGGATGAGGATGAGGAGACTGGCATGGGGATGGGAACAGGGACAGGGATGAGGATGAAGTCAGGAATGCAAATAGGGGCAGGGATGGGATACAGAAGGGGACAGAGCTGGGGGTAGGGACAGCAAGAGGAGAGCTGAGCACTCCTGGGGTCTGCCTGAGGGGACCAGGACACAGGGCTGTGTGTGGTGCCAAAGAGGCAATGACGGTGCTGTCAGAGTGGGGACTCGTGCCCACCTGGGTGTCCTTGCTGGGGCTGAAGCCACCATCAGGCGCCAGCACCAGGCCCTGATGGGTCAGCGTGAGTGGTGTGCCGCTATTTCTGAGCTGGAACTGTCAGAGGAGAGATGAGAATTCCATCCCTGCGCCTGGCTGTCCCCAGGGTCTGCTCCCTTTGGGAGGCTGTGGGACACGGCACAGCTGGCACTCACCATCAGCCTGCCCTGTGGCTGAGCCTGCACCGCATACAGGGGCGAACGGGGTGCCACGCCTGCTGACACCCGCACCACGTCCCCACCAGCGCTGGCAAACGGGAAGCCACAGCGCAGCGCCTGCCCCGATGTCACCCGCACAAACAGCTGCCCCCGTCACCTCCTGCTCACCAGGACAGGCAGCGCGCAGCACCAGCGCGTACCAGTTCACCTGGTGGGCATCGAGCTCTGCGCCGGCACGCAGCGTCACCTGTGTGGGGACACGCTGCTCAGCAGGGTGCCACACGTTCCAGTTCTGCTCCCTGCCCCCCAGCCGTACCTCCGCCCTAAATGAGGAAGCAGGCACACCATCGGCACTGATCGCAACGGGGTTGAAGGGGTGGCTGGGATCGGCGTTGCGTGGGGTGACACTGGAGCCCACAGGGACAGCGGACTCGACGCGCTGCAGCGTGACGTCAGGGCTGCTGCTGGCATTGCTGCAGGACGCAGCCACCTCGGCCACGCAGGCGCCCGGTGCAGCGTCCTCACTCAGTGTCACTATGCGTGGCAGGTCGGGCAGGGCTGGTGGGACACCCCAGGATTGGCCTCGTGTGGCCGCTGCCACCAGCAGCTCGCATGGCTGTGTCAGGGAACTGGGTCCTGTCCCCCGTCCCCATGGGGGTATGGGTGGCCCCGCCGCTCTTACCTGCTGACTTTACAAAGGTCCCTGCAAAGAGCAGAGTGTCACTGCAGCCTGCCAGGCTGTCCCTGCAGTGCCCCAAGGGTGCCTCGGAGATGTCCCCAAGGTACCCCAGATGTGTCCCAGATTCTGAAGCTGCCACCCCCCGTGCCCATCCTGGGGTGGGCACCCGGGGGCACCCGGGGCACCCTGTTGTCCCGTTCCTCTTCTTTTAGTTCCTTTGGGTGCCGTTGAACCTCAGGGTGCCTACCTGGGGCATGGAGGAGGAGGAGGAGGAAGGTGAGGTGTCCGTACGTGCCCATGGCTTGGCAGCTGTTTGGGACAAGCTGGAGCGCGTTGCCACGGGAGTCGGGCACCACCCATGCCCGGCGTCACGCCGGTCACCGCGGCTCCCAGCCCAGCCCCGGGGTGGGAGGGGGTCAGGTCACGGCCCCGTTGCGGCCGCCGATCCACGCCGCGCCTCGGGAACCGGCAGAATTATCGGGCGGCTAATTGTAACCCTTCATTAGCAAACCAGAGCGGCTAATAGCCGGCAATTAACAGGCGCTGGCGGAGCGCGGGCGGGCGGAGGGTCTCCGCTCCCCTCCCGCTCGGAGCCCGGCGCCCGTAACGGGGCCGCCTCGCCCCGCGGGTCGTGTCCGGGCGCGCCGAGCGGGGCCCCGGGGCGGCGGGCGAGGCGGGGCGGTGCCGGTGCCGGTACGGCCCGAGCTCACGTTACGGCGGTCCCATTGGCTGCGGCACGCGGGGCGGCGCCGCGGCGGGAGGCGGCGGGCAGGGCCGGGACTGAGCCGCGCTCCGCTGCTCCGCGGGGCCGCGGCCGCTCCGGCACCGGCACCGGCACCGGGAGCGGGGCCGGGCCGGGGATGCACAGCGCCCGTCTGGACGGCGGCCTCGGGCAGCGCCGCGTCGAGCCGGTGAGTGCCGCGGGGTGCGGGAGGACGGACGGGTCGCGGCGTGTCGGGGCGCGGGGCCGCGAGTGACATCAGCGCGGTGACATCACGCGTGGGAGCACCGCGCGCGGGACGCGGGGCGCGGGCGGGGGGCGCGAGGCCGGAGGGGAACGAGCGGCGAGCTGTCAGCCGCGGCCCCGACCCGAGCGGCACCGGGAACCGCGGAGCCCCTCCCGCCCCGCGCCCTCCCAGCGTCCCACGGCTCCCGCGGGACAGGGTGGTGCGGGGCGGTGGCGCGGCGCCAGCTGGGACCGGGGAGAGGGAGAAGGGAGAGGGACGTGGGGACAGGGGAGAAGGGACGGGGCGCTGCTGCGGACGGTGGGACAGGACGCTGAGCGGGCCGCCCTGCGCGCTCGGCTTTCCGCGAGAGGGAAGCGGACGTAACAGCCAGCTTTTGGGCTCAGACAATAGGAATTCAAGAAAGAGGAGCGGCCCGGCCGCGGGGACGGGGCTCTCCTTCCGCTGCCGCTCGGCAGCGCTCCCCGTTCCCTCGCCGCTCCTCAGCCCCGCGCAGTCGGGGTGCGAGCGGGCCCGGGGCGAGCGGGCCCGACGGGCACCCGGCGTCCCCGAGCGGAAGGCCCTCCCTGGGGACGTCGCCCCGTCCCGTCCCACCGATCGGGGCGCCCCGTGGCAGTGAGGGGCCGGGGCGGGGGCGCGGGGCTGCTACGTGCCTCGGCCCCGTGTCACTTCCCGCAGGCACGGCCGGGCTGGGCGCCGCGCGCTCTCTGACATGCCGCCGCACGCCGGCCGGGGCTGCGGGAAAGCGGAGCCCGGGGCCGCGGGCGAGCCGAGACCTGCGCCCGCCGCCGGCCCGACGCTGAGCCGCCCTCTCCCCGCAGCGCTGCCGCCGGGAGCACATGCCCGGCACGCGGCCGGCCGAACGCGACCCCCTCCCCGCGCCCCGCCGCCCCCGCCTCGGCCTGCGGCGAGGAGGAGCAGGGGGGCCCGGCCGCCCGCTCGCCCCCCGCCAGCGTGCGCAGCCTGGAGTGCGACTCGGGCTACTCGGAGGCGTCGGGGGGCACGTGGCGCGAGGACGAAGCGCCGGTGCTGCGGCGGCACCCCCCGCCCTGCCAGCGCGCACACCGCCTCTCCGCCGGCACCCCCCGCGCCCGCCCCCGCCCGCCGCGCCCGCCCCAAATCCACGTCGGACGCCTGCCTGGAGCAGTGGCGGGCGCTCGAGCCGGCCGACGGGAGGGACTGGACGGTGTCGCTGCTGTCGCAGAGCCGCAACCGGCAGCCTCTGGTGCTGGGGGACAACTGCTTCGCCGACCTGGTGGAGAACTGGATGGACCTGCCCGAGGTGGGCGCCGAGCCCCGCCGTCGACCGCCCGCCGAGTCCTCGCGCCGCTTGGGCAAACCGCCCGCCTTCCTGCTCAGCCTCTCGGGCAACGTGCGCCGCAAGCTGGCCAGCATGGCCCGGCCCCGCGCCGCAGAGGGAGCCCGGCCGGGGGGCCGCGACCCCGCCAAGCGCCTGTCGTGCCCGCTGGGGCTGGGCGGGCAGCCCAAGGGAGCCTGCTTCCACCAGTCCCACAGCAACATCGCCCAGCTGGCCACGGACTTCCACCGCTTCACCGCCCTCATGAACAGCCGCAGCCGCCAGCCCATCATCTGCAACGACGTCATCGGCTACATCTAGCCCCGCCACCCCCTCCCCGCTGTAAATAAACCCCCGTTTTGTACGAAACGGACGCACGGCAGCCTTTGTGGGGCGCAGCGCCGGCAGAGGTGCGACGCAGTGAGCACGTGTCACAGCTTATCCTGCAGCTTTTATTGCGAGGGGCAGGCGGTGACATCTGGGCACCCCGCGGGCTCAGGGCAGGGTGCAGAGAAGTGGGGGGCAGACATCCTCCAGCTCATCCCCAGCACACACGTACTGCAGCTCCAGCTGCTGTGGCTCCGCGGAGCGCTCCACACCATCTGACAGCCTGCGGCCGGGAAAGGAACGGTGTGCTGGGCCCCTCAGGCTGGGAAAGCCACACCGGGCCGGAGCCCAGGCCCGCTCCCCAGCCCCTATGGTGGGGGGCTGGCGGGGGTCCGGCAGAGGAAGCGCTGCCGGCGGCAGGATGTTTACTCTGCAGCTGGAGCGGAGCAGGAGAGATGGGGGCCCTGCAGCACTAGGGCACGGCCAGAGCTGGCTGCCTACCTCTGTGCCTGCTGCTGTGCCCGCATCTCCTCATCCTCCTCTCCATCGTACAGCATGGTGCTGCCACGCAGGAGCTTGGTGACGGTCCACCCGTGCTCCTCCTGCAGCCAAGCCAGCAGCTCCCGCACCGTCATCGCCTGCCCGTCCTCCCCAATAGCACGCACCTCCAGCCGGTCCCAGCAGCTCCACTCCTTTCCCCGGTACTGCAAGGAGAGCAGAGAGAATGGACCAGGGCTGTTTGAGGAGAGGGAGTTCGGGGACAGGGAGATGGGAATGGGACACGGCCATCCCCCGGCACCGCTGGCCCCAACCACGCACAAAGCCCCATTGACAAGCAGCCCAGCCCCACACAATCGCCTCTTCTTGCGCCTGTGGCCCCCGGGGGTTTTGTGACCCTGGCTGCGGCCCGAATGCAGGATGCGACCCCAGCACTTGGCATGGCTGTCCACCATCTGCCCCCGCTGCAGGCAGCGCTGCTCTGGCCCCAGCCGTGTCCCGCGGATGCTGGCAACGGGCCGCCCTCGCGTCCTGCCTTCTGTTGCCTGTGCCGGGAGAGGCCTTAACCCCATCCGTACCACCACAGCCACACGCACACCATGGCCCCCAGGCCCTGGCCACAGCCGTGGTGGGCTCTCAGGACCCCAGGGTAGCACCAGGCACCGAGCCATAGGACAGCGTTCCTGCCACATCCCAGCATGAAGTGTCACAGAGCAGCACCGGGAGCCCCAGAGCAGGATGCTGGGCACAGATGGGGACCAAAGGGCACGGAGCACCACAGCAACATCCTCTGCCCCGGCACGGTGCCAAATGCATCCAGGCCACCCCGAGGCTATGGCACAGGACTGGGCGGCAGGGCACAGAAGCAGGAGGGTCGTGGGGTGGCTGGGCAGCCTGAAGCTGAGCTGCAGCCGGCACGGAGGCGATGAAGGCCCTTTTCCTCCCCCTCTTCCTGCCCCCGGCCCTGGGCCCCCCGGGCCAATCTGGTTCCAATCGGCGCTTCCTGCCGCGCAGGAAGGGCTGCCTCGCACGCCATAAACCCCCAGACAAAGGGGCCTCTATCACCCAGACGGTCCCAATCTGGGCCTGCCCCCCCGCCCCCGATGTGGCTTTGCTTTCCCCCCTCTGGCAGAAAGGGGGGGACCCCAGCTCTGCTCCCCCCACAGCTGCAGGCAGCCCCGGGCCCAGTGCCAGCTGCTCGCCGGCTGCTGCAGCTGCTTCCCATCAGCCAGATGCGAGTGGCTGCTGCAGCCCTGCACACACTAGCCGTGGGGCACACCATGGGGCTGCTGGAGCGCCTCAGGGAGAGGGTCCTACCCAGTATGTGGGGGCTGGCGGGGGCTGGATGCGGAAAAACAGGCATACAGACAGGAACAGGTTGCTGTTGCGGTAGCATTGGAGGTCCCGGCATCTCCACACCAGCTTGTAAACCTCCAGGCACGCCAGGGCAGCCACGGCCGCTGTGGTGGTGATGATGGCGGGCACAATGCGCCCAGCAATGCGCTGGCTCTGAGGACAAGAGGGGTGTCACCAGCTGCCCTGTGGGGAGGGGGACCCTCGGGGATGGCACTCACCGTCAGCCGGCTCGCAGGTGGGATGCCGTAGTTCTCTGCACGCAGGTTGGATGCAGCTGTGATGAAGCTTAAGTGGAGGTCACTGTCCTGCAGGGAAGAGCATGGGGACAAGGGCATTCCATGGGAAGCAGTGCCACCTCCCCGAGCCCTGCAGCTGCGGTACCTTGTCATAGTGGATGGGGTCCATTGCCTCTGTGCCCCCTCCTAGCTCCTGTTTCCACTGCGCCAGCTCTTGCACGAGATCCAGCATCTGTCCAGGCTCTGGGGATGCAGGGGCACAGGCCAGGAACTCGTTATCACAACTGCACCTCCTGGCCCGTGCCTCTTCATCGGGTTTTGGGGATACAGACATGCAGCCTTACCCAGAGTCTCCTCCACCTCCTCCATGCCCTCTGCTGTGGGGACGTAGCGTCCGTCCTTGGGCACAAAGGGTGGCAGCACCACGTGGCAGAGGACATCCCGCGTGGCCACTCGGTCACCACAGGATGGCAGCCTGTAGGTGTGAGCCAGGAGCTGGGCAGCAGCCTCCACGTATGCCAGGTGGGTGTCCTGCGGTACAGGGGGAGATGGAGGTGCCGCTCATCCTCCATGCTGCAGAGCTCATTCAGGTTGTCTGAGCAGCTCTGCTGCGCCCAGTGCCCACCAGCAGTTCTCCCTGGCCCCATAAGCCATGCACTCACATTGCTGGGGTCAAATATCAGTGGGTGGGGACACCTCTTGTCCCCAGACCAGAAGGGCACACGGGGGCTGGTTTCCTGCCACAGGGAAAGCGGAGTCAGGGCCAGGGACGCCTCTCCATCAAATGGCACAAGGGGGACCCGTGCTCACGTGCGAGGGCGGCACGTCGTGCAGCAGCTGTTTGATGCTGTCATGGTAGCGGAGCTGCCAGTGCAGGCAGGCCCAGCGCACACAGTCCCCCCAGTCCCGCGGCCGCTCCTGCAGGCTCCTCTGCACCTGCTTGGGCACCACCAGGCCCTCCCATCGCACCGGCTCATCGGGCAGCTCCCTGCAAAGCTAGGCACTACCAGCATGCCCGCAGTGACGCCACGTGCAGGACGTGGCCGTCTGTCCCTTGACCCTGGCCCCAGGGCAGGGAGTCTGTACTCACCCCAGGAAGCGGTTCACGCTCTCTGCAGGCAGCTGGAAGAGCCCCTCGAACTCATCACGAGCCCACTGCATTGAGGGGACAGGGCTGAGTGCTGGGTTCCCACACTGCGACCCTTCCCCATTCACCATGATGGTGATACCCTGGCAGGAAGCGGCTGGGGCCACATCCTGCTGGCGGGATGGGATGGGACACCAAAGGGCCAGGTGCAAGGATCCACATCCGTACCAGCAGCGTATGCTCGATGGCAGAGGGGAAGAAGCGCAGTGTGCACAGTGGGAAGCTCCTATCTGTGGGGTCGCTGCTTGGCTCCAGCGGCTGGCTCAGGGGGGGCACCATGGCCAGCACATTGCCCTTTGCCCCCTCTGTGCCTGTGTCCAGCAGCGCCGTGCGGGAGCGGATGCAGCAGCTCTCCAGGTAGGCGCCTGTGGGGAGAAGGGGGGATGCATCCATCCTGGTAGCATGGAGACAGTGCTCATCCCTGCCTCACCTAAGCACTCACGGGCCGTCAGCGTGTCCAGGGCACTGACAACACCATCCAGCCGCTGGAAGAAAGCGTTCCCAAAGAGCTTCTCGGTGCCGGGGCCCAGCTGGACCTGGTGGGCCGTCACCTTGATGTCCGGGTTCATGAGCCGTACAGCGGCTGCAGCCACCTGCGCCTTCGGCTTCTGCAGGGCACAGAGCAGGGATGGCTCTCTCCTGTCTCACATCCCCACACCGCCCAGGTCCCCCCTGGGGGGAGCTCACCCCCACATCAGCCTCACGGAAGAGAAGCTGCCGGTGCAGGTTGGAGTGTGCGACTGTGTCCATGTCGGTGACGGTGATGTCCCCGCCCGGCCCCGCTGCCAGCCCCATCATGGCAAAGTTCTTCAGCAGCTCGCAGCCGATGGCGCCGGCTCCCACCTGCGAGGCACAGCCACTGCACCCCAACGCCCCGGCGGTGTCACGCCCCTGCCCGCACCCTGCTCACCACAAAGTACTTCTGGCGGCCCAGCTCCTCCTGGAAGTCAGCCCCGAACACGGCAATCTGTCCATCGTAGCGGGATCCCCTCTGCTGGGAGAGGGATCGCTGTCAGTGGAGGTGGGCACGGCATCGCGGCACCCAGCGGCAGTGGCCACTCACCGGGGCGCAGTCCTCCGGCATCAGCCTCGCAGCCCCCTCCACGGCCAGGCACTCCAGGGCGTCAAAGTAAAACCACTGATCCAGGGGCAGGAACTTCCCCGTGATGGCCTGGGGCGAGAGAAGTGCCTGTGCCCAGCATTGGCACCACATCACCCCGCCCAGGGCCCTGCTCTGAGCACCCAGTGTCCCCAGGAAGGCAGCAGGTGCCCTCTCGTGGCCACCGAGCGCTCGGAGACAGCAGAGCTCGCCGCACGGCTGCTCACCTTCATGGCCTCCTGGGCAGCCAGCGCACCAATGAAGGATGCCACCGGGCACAGCTCCCCAGCACTGACGCTGGCAAACGCTCGCACAACATCCTCATCCAGGGGGCCCAGCGCCGAGCCCAGCTCACGTGCCAGCTCCAGCACACGCTCAGCGTCCTCCTGTGGGTAGAGGGGCAATGGCAGTGCTGTAGGGGGCACGGGCCGGGGGGGCTGGGAGGAAACTCACAGATGCCCGGGGCTGAGGCAGGCGGCGCCGCTCTTGGCAGAAGGCGTGCAGGGCCTGGAAGGCAGCGTGCAGACTGCGGCTGCGCAGCAGCTCCGTGGAGCTCCTGGCCTGGATCCTGGGCATCGCCAGCGCCTGGCGGAGGGGCTCCTGCTGACACAGCACGGGGACAGTGGGGACATGGTGGGGGCACGGGGCTGCTGCTGGGGGTGGCACTGCGGTGGCACGGGGGCACGTACATACGAGTGCTCCTGGCGTGGCCGCACCTCCGAAACCCGGCCCCCACCGCAGTATGGCGAGAAGGTGCTTGTGTCACCAATCTCCAACCTGAAGCCATCTGGGGAGCAGGGGAGGATGGGTGTCACGGTCACCACCAGGGACCCCCGCAGACCCTGGGGTGGGCACTCACCCAGCACGCGTACAGGGCAGGGCTCGCTGCTGTTCAGCTCCACCATGCCCTCCACACCAGAAAACATCACCAGATCACCATCACTGAAGCGGTGGCCATAGTTCTTGTCTGCCCCTGCGCACGTCACGATCCCCGGGTTGCCCTGAGCAGAGGAGATGTGAGCGTGCAGCTTCAATCCAGGCAGCATTTTGGGTCAGAGACATGGAGCTGAAAAGCTGCCATGCTGGGGTGCAGGGACAACCACAGAGCTTCCAACCTGGGAGATGTGCTGCACAGTGGCACAGAGTGGGTCCCCTTCCCCCGGGTCACGGACAACGAAGTGCTCCCCAAAGTCACAGAAGAGCTGCCTGGGCAGGGACACTGCAGCTCTGAGAGTGGGCAGGTCCCATCCACCAGGCTTATGGGGGCATGGAGGGACAGGGGAGGGTAAGAAGGGGCAGCCACCTGGTGCCACGCAGTGCTAAGTCCTTACCCTGCCAGCCCTTTGGCATCGGCCACGATGAAGCAGACACCGTTGGCATGGCAGATGTCCCCAACACGGAGCTGCTCCTCCAGCGGGCACTCGGTCAGCACCACCACCTGCGCAGGGCTGTCAGTGGGCACTGGAGCGCCATGGCACCCCTGGGCTGGGGGCCAGACTCACCTGGAAGGCAGTGAGGAACTCCTCCGATAGCTCCCCAGAGTGCACTGACACTTCCACATCAGGGTTCAGTGCGGCCAGCAGCCGCTGGGATGCCTCAGCACGGTTCTGTTCCACACTGCACTCCCCCTGGAGGAACTGTGGGGCAGCGGCACTCGTGGGCCTGCGGCACTGATGGGAACCAGACCCGGAACAGAGAGCCCACACCATCCCTAGCACAGGCACCCCAATCCCCACTGGGACAGAGATCTCCCAGCCGTTCCCATCCCCATGGCTCGCATCCCTTATTGAGACCCATCCACGCACCGGGATGCCTCCCTGTACCCATACGCCTTCTCCCAACCCCCCGGACCCATTTAAAGGGACAGCACCCACACCGAGCCCCCAGCAGCACCCGTACCATCGCCGTGACCCCGCACACCGTACCTGCACCCCGCCCCGCGCCGCGCCGCTCTCGTGCAGGACGACCCTCCGCGCCCCGGCCAGCACCAGCGCCGCCGCCGCCTGCGCTCCGACCCCGCGCAGCCCCCCCACCAGCACCGCGGCTTCCCGCAGCCGCCGCCCGCCGTCTCCCAGCACCAACCTGCGGGGCACGGCGGGCGCTCAGCGACAGGAAAGCGAGCGGCCGGACCCCGCCGCCCCCGGCCCCGCACGCACAGCTGCCGGGAGTAGCGCGCACCCGCCATGCCGCCGCCCCGCCCCGCCGCGCCGCGCCCCGCCCCGTCCGGTAACGGCGACGGCGGCGGCGGCGATGGCGGCGGTCTGGGAGGCGCTGGGCGCGCTGGGCCGGGAGCTGGCGGCCGAGTGGGCGACGCAGGACGTGCGTGCCGCGCTGTGCCAGCTGCTGCTGCTGTGGCTGGGGCTCAGTCTGATGGCCACCCGCCTGGCGTGGCGCGCCTACGGCGAGGAGGTGGCCGCGCTCTGCTACCGCCCGGCCGCCCGCCGCCCCCCCGCCCCGGGCACCGACGGCGGCCCGGCTCCCGCACGGCCCCGCGCGCACTCGCTGTCCCCCGCCCGACGCGACGGCGCCGCCGAGCGGCACTGCCCGCCCCGGTGAGTCCGCCCGGCACCGCGCGTCCCGTCCCGGCGCGTCCCAGCGAACGCCTCCCCCCTCCCCGGCTCCCCACAGCTGTGTATCCCGCTGCTTGCCCCCCCCTTGCCGCTGTCCCACTACCTCCCGGTGCCTGTCCTCGTCCCGCATCTCCAAACCAACGAGCCCCAGCACGCAGCTCCTGCTGTGTCCCCGGAGCCGCCTGCCCTCCCCCTGCCGCCACCCCAGCGCATCCCTTCTGGGTCCTCGCGCATCGCTGTGTCCTTGTGTGTGCCCGCCCTCTGTGTGCCTCCCTGCTGTGCCCCCGGCCCGCTGCCCCCTCAGGATGTGCCCTCGGTGTAAGTCCCCACCCTGGTGTGCCCCCCTATGTGCCCACAGCCCAGGGCATCCTGCCACCCCCACACTCCCCTACTTCCCCCCCACTCTGTGCCCCACCACCCACTCTGCTGCAGTATATCCCCCCCAGTCCAGGCCATCACTGTGCCCTCCCTCTGGCTGCATCCTCCACTCCTGTCCCCATCTCCGTGTGCCCTGCTCTGCGCCCCCCAGCCAGGTGCACCCACCACCCTCTCCCTGTCCCCCCACTGATGCCCCCATCTCCACAGGGACGGCACGGCAGCTGAGCCGGGAAAGACGCACCGCGAATGAGGAGCGCCCGCCGCCAGCACCGCGCCATTAAAGGACTGCACCCCCCACCGCCCTGTGCTGCCCCAGTGCCAGATACGAGGCGGGAGATGGGCGAGGGGCTTTAATGGAGGCAGGTCTCACTTGGCCATGTAATAGTGTGTGGGCACGAAGGGCATCTTGGTGACCAGCGCCGGGTGCTGCTTCTTCCTCACCTCAACGGTGAGCGTGGTGCCGGGGCGGCTGTGCGCAGCCTGCACGTAGCCCATGGCGATGTTCTTGCCCAGGGAGGGCGAGGGGCAGCCGCTGGTCACCGTGCCCACAGGTGTGCCCTCGGGGCCCAGGATGGCGGCAGGTGGACGGAGGGGGGGACCCACGGATGTCAGCCCCACGCGCTTCCGCTTTGGCTTCTCCTTCACCTGCTCCATGATGATGGCTGCACCGGGGAAGTCCTTGGCTGCGCGCCGGCGCTTCCCTATGGGCACAGAGGGCTGAGGCCTGCGCTTTGGGCCTGGCACTGAAGGGCTGCGCTTTGGGTCTGACACTGGGAGGTCTGTGCTTCAGGCCTGGCAGCTGGGACCTGCATTTCAGGCCTGGCAATTGGACACGGCCTGCACCTACCCAGGGTCCACAGCAGCCCGGCCTCCACTGGCGTGGTGCTCTCATCGATGTCGCTGCCGTAGAGGCAGAGCCCGGCCTCCAGGCGCAGGCTGTCCCGGGCTGCCAGCCCTGCTGGCCACACCTCGGGGCAGCCCAGCAGCCGTTCGGCCAGCTCCACGGCTCGTCCTGCGGGCACTGAGATCTGTGCAGGATGGGGTGGTCAGGGGGCACAGCACCCTGCAGGGAGCGGCTGCCCCATGGTGCCCCGCGGTGCCCCCTACCTCCACACCGTCCTCGCCGGTGTAGCCACAGCGTGTCACACGGCAGCCCGGCACGCCAAAGACGGTGGTGGCTGTGCTGGTCATGAAGGTCAGCTTGGTCAGGTCATCTGGCAGCCCGGCCTGGAGCACCTGTGCCATGGAGGGCCCTGGAGGGGACAGGCATCAGCCTTGGGGATGGCAACACCGAGATGGGTGGTGCAAGACTGTGCATCGGGCCCGGTGGGACGAGACTCAGTGCCACCAGCATGGGGACCCACTACCTTGCAGTGCCAGCAGTGCGTTGTCCAACACCTCCAGGTGCACATCGCCACCGGCCGCCCTCAGTTCTGCCGCTCTGCCCTGCGGGGATGGGGCCGCAGTGTGGGGACAGGTTGGGGGGCCCTGCCCTGCCCCAGCCCTGCCCGTACCTCCATGACAGCCCGGTCCTTGTCAGCACAGCCTGCGTTGGACACCACGTAGAGGTGGTCCTCCACCGTGTTGGTGACGATGAGGTCATCCACGATGCCACCGTGCTCGTTGGTGAGCAGTGTCAGGGTGCCCTGTGGGGTGGGTACTGGGACGGGGGGGACCCTGTGCCGGGGCATCCGTCCCCCACAGGGCCGTATGCTGGGCACCCATTGCCCAGTTGCCACCCGCTGACCCCCATACCTGTCCCGGGCGCAGCTCGGCGATGTCGCCCACCACCAGGCTCTCCAGGAAGCGGACGCGGTCCCGCCCGTACACCCGCGTCTGGAAGGGGCTGGGAGTGAGGCGGTGCAGCGGGACCCCTCCTGCGGCCCCCGGCCCCCCTCCCGCTACCTGCAGCATGTGGGACACGTCGAACAGCGAGCAGTGCCGCCGGGTGTGCAGATGCGACTCGAGGTGCCCGCGGCCGTATTGCACGGGCAGGCTCCAGCCGGCGAACGGTACCATCCTCCCGCCGCGGGCCCGGTGCAGCGCGTCCAGCGGCGTCCGCTTCAGCCCCTCCTGCGCGGCACGGCCCGGCCCGGCTTAGCTCAGCACGGCTGCCTCTCCCCTCTCCCCTCGGCCCCACTCACCGGCGCCGAGCCCAGGTGGCGACGGGCCAGCGCGGCGCAGCACCCCGCCCGCAGCATCCTCCGGCCCCGGCCCGGCTCAGCGCAGCGCGGCTCGGTACGGCTCGGCTCGGCCCGCCCCGCCGGGGCGCCTGGGACATGCCGCCTTCCCGCCCCGCCCCCGGCCCGCCCCCGGCCCCGCACAGACGAGCGGAGGCGGCAGCGCGGTAGTAGCCTTTATCCGGAGCCACGGCCGCGGAACGCGTGGGGGCCGGGCCCCAACCGAGCCCGCGGGTGGTGGAGACGGAGCCGCGGGAGGGGCCATGGGGCACGGCCGGCGGGCGGCGCGGGAGGCAGTGGGGCAAAGGCCGGGTCGGAGTCCACCGGTTGCAGCATCCGTGCCGGTCCCGGGAGCAGCCAGCGGGGCTCAGCTGTAGGACAGCAGGTTGACGTCGTAGCAGCCGTCTACCTGCGGAAGGAACGCGGCACGCTGGGTCCCTGCAACGCTGAGGGAGCGCGGCACACGGCCACCCTCCGGGCCCGCGGCCGCCGGTGCTGTGTGAGCACCGCACTCACGTCGAAGCGCCCGATGCGCGCGGCCGCCTGCCGAGCGCGAACCACCTCCGTCAGCGCCCACATCTGCTGCACCTCCGCCGCCACCTTCTCCGGGTCGGGCAGCTCCTGGAAGGCAGCGGGAGCGGTGCAGGAAGGGCCGGGAGGGCCGGGGCAGCCCTCGTGCAGGCCGCACGGCAGCACCCCCACAGAGCAGCCCTGATGGGCGGCTGGGAAACGGTGACCCTGAGGGTGGCACGGCCCCGCTGGCGGGCGTCCAGAGCAGCAATTAGCTAATGATTAAAGACCTAATTGCACCACCAAGGTTCAGCAACCACGACGCTCAAACTCAGTCCTCTTTTCCCAGCACAGCACTGCGCGATGCTCCCCACGTCCTCTCCCTCCCACCCCAGCGTGACGTGGGGACACACGGTGACAACCCGCGGGGACATGGGCGTCTGCCCCAACTCTCCTTGGACTCTGCTCACCCAGAGCCACCTAGCAGGCCCAACACTGGTGCTTGCAGGCTGTGATGGTCTCCATGGTCACCTCCTGGCCCAGACCTGCCAGTCAACCAGTCAGCCTCCCTCTGCCACCCGCCTCTGCTCACGAGGCCTCCCCGGTCCCCAGGCAGAGGAAGAGCTGATTTAAATGCCACCTCGAGCTGCACGTGTCAGTGGGTATTTTTCTTCTGAACTGCAAACTGCTTCCAGCACCGGGCAGTGGTTTTGGGGCTCTGGAATGATCCCTGGTGCCAGCAGGGCCAGGAGGGGGCTGGAAGCACCCAGGGGTTGGGTACTGTGATTTCGTACATCCGCTGGGAATGGAGTGCTCAAGCCACGATCTGTTGGGGTCAAAAGGCCTGGCAGCACTGGAGCAGCCACCAGCTGTGCGCTTTGCAGATGGACAATGTGGGCCATGTGATGGGAAGGACCAACCCGTGCACCCCGGGACAGGGTGGCACCCACCGGCAGCCCCACCCACGGCACAGGACAGCCCCACTCACCCCGTGCAGGCTGAGGGGTCGCTCCGGAGGGCTCAGCTGGGACAACCAGGAGGGGACGTCCTGCGGGGAGGTCTGCGGTGGAGCCAAAGGGTCACACGGGGGCCTCTATCCCGCCCTCAACCCTCGCGCCGCAGTTTGGACCCCGCCAATCCTCCATGTCGCTACAGGCACTACGAGCATCACTCCGCAGCGCCCAG
This sequence comes from Lagopus muta, assembly GCF_023343835.1. Taxonomy (NCBI): domain Eukaryota; kingdom Metazoa; phylum Chordata; class Aves; order Galliformes; family Phasianidae; genus Lagopus; species Lagopus muta. The sequence continues at coordinate 2,735,964 of NC_064443.1, read as the reverse complement.
GGAGCGACATGCTGTGGACCCCGGGCCCCACGCCCCCCTTTCCCCTCGAGCACCCCAGGGCGCTCCCCGCGCTCGGGGCTCCCCGGGGTCACCTTGCTGCCAGGAGGGAAGAGCTGCAGCTCCTCGATTCCGAAGTGCAGCCACGCCGGGGAGGGCTGCCGCAGGATGAAGCGCAGCGCCGTCACCTGCTCCATGTCGCACAGCATCTGCGGGGGGACAGCGGGCGTCAGGCGGGTGGGGGGCGGCCGGGGGCGGCCGCGTGCCCGGGGCGGACCTGGGAACGGCGGAGAGAGAAGTATTCCTGCGCGCCCAGCTCCGTGTGCGGGCACGGCATCAGCCGCAGGTCGCGGAGGCAGGTGAGCCACTTGCGGGGTCCCGGCGGCCCGGCCCGCTGCGCCCGCACGCTCAGGAAGGCGGTGTAGAAGTTCTTGAAGACGATCTCGTGCACCTGAAGGGGCGGCGCGGTCACGGCCCCGGCATCCCACCGGTACCCGAGCGGTACCCCGCCGCTACGCCGCCGGCACCCGCAGCGCCCGTCCCCGGCCCGCACTCACGTCAGCCGCGCCGCCGCGGGGAAAGCGCACGTCAATGACGGCCACGCCGGGCCGCGCCGCCTCGGCTCCCCCGGGCAGCTGCAGGTGGGCGGCGGCGCGGGCGGTGCAGGGCAGCGGGGCTCTTCCCGGGCCCGGCGCTCCCGACATGGCGGCGCCGCGCTGGGCGGGGCGCGGGACGTGGGGCGGCGCGGCCGACAGGGGGCGCCATAACGCGGGCGGTGCCGCGCCGCCCGTCGCGGGGCGGAGGAGCGGAGAACGCGGAGGGACCCGGCGGGGCGGAGCCGCAGGGCAGGGAACGGAGCGCGGAGGGTCCGGCGGGATCCCGCCCCAAGAAGCGGAGCCCAACAGAGTGCTGTCAGCGTTACCCATCTTTAATGCTTTTGCTTTTTTAATAAAACAATTTGAGGCTGTATCAAAAATTTAGTAAAAAAATTAGATTTGAGACTTCACCGATTGTTCCGACTATTCGCTATTCCTGGCGCTTTTTTTTTTTTCTTTTTTTCCTTTTTTTTCCCTTTTTTTCTTTTTCCTTTTTATCCTCTTCCCCCCCCCCCCCCCAACCTTTCCCGGCAGCCAGCCCCCAGCCCTGTGCACACAGCCATGCGGCCCACCCAGCATCGCCCCCCATGAAGCCCCAGCCATGGAGGCACTGTGCTGCAGAACATCTCCCAGCTCCCCAACACCCCACGGCCAGGGCTTTGCTGTGCACACGGGGCGATGCTGGCACACGCGGGGCCTGGCTCGCCTCCCTGCAGTGCCCCCGCACCAGGCTGACCTGTGCTGTGTTGTGATGCGTGAGAGAAACAGGATTGCTTCGATTAAAAAATAAAACCGAGGAAACAAAGCCAGAGCCCGCTGCCCCCAGCACCAGGGCCGACTGTCCTCTATGGCCACCCCTCTACCTAAGCCTACGACACCCCTGGAGCTTATCTGCAGCGTAGCGCTTCCCCCCCGCGCCCCCAGAACTATACATGAGTTTAGGTAAACAGCAGATTAAATGTAAAAACTTAAAACATCGACTTCAGAAAGTCCCTTGAATTTAATTATTTTTTTAGGCTACCTTTCATGTTACGTCCTGTAGCTAGACACACGTGAATAGAAAAAAACAGTACAGTTAGTGTTAAAGGCAAACAGCGGAGACCCAGAGTGCCACCCCAGTGCTGCCTGCTCGTCCCCCCCTCCCTGCCCTCCGCGCCGGCCCCAGCCGTGCCCGGAAGCCCGCCGCCAGAAAGGCGGTTTCGAGCCGAGAATTTTTCTATGAATAAAATAAAACCAAAGCTTGTTAGGCAAAAATAAAACAAGTGTCCCCCCGGGTTCCGCGGGCGCTCCGGCACGGTGGGCACAGCCGCAGGGCGGCCTGCTGGGGAGCAGGCTGGGATGGCGGCTTCCCGGCCGGCAAGGGGGCGGCCGGCCCGCAGGCGGCAGCGGTGTGGGACCGGAGGCCCCGTCTCCCCCCGAGCGTCCCGTTCGTTAAGGGGGGACGTAGGGCGGAGGGGAGCGGTAGGGGGTCATGTTCTTCGGGCGGGAGCCCTTCCCCTCCATGGGAGCGGTGAAGGGGGGGGGCGGCTGGTAGGGCGGCGCGTTGGGGTCCTCGTCCCGCAGCGGCGTGTACTCCCCGACGGTGTCCTGGTTGAGCGGCGTGGTCTCGGGCATGCTCTGGTTGGGGTACTCTGGGGGGGGCAGCGGGGCTTTCTCCTCCTGCAGGATGAGGGGCATGCTGGAGGACGGCGGGGGCTTGGAGTCGTCCAGCTCGTCGGCGAAGATGATGGGCACGCCCTTCTTGATGAACGTGGCCTGGTCTTCGATGGTCAGCTTGCCTTTCCTCTTCTTGCGGTAGCAGATCATGGCGATGATGCCAGCCACCAGCAGGATGGCGGCCACCACCACGGCGGGGATGACGGTGTGCAGGTACACGTCGTCTTCGCTGCTCTTCTCGGGGTCCTTCCCAGCCACCACCGTCGGCGTTGCCTCCGAGATCACCCTGCCGTCCTTCATCACGGGGACAAACTGGATGTGCCTGCAGCTGCCGGAGCCCACCACCGACACGTTCAGAGGTTTGAACTCCGGCTGCAAGATGTTGGAGAAAGCCGGGCTCGGCCCCCCGGAGTCATCCGCAATCTTTCTGCTCAAAGTCCGGATCTGCTCGCGGGGGCAGGGCTCCAGAGGCAGCGTGTTGTTGGTCCATTCCACCACGATGGAGCCCTTGGCGATGTCCTGCACCGTGATGGTGCTGCTGTTCCTATCGCCGAACGCCAGGGCCAGCTTCTTCACCAGCATGATCTTCTTGTGGATGTCATTTGCCACCGCGTTGTGGTCTCCTTCCAGCCTGGCCTTGAACTTCACTGGAGATTTGTCCCCATGCGGGCGTTTGTGGACGTGGATTTCAAAAGCGTCCACGGCAAACAGCCCCCCTTTGTCGGTGGCATACATGAAGTACTCGTGCTTCCCCACGTGGCTGCGGTCCGGCATGCCGTACATGAGCTGGCTGGTGCTGTTGAACTGGACCCACGAATTCTCCTCTATCATTTGCTGCTCCTTCAGCTTCAAGGTCAGCTGCAGCTTGTCCGTGGTGGTATCTTCCTTATCGTAGAAAGTGTCTGAGGGTATTTTCACCTCAAAGTAAGTCCCCTCCCACGCGTCTACCCTGTCGATGTGGTTCGTCAGCTTGGGCGGCTCGTTGGGCTCCCAGGGCCGGGGGATGCCGCTGGCGGTGGTGCGGACGCGGGTGGGAGGGGAGGCGGTGGTCAGCTTGGAGATCGGGGAGCGGGTGGTGCTGGGAGGCTTGGTGGGACGGGGCGTTTTGGGCCTCCGGGTAGGCCTGCGTGTCGTCGCCGTGGAGGAATCCGTCGTGGACGGCGTGGCGGGCTTCAGAGTGGAGACTCTGGGCTTCTTGGTGGTGGTGGTGGGCGGCGTGATCACGGCGGTGGGCTCCACGTAGCCGGGCATCGTGGGGCGAATGGGCACGGAGACCGTCCCGGTGCCTTCCGCCAGCCTGGTCGGCTGGATCGGCCCGAGCGTGGGTGTCTGCACGATGGGGCCCCTCGTCCTGATGGTGACCGTAGGCTTCCTCGGCAGCGGGATGGGCTCCCTGACCGGCGGGGCCGTTGTCTCCGTGGGGGGAGCGATGGCGGGCGATGTTGGCGTGGGGACAATCCTCGTCGGCGGCTCTTGAGCGGCGGTGGTGGGAGGTCCGACGGCGGTCAGAGGCGTGGGGGTGGCGTTGATCTGCCGCCGCATCCTTTTTGGGAGGTGAGGTTTCTTGTTAGCGATGTGCCAGCCGACTACAGGGTAGCCGAGGTGGGCAGACATAGTCCCTTCTTTCGCCGGGGCCTCGACCTTGCTGATGTTGGGGACGCTGTTTTGACTCAAAGAACAGCCCAGTTTCCACGAGAGTAAGGCCCCATTTTCCACCACCTTCTTTGCGTTTCCCGGCCCAGCCATGAAGGCCGACATGTCAAAGAGTCTGTTATTTACAACGGGAACCAACTTCATGTTGTGAAGCTCCACCTCCGAGAAGCTTCTCATTCTGTTTAAAAGTTCGATCCTCTGCTTTGGTGTCATTTTTGTCAAATCGGCATCCAGAATGACGGTCAGGATGGTGACCGGTTCCTCCGCACCGCACACGAACAGCGCGGCGTCGCCCAAATCCTGGGCTGCCGCTCGAACCGACTGCGGCTCGCTGTGGTCTTCCTGGTGCACCTCCACGGAGAAGACGTTGGCGGCCTGCGGCACGTAGCTGCCGTTGGGGAAGGGCTGCAGCGTGGTCACCGAGATGTAGTGGACGCCCTTGTCCGTGTCCAGGGGCAGCCCTTCCAGGGAGCTGCTCTCTGCATTCCAGTGTAACCACGAAGGCAAGGACTCCTTGCCAGCTTCGGAGACCTGCCAAAGAAGAGAAGAAGGCGCTTTTAGAAGTACGGCATCAGGACAGATTATAGCAACAATAACAGTTAATTAAAAGGCTCGAGAAGAAGAAACCTGAAAGGTAACAACTGGGGAAGGAACAGCCTGGTGGGAGCGGGGCAGCCGGTGTCATCCCCTCGGCACGGTGACAAGGACAGGCTCTGCAGGGTGCACTGGTCCCTAGGACCTGAAGGACCACAGGATCTCCTCAAGCGCTGCAAAGGTCACTGGCCTGCAGGATTTCACTTTCATACAGTAACTTGCTTTCACAGACAAGAAATAAAGCTGCAGACCACAGACGCCTCAGGACTCCAGTTCACTGTTTACTTACGGCTTTTAGGTCATAGCAATGCTTTTTTTGTAGGGCTCGAGGTGCAGATGGGCAGAATGCAACGCAGGATCACAGCTCCCTCTTTCTCAGCAGGCACCGGTCATCCCTGGGGGCCCTGGTCTGGTTCCCCAGCTCAGTGCCAATGCAGAGAGCAGCCCACTCCCCTTGGCAGCAGCACCAGGCATGCTCCACCAGTCCACAGGGAAAGCAGCCTCACAGGGCCCTGCTCTGAAAACCTGGGTGCCCGAGAGCCCTCCAGAGAGGCTCGCAGAGCTGCACCACAACCACGTCTCTCTCCACTGGCTACTTTTGTGCTTTTCATCTGCTAAGAACAAAGCTGCTACTTCAAAAGGGTAAGGAGAGCAAAAGGAGGCTGTCTGCAAGGATAGCACAGGGGCTGGGAACCTGCTGGGAGCAGCATGAGGACGCTCTGTGCCAAAGCAGCAGAGGGCTGCAGGAATCAGCCCCGCTCCGCCAGCCTGGGCAGGCCAGAAAGTGCGTCACAAGGCATGATATGGTTTGCAGAGCAGAGTTTAAAGCTGTTAGCACATCTTTTAGTTAATGCCTAAGCCAGAGAGCAGAAAATAAAGATTCCTGTTTGTACCAGAAGTAGAAAGTCCCAAGGACCTTGCACACTGATTTAGCCCATCCAGCCCAGGGCCCAAGATGTGATGCCCTCCCATCCAGTTCTGCTATTCACCCCTTTGCCAGGCAGAAAGCAGCAGGCTCTGGCAGTGCTGGCACCCTCCTCCCCACCACGGCAGGGACAGGAGCTGCCATGATCCTGGCAGCCCCAAGAAGCAGCAGCCCTCCAGCTGAGCCCATGGGCTGGGCCCCTCGGTGAGGACAGGCTGTCCTTCCTCAGGCACTCCTTGCTCCAGGTGGGGACAGTGGCAGGGCCTGCCCAGAACCAGGAGCCACCAACACACCTGTGAGGAGCAAACACACGCGAGGATGTGGCCACAGTGCTGCTGAGACTCACACAGTCAAGAAGAACTTGGTTAGATGCAAGCAGGACGTGTAGTTTCAGGCTGTATGTGGGACTCCCTCATCCGTGTGCTCTGTAAGCCACTAATACAGGGTCACGTGCTGCTGAGCTTCCCTGTGAGCCAGGGCTTCGGCTGCTCCCTTTTCCCTGTGGCTGCTGTACAACCCAAGTTGCCGTACAAGGCTCCCAGCACACAACCAACAGTCCTGTGTGCTCCTCACATTGCTGTTTGGATAACCAGACTGACTCAGAAATAGTGCCCAACCTCATGTGCCAAAAGAGCAGAGTGAGACATGGCTCACTGTGACTGTTTCTGCTTTGAAAACGACTTTACCAGCTTTACTTTAACAGCTTCTTCTGGCAGACATGGCAGAGTCCTGGAGGTGGAGGCCAACTGCTCAGGACCAACTTCTCTCCTGCTCTTCCTTGAAGCATATTGAGAGAAATGCACTGCTGGCACCACCAGCAGAACCTCGTGGGGACGCTGCTGGCCCCAGGTCTGACCCAACTCACGACCTTAAGGACTCGTGTTAGGCTCCAGCAGAGCCCTCTGTGTAGGTCTGTCCTGGTCACATCACTGCTGTTAGGGAACTGTGCTGCACGTGAGCAGGGCTCCAGACTCTTCTATCAGCACTTCCTTCCAATATCGCTTCCGACAGTATTTGTCGAGGCTGCACATGGTTAATGCAAGGTTAATGATTCAGGATCTCTCGCTTTCATGTACAGTTTCCCAGCTTTCCACTCACACCATAAATATCAGCCTTAAGCCCCATAATTTTCTGCAGAGTTCTGCTTTCAAAACAACTCTTCTGTTGCTCAAGAAAAGAGGGCTGCCTTTGTTTTTCCTATAGCTGAGATAATTGTAAACCAATGCTTATCGGCTAAAGGTTACAGCAGCCTGGCAGCATGCTGCAGACCATCACAAAACGAGTAATTTTAAATCCACACAGGGGTCTGGCTGGCTCTGAGACCCCGCTCCCAGCACACACACATTGCTGTTATTTTTAGGCCGGCCAGGAGCAGGCAGGCAGCTCATAAACTAAGATAGCTCCATTTGATTTGTTTTTCAAACTTGGAGCTCAGAGCCCTGTAGCCAACGAGACAAAGACAAGCAAACAAGCTGTGAGCAGAGCTGCTGCCTCCAAGGGAATTCAGGCAGAAAAAACCTGCATTCTTGCTTACAAAAGTCCCCTCTAATCCTCCAAGTATTCAGTCCTCCTCCTCCCATGGAATCCTGCAGAAAGCAGGCAGTGATCCCATGCCAGGACGGCCACGGTGCCAGGACACAGCCCTGCTGGGTGGAGGTGAATGCTGGGGGCAGCAGGGAGACTCCCCAGCCCTGTGCTGCGAGACCTTCGCTACCCAGGGCAGCCGAGGACTCCACGTTCCCACTTCCCATGCCCTCTCCTACAAAGTCCCAGGGCTGAGGGGTGCTCCTGCAGCTCTACGCCGCCCCTTCTCCCCGTGTCCACATATCAGCTGAGCCCCAGCACCCTGCAGGACTGCAGGAGGGGGCACGGCCACGGTCAGCCTGAGCCTCCCCACCTGCCCATGGAGGCTGGGAGCGAGGCGTGTGCAGGCAGCACAGAGCTGCTCCGTGGCAGCACACACACAGCCACGTCATGCAGAGGCAGCCGCCCCGCTCTGCTCCCCCAGCACTGCCTGAGCCACCCGCTGGCCCTGTGCCGGGCGGCCGCCCCCAGCTCATGCCATTCCCTGCCATGCCCTCACTCCTGCTATAAGGGCACCATTCAGAGCCCCACCGGGCCTGGGCGAGGGAACACAGCGGCTGCTTCACCGGAGGTCATGGAGGAACACGGAGCGTCCCAAGAAACCCTCCTTTCATGGGGCCCGTGGCTGCGGTTTGTGCAGCCGCTTTGTCACGGTGCGGCCCACGCGCTGCCCTGTGGCATGGCTGGGGGTGAATGTGGGGCAGGAAAAGCCTGACGTGGCCTCAAAATGCAGCTCGGGGCAGGATCTTCCCTCAGAGCAACTTTCTGTAAGCAAAAGGGCAAAGGGAAGCAAAAATACCAGGGGGCGGGGATGCCGAGCACTGGGGGCTTGGTGCTGCCAGCACTGAGCTTTCTTCCTGCCACCAGCACATCACAGGGAACTGGGGAGAGGGGCAAGGAGAGGGGAGCAGAGCTGGCGGCCCCGGGTCAGGCTGTGCACAGGGTGCTGCTGCTTCCCTTGCTTCAGTCTCCCTGGATGCTCAGGGCAGCAGCCCGGCCGAGCAGGACAAAACAAGGAACTTCCCAGCCTGTCTGAAGTGCTGGTTTATAATTAGATTGAGTCACATTTTCCACTCCTCCAAATTCAGAGCTTGTTACTAAGCGTGCACTGAAAATGCCAAACTCCCCAACTGTTTTGCTGCAGGAAGGAGATAAGCAGTCTCTCGGCCCCCCAACAGCAGCCTTATCAGCTCCTCTTATCGCCCCAATTGCAGCATCGCTCTCAGGCAGCGCCCTGCCCAAGAAGCCCTTTGCCTGGACCTGCTCCAGACATCGCTTCTATCCCAGCACAGCCACTGTAAATAGCTGCTGTTGCTTCATCTGTCAGTTAGTCAAGGTCTAAGGAAACAGGGGAGCGAGGTGAAGCTGCTGAAGTGTTTCCCTTCCATGCAGCTCGGTGTGCCCGGCACCCTTCGCTCAGTGCACTGCGGGGCTGGTGCTGACACTGAGGCACGGCACTGATGGCCAATTCTAATGCCAGGACTCCTGCAACCCAACCCTAAAACAAGGCCCCCCGAGGGCTGGTGAGAGCAAAGCTGTGGAGCAAGAGCCGCTCCAGCAAATGGTAAGCAGAAGAACCTTTGGAAAGATCAGGCTCCTGCCTGGAAAGCAAAGACTTTGTTTGCCCAGATTGATACCCGGCGCTCAGATGGCCTCACCAGCCCTCAGCACAGATGCACCATGCACA